>NC_066889.1:10228044-10548544 GCF_022985175.1 Labeo rohita | reverse complement strand
AACATCTTGGGACAAGGTTTTATACACTGACAGCTGTCATTTTAAGGCAGTTAGCAACTCCATTTGTTTGTCTGAGTGAGCAACAGTAACTAAGGGGGTGGGGCTTACTGATACGTCAATTATGTATGGTCATTTTAAACCCAAATTCAATGCCTGACAATAAAAATTATTAATAATTCAGTCAGTTTATTCAGTCCAAGTTTCAAATGCATTGACTGCTGTAGAGTGACTTCACAGATGATAATAATTTTATTACCACTTCTTAACTATTTACTTGCTGCAATATATTCAATAGCTGAGAGACTCATAGTCTTCGTGCACCGTCATCAGCAGCCTTGTGCAGCCTGTCATCATCAGCTCACCTGGGAAACTCATACAGCCATGTTTTAGAACGCCACCCTATCAACTGAACAGCTTACATCAAATTACAATGCATGAGTGTGGGCGACTTGTGTAAACATATTTCTGCCGAGGGAAGTGAATATGACATTTTTATGTTAAGAGCATTGCCCTGGCATTCCAGGGTCTTACAGATGTAGCCAGCTATTCCCTGTGCTCTGCAGATTAGAGGATTAAGAGATATAGCCTAGAGTTTATGCAATATCCATAATGCCTCAGCAGTAACACAGACACCAGTGGAAAGCGTACGGCGTGCTGCTCTCTAATGTGCCAAGAGACGTTCATGACCAGCCGTTGGTCTGTGATGACTGACCTCCATGCCTGTGGCTTTATTTTGTACTTTTGTTGACTGACCCACTTATTTGTCTGTGGTAACCTTGCTGTGTTATTTGAATATACTACAGTGAAGCAGTCAAAACAAAAGCTATAACAGGAAGACCAGGGCCGGTTGTCACATTTTCTACACCGATTTCAATTCGATTATTTCTTAAATCGGCACATACTATACCTACAATACTTAAAAGCTATGGACATTTTACAAGAAATACAATTTACTGAACACGTTTGCATTTTCAGCTAACATGTGCATATGTAATATATGTACACTGCCGTTCAAAAGTTTGGGATCAGCAAAATTTGTAATGTTTTTTTTTTTTTTTTTTTAAGAAGTCTCTTATGCTCATCACGGGTGCTTTTACTTACATTTACTTACTTTTGGAACTTGTGATTCTTTTTTTCAGGATTCTTAGGAAGTTAAAAAGAACAGCGTCAAAATAGAAATCTTTTCTAACAATATATGTCTTTGTTATCACTCTTTATCAATTTAACACATCCTTGCTGAATAAGTATTAATTTCTTTAAAACATATTAAGAATAAAAAATGACTGACCACAGACTTTTAAATAGTATTTTGTATATAGTTACAAAAGATTTCTATTTTAAATAAATAGTCTGATAACCTGTATCTGGTGTGACCACCATTTGCCTCACATAGTGCAACACATCTCCTTCACATAGAGTTGATCAGGTTGTTGATTGTGGCCTGTGGAATGCTGGTCCACTCCTCTTCAATGGTTGTGCGAAGTTGCTGGATATTGGCAGGAACCGGAACACATTTAAAATGGCATCAATAAAATGCACCTGTGTTCGTTGTCCATAACATACGCCTGCCCATACCATAACCCCACCGCCACCATGGGCCACTCGATCCACAATGTTGACATCAGCAAACCGCTCACCCACACTATGCCATACACACTGTCTGCCATCTGCCCTGTACAGTGAAAACCGGGATTCATCCATGAAGAGAACACATCTCCAAAGTGCCAGATACCATCGAATGTGAGCATTTGCCCACTCAAGTCGATTACGACGACGAATTGCAGTCAGGTCGAGACCCTGATGAGGACGACGAGCATGCAGATGAGCTTTCCTGAGATGGTTTCTGACAGTTTGTGCAGAAATTCTTTGGTTATGCAAATCGATTGTTGCAGCAGCTGTCTGGGTGGCTGGTCTCAGACAATCTTGGAGGTGAAGATGCTGGATGTGGAGGTCCTGGGCTGGTGTGGTTACACGTGGTCTGTGGTTGTGAGGCTGGTTGGATGTATTGCTAAATTCTCTGAAACGCCTTTGGAGATGGCTTATGGTAGAGAAATGAACATTCAGTTCACGGGCAACAGCTCTGGTGGACATTCCTGCAGTCAGCATGCTAATTGCACGCTCCCTCAAAACTTGTGATATCTGTGGCACTGTGTGATAAAACTGCACATTTTAGAGTGGCCTTTTACTGTGGCCAGCCTAAGGCACACCTGTGCAATAATCATGCTGTCTAATCAGCATCTTGATATGCCACACCTGTGAGGTGGATGGATTATCTCGGCAAAGGAGAAGTGCTCACTAACACAGATTTAGACAGATTTGTGAACAATATTTGAGAGAAATAGGCCTTTTGTGTACATAGAAAAAGTCTTAGATCTTTGAGTTCAGCTCATGAAAAATGGTGGCAAAAACAAGAGTGTTTAGAATTTTGGTCAGTGTATATATATATATATATATATAGTGTTGACATTTATGCTCTAAGTGTGTTCTAAATGTTTATATTCATCTACCCAGAGAAAGTGATATCGTATTTGACATATAATAGGCAATATCATACTTGACACAGGGCAATATATGTCGTATGTTACATTTCCATATGGTATTTTAAAACAACTATGAAACTAAATAATTAATGAAACATCAAAAACGTAAAAATTAGAGCATATTAAACCATTGTTTGCTGGGCAAACAAGCCTCTGTGACAACTAGCCCCGGTCTCCTCTATACATTCGTTTCAAAGTTTGGTTTGACTGTGTTGTGTTGGCTTGCAAATCAAGAAACCCATTCGGCTTAATTTGTTAAGCACTCATTAGAGCTGGGAACAGGTTTTTGAATTAAGACTGGCTTACTTCTAGCCTTGAATGCCAGACTGTAATGCTGGGTTTTCATTTGATTTCACGCTCTTATTCAATCCTTTGTACTAAATGAACCTTTGAACTAAATGAAGTAGCCAGTGAGCTTAAATTTCTGAGCCGATGCACTGATTGCTTTTCTCATTTGCATTGTTTCTAAGGAGTGAGACTGAGATCTCTTCAGACAAAGGACAAAATCAAATACAGCATGATACTCAAACAATAGAAAATTTGATGATGCACCGTTCGCTTCCAGATTGGAGTTTGTTTGGAAGGCGTTCGCCATGGAAACAGGGTTCTGTTTTCGTGATGTTTTCTTAAGCGTAATTGAGATTAAATCAACACAGTCCAAACTCCAGAGTCATTCGTTTGCAACATCCATTTATTTAACTGTTAAAATCCAAAAGAAAAAAAAATTGCAGAGTGACTATCTACGAGCAGGCTGCAAGTTGCTCAGAGATAGAGGAATATTACTAATGTGCTAGAACCTTAAACTGGATCCCTGTCTCTCATGTAATAGATTTTAAACATCGTTTCAGCTCATCTTAAACGCTCCGTCACCTGTGAGATAATAGCAGACTTGTTTTATCATTTGTACAATTAGTGCTTCCATCTCAAGAGGCTTCATAACGATCCTTTTAAATCAACTTATCCCTAGGAACCGACAAGGAGCTCTGCCTTAGAGGTAATGGAATATTGTCTAAGTTAATAAAAGCATGCAATCAATTATTCGTGCTGGCTGTAAGTTGAAAATAACTACTGAAAAGAACAGCGATTTCCTCTTTTTCTTGCTCTTAGTCATAAAGACATCATTGAAACCTCATTTAAAGAAAGAGGGTTGCTAAAAATTCTGAGATTTGTAATATTTCACCTGTGAAAAAGAGAATTAGGTGACTGCTCATAATGGATTCATTACATTACAGCTCTGTGGATAGTTTTTTTCATTTGGTACATGTCCATTTGATTGACTTTTGTTCTCATTTTCTGCTTTTATATCTTTTTTCTGCCCCTTTCTCGCCCTTCTTGCCAAAGCTACGCGTGGTATTTTTAATTGATTAGCTGTATTTTTTTTTAAAAAAGTATGATTTGAAAAGCCTGTGACAACATAAGCTATATCACCAGCCAGAAAGACTTAAATATTTCAGATTTTGAGACTAAATAATAATTAGCAAATACATGCATGTCTGTGTTGGCACCATTTCATGTTTATATCTCTTAAATATAACAGTTTCGTTTGGCACAATGTAAGAAGATTTTGCATACAATGTAAAGAGGTTAATAATAAAGGTTAATTAAGTTAAGTATGCAGCAGTAAAAAGTCAAGAATGGCAAAATGTTTCATTGTGGGCAGTTGTTGTAGAGATACGACTTAATTACAGTGCATTAGTGTTGAATTAAGAAAAGTGTCGTATGATAGACAGTCCTTGTAATTAGGATGATGAGAGCAGATTCGCTGTGCTTTGTTTTTAGGCCATTAGCAGCTTTATGATTATTATATTTGTCAGGAGAGTGACATGCATTGTGCACTGTGGGCCAGGTGTTGGATCTTGCTGTAACCAAGTAATGAATAGTGGCAAAATACTGTTGACAACAAAGTAAACTATGGAATCACTTTGGTTAATACCCTTGTCATTCTTGTGATTCAGACTGACTCATTTGTTCGCTTTGAGTGACTACTGAATGAAAGGTGTTTTGTGAGGGTGGAAATTGGCTGTAGGGATGTCTAATGTGGCAGCTTGTCAGTCATTGCGTCATGGTTTAACATTGTGAAGGTTCATAGTCTTTCACAGACAAGGAAAGAGGCGTAAAGCTCCGTGAGTAAATTCTGTTCATTATGCATTCATCTTACAGAACACCTTAATATTCAAGACATTCTCAGTATTTTTCATTAAAGTCAAACTGTTGCATTTCAAATCAGTCTCAGCATATTACGATCTCGCTGGAAATATACATACAATCTGACAGCTTGACTTTGTGGCACTAATGGATTTGTTTTGCAAGTAGCTTGATAATGAACTCTTGAAGCTTTAAGTGCTCATGATTTACATTGTTCTTTGTAGCTCCTCCACAGTTGTATTGCTTGTGTGTGTGTGTAAAAAAACAAAATAAAATGAAAATTATTATTTATATAATAAACATTGTAATATAGCATTTTAATACATTAATATATTATTTAATATATAGTTGTTACAGTGTAGTGCTGGACGGACGAGACACGATACAAACAAATAACAATTTAATATAAATCTTCGTAGGAACAGGCAGGAACAGAACGAGACATCCACACACTTTCAAATAACGTCAAGGACCGACAGCAAACTCAAAACACAAGCAGACTTATAAAGGGAGAGACTAATTACAAACACAGGTGTAGGGGATGACAGTAATGAGGGTTAAACCAAAACAGACAGATCGACGGGGGGAGACAATGGGAGAAACCAAAAGACATAAACAGACATAAATGTGACATTACGCCCCCCTCCGAATAGGCGCGTCTCGCGCCGTACAACATACAAAAAAAAACAAAAAAAATAACAAGTAGGTGGGCGGTTCAGGAGGCCATGGCCGGACAGACAGTTCAAATAAACATAACATAGTCCAGGGGGGTGACGAAGGTGGAAAGAGCCAAGGAGGAAACAGGAGGGACCCGGAGCAGGAGAAGCAGAGGGAGACCCAGACCGCAGCCATGATGATGACCCACAGTGGAGCCGACGGAGGGAGGAGCCGTGGTGGAGGAGAGGCTGACGACTCCAGGGGGCCGACCGACGGAGGCGGAGCCGCTGGCGGAGGAGCCCGAGGCGGAGACGGAGAGCCGAAGATCCAGGGCGACACCGAGGATCCGGAGGGCCAAGGCGGAGCCCTAGGCTCTGGCGACCAAGGCGTAGGCGGAGATCCGGAGGTCCGCAGCGGAGCCGAAGCGACAGAGGATGGAGGCTGTGCCAGAGGGAGGGAGGAGTCCTTAGGAGCCGGTGGGACGGAGTGACGAGGCGCAGCCGGAGGAACAGAGTCCTGAGGTGACGAAGGGTCGACGACCAACCAGTGCGGAGCCGGAAAGACGAGGGAGCCCGGTGGGGCTCTCCATAGCCCTCACTTGCTCCATGTTGCACTCCCCCGTCACAGTAGCTGTAACCGGCTCTCGCACCTGATCGGACGTGTAGGGCTCTGGCTCTGTGGTGATCTTTAGCTCTGTCGCTCGTGGCTCTGGCTCGTCATCCGCGGTGGGCTCGGGCTCAAACTCCGCGTGTCGGGGTGCTGGTTGGCTGGGCTCTGGGTCTTGAGTGGGGCTGGTGTCATCCTCCGCGGTCAACAAAGATCTACAGGACACCAGCACCCACTCGATGTAGACGGCGAAGCTCTCTTGTGGACCCTCCCCGGACAGCTGCGCTTTCGTGGCGATGTTCAGTCCTGCACGGTAAAATGTGCAAAGGCTGCTGTCCGGGTAGTGTGTGAGTGGTACGAGGTGGACAAAGTCTCTAGTGTGGTCCACGACAGAGCGATTCCCCTGCTCCAGGAGAAGGAGGAGGACGGCGGGGTTATCCATAACGAAAAACAAACAAAAAAAAACCAAACACTGAGAAAAAAAACAGAAAAAATAAAGCAGGGAAATGCCAGGGATAAACTGTTTCGGTCGGTCCTTCTGTTACGGTGTAGTGCTGGACAGACGAGACGAGAGACGAGATACGATACAAACAAATAACAATTTAATATAAATCTTTGTAGGAACAGGCAGGAACAGAACGAGACATCCACACACTTCCAAATAACGTCAAGGACCAACAACAAACTCAAAACACAAGCAGACTTATAAAGGGAGAGACTAATTACAAACACAGGTGTAGGGGATGACAGTAATGAGGGTTAAACCAAAACAGACAGATCGACGGGGGGAGACAATGGGAGAAACCAAAAGACATAAACAGACATAAATGTGACATTACGCCCCCCTCCGAATAGGCGCGTCTCGCGCCGTACAACATACAAAAAAAAACAAAAAAAATAACGAGTAGGTGGGCGGTTCAGGAGGCCATGGCCGGACAGACAGTTCAAATAAACATAACATAGTCCAGGGGGGTGACGAAGGTGGAAAGAGCCAAGGAGGAAACAGGAGGGACCCGGAGCAGGAGAAGCAGAGGGAGACCCAGACCGCAGCCATGATGATGACCCACAGTGGAGCCGACGGAGGGAGGAGCCGTGGTGGAGGAGAGGCTGACGACTCCAGGGGGCCGACCGACGGAGGCGGAGCCGCTGGCGGAGGAGCCCGAGGCGGAGACGGAGAGCCGAAGATCCAGGGCGACACCGAGGATCCGGAGGGCCAAGGCGGAGCCCTAGGCTCTGGCGACCAAGGCGTAGGCGGAGATCCGGAGGTCCGCAGCGGAGCCGAAGCGACAGAGGATGGAGGCTGTGCCAGAGGGAGGGAGGAGTCCTTAGGAGCCGGTGGGACGGAGTGACGAGGCGCAGCCGGAGGAACAGAGTCCTGAGGTGACGAAGGGACGACGACCAACCAGTGCGGAGCCGGAAAGACGAGGGAGCCCGGTGGGGCTCTCCATAGCCCTCACTTGCTCCATGTTGCACTCCCCCGTCACAGTAGCTGTAACCGGCTCTCGCACCTGATCGGACGTGTAGGGCTCTGGCTCTGTGGTGATCTTTAGCTCTGTCGCTCGTGGCTCTGGCTCGTCATCCGCGGTGGGCTCGGGCTCAAACTCCGCGTGTCGGGGTGCTGGTTGGCTGGGCTCTGGGTCTTGAGTGGGGCTGGTGTCATCCTCCGCGGTCAACAAAGATCTACAGGACACCAGCACCCACTCGATGTAGACGGCGAAGCTCTCTTGTGGACCCTCCCCGGACAGCTGCGCTTTCGTGGCGATGTTCAGTCCTGCACGGTAAAATGTGCAAAGGCTGCTGTCCGGGTAGTGTGTGAGTGGTACGAGGTGGACAAAGTCTCTAGTGTGGTCCACGACAGAGCGATTCCCCTGCTCCAGGAGAAGGAGGAGGACGGCGGGGTTATCCATAACGAAAAACAAACAAAAAAAAACCAAACACTGAGAAAAAAAACAGAAAAAATAAAGCAGGGAAATGCCAGGGATAAACTGTTTCGGTCGGTCCTTCTGTTACGGTGTAGTGCTGGACAGACGAGACGAGAGACGAGATACGATACAAACAAATAACAATTTAATATAAATCTTTGTAGGAACAGGCAGGAACAGAACGAGACATCCACACACTTCCAAATAACGTCAAGGACCAACAACAAACTCAAAACACAAGCAGACTTATAAAGGGAGAGACTAATTACAAACACAGGTGTAGGGGATGACAGTAATGAGGGTTAAACCAAAACAGACAGATCGACGGGGGGAGACAATGGGAGAAACCAAAAGACACAAACAGACATAAATGTGACAATAGTAACATTTTAATATATTAATAATTTCCATACAGAGATTTTTTATTTGAAGCAGACAGTTTGATCTGATCCACAGAATTAAACAATTAAAATTTCAAGTCTTGATATAAATTTTTTAGGGCCTAATGAAATCTGTTCTCATTTTTTCCCAATTTCTGTTTTTTTTTTTTTTTTGTTGTTTGTGTGTAGATTTTTCTGGATTCCTTTTTTTCCATTTTAATTTTTCTACACTCAGTTTTAATGGTTCAATTTAAAAATATTAATCAAAAGCACGTCTAATTAATTCAAATTATGAAACTTACACAATTTAACTGCAATTTAATTAAAATTTCACAAACTTTACATTTTTAAGGCCCTATGAAATCTTTTTTTACTTTTTCTGTCAAATTCAAGTTTTGTTTTTACCAAATTCTATGTTTTTTTATTCATTGTCTGGATTCCATTTGGATGTTTTCATTAAATTTTAATAATTAAAAGCATGTCTAATTTTTTTCAATAATACTGTGTTTTTACATTTTTCTGTTAAATTCATTCTGGTAATTTTTTTTTTTTCTGGTAAACATTCCTTAAAAAATAATGTTTTAATAACAATTTTAATAATTAAAAGCATATCTGATTCACTGATTTTATAACAAATACATTTATTATTATTTTATTTATTTACTTTTTTTTTATACTGTGTTGTGTATTTACATTTTTCTGGTAAATACATTCTGGTAAACATTCCTTAAAAAAATAACTTTATTCCCAGGTGAAAAAAGTACACTTTCACAATATACCTCAAAATGCTCTATTTTCGCACACTAATTTTGAACCTAAATATGCTAAAAATTATTCTTTAGTACTTCTTAAGATAAACTAAAGACATTTATGTGTACTCAACTGTGCTATTTTGGGACATCTTGAACATGAGCTAAAATGTGCTTTTAACATATTATAAAAACGTATTTAGTTACCACTTTTAGTACACTTGAAACATCTTTCATACGCTAGTACACTCAAGTGTACTACAAGTGGTAACTAAATACATTTTTTTAATAGTATTTCAAAAGCACATTTTAGTTCATATTCATGGTTCATGGTGTCTCAAAATAGCACAGTTGAGTACACTTAGATGATCTTAAGTTTATCTTAAGAAGTACTAACGAATAATTTTTAGTATATTAAGTACATTAAGTACATTATGTAAGTGCACTTTTTTCCACCTGGGTTAGCAGTAGTACTATTATTAAATGAAGTAATATATTTCTGTCAGTTTCTTCATGTTAAACCAAACTTTTATTTTGATGGGTTGCTGTGAAGACCTTTAAGTTTCTGTTTGTATATGATATGATGAGAGTTTTTCTCAAATGTTCATTAAGTGACTATTAAAGCAGTTCTGGAGATTATTTATGCATTTATGTATACTGAGGGGTTAGAGGCTGAAAACACTGCGTCACATGCGCTTCAGTATGTGCGTAGCAAACAAAACTGCGCGTCTCCATCATTCATGGAGAAAATGCAGAACATTCAGGATTCATATTTAAATAGTCTTTTTGCGGCTTAATATTTGCAGACACAAGTCCACGTCACGTTTTGATTCAAGTGTACTGACCTACTTCTGATTTATTCATCCAAAATTTGGCTAATTCTGTGACATTCCACGTTATACAGTAAATTCATTTTTATGTCTGGATTCTGTGATTCTGTTCGTGTTTTCTGCATCACGGAAATCATAGAGCATTATTTAAACTAAATGTGTGAAACTTAGCTGGAATGCTTTTACATCAACGCCAAACTCGTTGTTGCGCACCGAAAAATTGGAACAAACTTTGACGTGAAAAGCACTCAGATCTATTAAAGGGAGGAAAAGTTCAAGTTCTTACAGGTCCTCGTGTGGATATACCAGTGTTTATACCAGGGAGATTGTTAGAAAACCTAAACCGAGGTGACAGCTAACAACACTGACAGCCAACATGCAGAGGAAGCATTTCAGTTTTTTTCTTCCTGAACACCCCAAAAAAATAATTGCCTAGAAAACAGCTACATGGCAGCTTGAGAGACATAACCCCATTACAGCTGTCATTTTCTGTCCCATCACAAAGACCTGGCCAGAGGTGCTGAGGCCCAGCATTTCCTGCTGCATTCAGTCAATCCTATTAGAGCATTACAGCACACATCTGCATGGCCTACAGACCTGATCCCTGAACAGAATGGAACCACTATTTTGTATAATGCTCTCTTATTTAATCCCTCACCCAGACGGTTGAGCTCTATGGATGCTGGCAGAGGTCTTGTTCTGCTGCCCAGTTGCTTTGCTCCAGTTCTTCTCCAAACAAGGTTAGGCCCCAGTTTATTGGTCTTCTGAATGAGGGCTCCTCTTCATATGTTTGGCTTCCTCCAATGTTTTGTCTGCTTGACAGCTTTATTTAAGAGTTGATGCAGCTTCATTATTGTTATCATTGCATGTTATCTCAGTAACCCACTATTATTAGACACTTGGTTGTCTAATAAATTAATCATCAGTGACAAACTCATTGTGAATAGAGCACTGTAAAGAGACATCAGTATATGAATGTTTTTTTTTTTTTTTTTTGGCCAGGAAAAATAAATAGATAAATAAAGTAAACCACTGTGCATGGAGAAATAAAATGAAAATTTAAAATGAAGATGTAATAAAATAGAATTTAGATATTAGATAAAACACTTAAATGTTGCAAATAAATAAAAAAATAAATAAAAATGAGAAAAGTTGCATTGACAACTAACTTAAAATAAGTCAAAGTTGAGTAAAAAAATAAAATAAAATAAAATTTTATTATTTTATTTTATTTTATTTTTCAGGCATTACAGTGTGTGTGTGCATGCGTGTGTGTGTGTGCGTGCGTGTGTGTGTGTGTGGGTTTGTAATAGCTTTGTTTTTTTTGTTTTTTTCCTGTTTCAGAAGGACTGTAACCCCAATGCAAAATCATTTTTCTTCAATGATGGCAATTAAATGTACCCAACATTTTATTTTATTTTATTTTATTTTATTTTATTTTATTTTATTTTATTTTATTTTATTTTTCATGCTTTCTCCAGGCATACATACCTCATTTTTTCCATCTCTTCATTATAAATAAAAGATAAATGGGAATACAATAAATAGAAATATTTATAAATACTATAAAAATCCTGTTTCTCTACTGAAGAAAAATTCTAGGAAATATGTTCATTTTATATTATTTTTTATTTACATCAAGAATATATTAATAATATATTACATTTCTCATTAATCTTTTATCTCTTATCTTTGTTTGTGTGTGTGTGAGTATGTGTGTTTGTAATAGCTTTGACTTTTTTCCTGTTTCAGAGGAACCATAACACTAATGCAAAATCCTTTTTCTTCATTGATGGCAAGTTAAATGTACCCAACATTTTTATTTTATTTTATTACATTTCATTTATATTATTTTTATTACATTTTATTACATTTTATTGTATTTGCATTGTATTTTTTATTTAATATAATATAATTTTATTTTATTTATTTTATTTCTTTCTAATTTTTCAGGCATTACAGTGTGTGTGTGTGTTTTTTGTGTTTTTTTTTTCCTGTTCCTAATAATGGCAATTAAATGTACCCAACATTTTATTTTATTTTATTTTATTTTTCATGCTTTCTCCAGGCATGCAGACCTTCTTTTTTCCATCTCTTCATTATTCATTTATCTTTTTTCCCTTTCTCTATCTCTTCTATTCCTTAACAACTAAATTTGTAGGTTACACTAAATGCGTTTGCCCTGCGACAGTCTGCCTTAATAGTTCCCATGTCAAACGAAAGCCATTGTTAGGCTCACAGCTGCCTCCCAAAGTCCCTAAACATTTTCCCTGTCTGTTTAGCCCTGCTGTCTGCAGCGCACGGACGTCACCAACATGTTGCGGTAGTTTAGCCATCGGTGGCCTGAGAGGACTGCTGTTTGCCCAGCTCTAATGGCCCTGTCCATTTAGTGGACCTCATCTCCACAGTCATTTCCTTGCTTCAGAGGCAGTGGGTAAGGGTTGCTTAGGTATGTGTGCGTTTATTTAAAAGTTTTGCTTGTTTATGTATTTATTCTGCACGCTTGTGGACAGATCTGTTCAGGCGAAGCTGTGGCATGTTTCAGCGGTTTTATGGATTCCTAAGCGGGCGAGTGTTCTGTCAACCGGCAAACTATCCAATGTTAAATGGTTGGGTTTGCGAAAATAGACTGGGTGCACACACATACACACACACACACACACACACACACAAACACACACACAAGTGCAAATATAAGACATTTAAGAGCGGAAAGCAAGTGTTCAACAAGCAGTAAATAAAAAATAAGAGCAAGTTTGTTTGTGTGTGCGTATATACATCTGTTTGTGCATTTGTTTGTACTAGCCTTGACTCTTTTCCTGTTTCAGCTTGAAAGCAACAGAGCATGGTTCATTTCATCAGCCTCTAATGGTGCGTCATTGCTTTTTTCACATTATCGAATTATTAATTTACTTATAATAAATCACCACATAAATAAAAACAAGAAAACTTTCACACTTCACTTGATGTACTACGTTTCAGGGTTTTAATGAGTTCCACCATTTCATGGGGTAAAAAAAAAAAAAAAAACTTGCTTGAATAGACTTTTTAATTGAAAACCCATTCCTACAACATAAAACTGCAGGTCGGAGGACCAGCTGGTGGTGGGCCTGGGTCTGGCTCGCTTGGCAGCTCGCTGCCACTGAAATGGAGAATTATTGTAAAACAGAAGGGATGAAGAAGCACATGCCAGAGGGTGATCAGATCATGGCTCCTTTTTTTCCCCTGACTACTTCAGAAGTTCCATTCAACTCTGAAACTCTCTGAGCTGAGGCTCCATATGGCAAGCAGGACCTTTAGTGATCTGTCAAGCCACTTACCGTCCACCGAGCAAGTTTCATATGTGCATTCTAAGGCCTATGAGAGACTCTAGACTACTGAGGCAAGGAGTTGTTTGTTTTTAATAGTGGCGTAGATGTAGATGTCTAATGAGCCCTTGAGGCTTAACAATTACACTAGTAGAATTAAGTTTAAATGGAGTTTTTGGATTACCTCAGTCATTAAATAGTGCCAGTATGAGTCTGGTGCCGAAAAAGAAGACATACATGTAAATGAGTGATATTGGTGAGGATGTTGACAAACCAGCAGTTTTACTTGTGAAAACCAAAACCAGTCTAAAGTAGCAGGGGCATATTTGTAGCAATAGCCAAAAATACATTGTATGGGTCAAAATGAATTGAACTTCATTTGGACAACTTTAAAGGTGATTCTCTCAATATTTAGATTTTTTTGCACCCTCAGATTCCAAATTTTCAAATAGTTGTGTCTCGGCCTATCCCAACAAACCATACATCAATGGAAAGCTTATTTATTCAGCTTTCAGACAAGTTAGTTTTAAAAATGTTACCTTTATGACTGGTTTTGTGGTCCGGGGTCACATATGCGAGTGTCCATGATAAAGAAAATTAAAATTTAGTTTAAAACAGGTGTCAAGTTCTTAGAAATACTCTTTGTAGCCATGTTGGTTTCAGATTATTTGGCAAAACTTTCATACCATCTTCAAGAAAAGTTTAATTGGAATAATTCTAAAAAATATCATGTGTTATGACCATCAAGTAACATATTTTTCGGACAGTTTAGAAGAAAAACTACAATCCAGGCACAAAATTATGGGATTGGTAAAATTATTACATTTTTGAAAAATTTAAGATACATTTTTGATAAAGAAATTGATAATTTTATTCAAAAAGGATGCATTAAATTGATCAGAAGTGACAGTGAAGACTTTTACATTGCTAAAAAAAAAAAAAAAAAACAATAATAATAATAAAATACATTTAAAAAAAATTCTTTTAAATGTATTTTTAAATGATCGAAGAGTCCTGAAAAATGTACAGTGTCACAACCACATGGACTTTCCGACACAAGTTTGCTTGCTTTCTGTTAATTGTTTTCGGGTCTCTTCAATGTTACGTGTGTTTCAAGCCTTCGCTCTGTGTGGATTTGCCTTCTGTTGTCTTTATTAAAGACTGCTTATCTTCATCATCTCGTTTGTGTGTGTTTATCAACACAGCAGCATGGTAGAAGACCCGGCCCACAATGTGATATTAAGCAGTGTGATTTACCCTGCTTATTTTTACAGTTTTTCCAACCCGATCTCATGACAATTTGTACATATTTTACAAGGTGGCTAATTCATACGACCTCACTCATACACTCATATGCTAAATCGTATGCGTTTTACAAGTTCCCCAATTTGTATGAATTTGTACAAATGACCTACCCCTAGCCCTGCCCCTAAAACCTACCCATCACTGGGATCTAGACAAATCGTACAAAATCGTACAAGAGAGGTAGTACAAATTCGAACGAAATAGCCACCTCGTTAAATAGGTATGAATTGGTCGTGAGATAGCATTGGTCTGTCAGTATTTTTTGTTTGTATTTTGCCATCACTTTACTGCTGTCCACCTGCTCTGTCTTGAGCAAGGAGATCACTCACTCAAGGAACACCTAGAGGAATTCTTCGGTCTTGCAAATCAGACCACCTTCCTGGAAGACTGCCTCTGTACATTTCTGCACACCGGCCTGAACACCGCTATCAGAGTGCAGTTGTCAGGGGAGGGACTTTGAGGGAGTGGAGAGTGAGTGATGGTATCCTGTGGATTGCCATTGACCAGCTGACGATGACACCAGCCCCACTCCTTGCCCAGTGCCCAGCTAGTCACCACCCCGCTGCACGGAGTGTCTGCCTGAGCCCACCGAGACGGATGTGCCATCGCAAGGAGAAGCGACTGAACCTGCCATCGCCCTGGAGCCTGAGCCATTGGAAATGTTTGAACAGGTGTGTGAGCCGGCAATACCACACATGCTGGAGGGAGTCTTCGTGGAATACGGGGGGATGGACGTAAGCCTGTTTGTTGGACTGTGACTGTGTTTTTCAGAGAATAAACAGAGAATTAGAGACTTTGCTTCACTTAAGCCTGCCTGATTCTCTTCATCAGTCTGATTCGCTGGGCCTGCCCAACCTCCCTCTCCCACCTTCCCTCCAAACTGCATTAAGAGACTTTTTTATTTTGGATTGGATTTTGTACATTTCTTTATCCTCAGTCCTCAGCCACTCCGGCTGTTCAGTCATCTTCATCCTCTGTCTATCCCTCCATGTCACCACCTCTCAGTGGTGGGGCTCTATCTCAGGCCTTCTGGACCTGAGGAGCCCATGCCTGCACCTCTGGCCTTGGATGCCTCCGCTCCACCTCATCCCATCATTCCAGTCTCCGGGTGTGGACCATTCCGGTGTGGACCATCGGCTATTCGGCCTTGCTGGAGTATTTCAGTCAGTTAGCTTCACTTGGGTCTGCTGCTCTTCGGCCTTCCACCTCTTTGGTTCCGGCAAGCTCCGCCCTCCCTCAGGCTCTGCCTCCTTCCTCAGTCACTCCAGCTTGCCCTCTGGCCTTTGGATCCCTATCTACATCTCTGGCGATCATCCGCCCTGGACTCTGTTTGTCATCCTCCTCCAGAACCTCCTCCAGTTTCCTCTGCCGATTAAATAAATGCATTTTTGGCAAGCATGAAACCTCTTTCAAAAACATTTTTTTATATAATTTCTTGTTTAATGTCACTGTTTTTTTTTTTTTTTTTTTTTGGTATATTTCTACACTTGGCTTCACATGATTTTAAAACTGGTTCTTGTAACTCACAGAAATGGTGATATGAGAGGTGTGTATTTTGGCTATTGCAAGGGATTTAAAAACGGTTGACTTTTGTTATTTGTTCATACAGACTGCACTGAATATATAATATATATATATATATATGATATATAAATAGGGTGATTTAAGAGTCACACCTTTTAATAAATACGGTTGTCCTTCACAAACACAGAATGAGTGTGTATGAGCCAAAGTATTCCAGTGATCACTCTTCGCTAGGTCATGGAAAACTCCCTAAAACAGAGGTTTTAATATCTCTTTTGTGTAACTAGAATCTCTAAAACATTTCACATAGTTTTAAATGCCCAGCAAATGTTGCTGCAAATGTTTATGAGTGTGAAAGATCTTTCATTTAACAGCATGAGGTTAATGCTCCGCAGTATAATAGGTTCATAACACAGATGTC
Organism: Labeo rohita; assembly: GCF_022985175.1. Lineage (NCBI taxonomy): Eukaryota > Metazoa > Chordata > Actinopteri > Cypriniformes > Cyprinidae > Labeo > Labeo rohita. The sequence continues at coordinate 10,532,157 of NC_066889.1, read as the reverse complement.
TTTTTCTTAAATTAATCTACAGTAGATCTTTGTGTGCACTGTGGCATGCTGAGTGCATTTGTGCTGTGATGTTGAATATAAAATTGTTAGATTTTCATGTATAGACGATGAAGAGGTCCATAGTAAGTCGTTCCAGGTGTCCTGTAATCTCTTGTATTGGAATTTACAGATTAATATTTTCTTCAGACACGTTCAGGAAAAGAGACTATAGCTCTGCCCAGGATGCACAGAGAGAGTGAAAATGAGTGAATTGAGACATTTGGAGATAGTCTTGCGTTTCTGAGTTTAAACCATGTATGTATCAGCTTTTTTTGTCCATTCAATTGTTCAATCTACTGGCAGTTTTAATTTGTCATTTACCATGAATGTAGCTAAGGTGATAGATATGAACCCCATGTCAGTAACTTTTGCTTAATGTGGGAGCCAGGCTGGGTAATGGAGAGAGTAAGTCATTTTTCAGCATGGTCAAGTACTGCATTTAAATAGCCATTTTCTCTTCTGTAATTTCCAAGGCATTAAAATGGCTGACTGCTTCATTACTTGAGTAGTATCTGATCACTTCAGTAGGATGTATCTTACTGCTCTCCAGGGCAATCTTCCAAATAATGGTGCAGAGGCCTATCTTTCTTTTGTTCCTATCTATTTCTCACTCTCTCTCACTTTAGTAGTCTCATTCCACCCTTTACCTCACTAGACAAATGTAATCATGACATTTAAATGAATGAAGTTGGCCAGTGTAAGTATTACAGTAATTGGTTGTAAGTGGATAAATCTGAGATGGATTCTACCTGCACTAAGCCGGAGGAAGATACTGTGGATGAAAGGATAAGATGTATATTTGTCATAATGTGGGAGGCATTTCATAGTGAGCATAGCTTGGTGTGTTAAAGGGGTAGTTTACTTAAAAATGAATAAAATTTATTCATATCATCATTACTCACTCTCAGCTTGTTTCAGACCTGTATGAATATCTATCTTCTTTTGAGTATAGAAGAAGATATTTGGAAGAATGTGGGTAGCCAAACAGTTGTTGTTTCCAATTAACTTGCATAATATGGAAAAATGAAACTGTAGCAGATCTCTTCCACCAAGACCAAACAAATTAACATTGCTATGTACAGTTGAGGTCAAATGTTTACATACAACTTGCAGAATCTGCAAAATGTTCACAACTGTTTTTTTAGTGATAGTTGTTCATGTCCTGTTGGTCCTGAACAGTTCAATTGCCCACTGTTCTTCAGAAAATCATTCAGGTCTCATAAATTATTTCAGTATTTTTGCGTATTTGTGGTTTTTCAGTGTTTTTTGTGTATTTGAATGCTTTCCAACGAGTGTATGATTTTGAGATCCATATTTTGACACTTAGGACACCTGAGGGACTCATATGCAACTATTACAGAAGGTTCCAACGCTCACTGATGCTTCAGAAGGAAACACAATGCATTAAGAGCTGGGGCGTGGAAACTTTTAGAATTTAAAGATCAGGGTAAATTTAAGTTATTTTGTCTTCTGCGAAAGCTTCTGAAGGGCAGTGTTAAATTAAAAAAATATATATTTAGTCAAAATAAAATAAAAAATGTACACATCTTCATTCTGTTCAAAAATGTTCAAAAATGACCTAAAAAGCTATGATTAAAAAAAAAAAAAAGCTGTGGATCTTTCAGGTAAGATCACAGTATTAAGAGTTAAGCATATATAAACTTTTGAACAGGGTAATTTTTATAAATTCAACTATTATTTTCTCTTGTGGACTATATGTAAATATCTTTTATGTGAAATATCTTATTCAGGTCAGTACTAAATAAAAAATTACACGCATTTCGTATGATCCCTCCTATTTTGCTAAAATAATCAACATTTTGCAGATTCTGCAAGGTGTATGTAAACTTTTGACCTCAGCTGCATATTACTATGCTAAACTCTCACAGAGTTATGACAGAAATATCTTCTTCTATATTCAACAGTAGAAACAAACTCATACATACAATATGCATTAAAATCTTCAATCCCATGATGTAGCTTCGTCGTAGTATGAGGAACACACCCAAATGTATGCCATTATTCACTGAAAATGTTGTCCTTCATTAAGTCTCTGTAGTATGCTGGAGATATGATTGATTGCTGTCGCAGCAAATGGCATCTTCTTCCCTCCCAAAACTATATTTACACTATCCACTCTTGCCCTCAGTCATTCCCCTTTTTTTTGTGGCCTGTGGGGGTGACCGTTCCAATTACTGCCACGAGCTTGTTCCTTCCAGCTCTCAAACACAGCTGCTCTCATGCTGGCCATTAGCATGCTGAGAGGGTCTCAGGCCTGATAAAAATGCTGATTTATAGACCGGGATGAACATTAATCCCTGATTGCTCTGTAAATTGAGTCTTATGAAATGAATTATGTCCCAGCTCTGTACCAGCGATAAAAAGAGTCCCCTGGCACTTCAAACCCAAATGTGTAATGTTCTCCTGCCTACCTTAACATGTTCTTGTCATATGTACACATGTAACAATATCAGGTAGAAGAAAAATAAAATTGATGTGCATGTAGACCTAGATCCAGACCTGAGATGGGCAATGAATGATTTCTCCAACCTGGTCTCATGACGAAAACGTACCTGTGGGATCTTTTTTGCAAGATGCGAAATATGTACAAATAAGTACATATCACTGCAGTTTCCAACAGAAATGAACACTAGAGGTGGTAAAACAGCGAGCACTTGTAATCGTTTTCGTGCAATTATGATTGACAGCTCCATATGCTTCACTTTCCCAATGTAACAAGCTTGCTCAGTAGCTCAGATTGCACGGAATTGGACTTGAGATGTGGAATCCTTGGGTACGAATCCTGAAAAATTAGAAAAATGAGAGATCAAAAATCAAGCTAAAATGGCATGTTTGGAATTGCGTTTTTACGTCATGCTCACTTTTGTTCATACTAACGGGTAGATTTAGGTATAGTGCAAATGTTATGTTATTTTAAAACGTCACAGAGCATTCAAGTCAGAACTGCGGTGACACGTACAAAACCAGCATCACATAAATACAGCTGCGGCCTGAAACTAACAATAAATTACATTTTCTACCTATTAGATTGTTTTTATTATTGTCTATACCTACCCCAACCCTATTATTGTTGTACAGTTTGACAAAAATTACGCTATATTAATGTGCGAATGCCCAGTAGTTGCATCTCAATACCATCTATAAAAACGTACCCACGTACGTGGGTCACTCTATTCTTAGTGGTACATTTAGAATTTGACAATGTGAAGAAAAATGTTTTCCTGTTTCCCACAAACCCGAGCATGACCTAACATAGCTGCTTTAAAACAATCTATATTGCATAAAGTGCTATATAAATAAAGGTGATCTGTAGAAATATGTGCATAAAATACCATCTATGTTTGCTACTGTCCACCGTTAGCTTTACTGGGTAACATAGTTGACAGGTAACTTAGTTGACATTTTTAGTGTTTTGGGTCTATAGTCAACATGGAAGCCTAGAACTACTAAGCATATAGTATGTTTAGAAATATATTTTCATAAACAAAACATAAGTTTTAGTTAAATTGTCTTGTTAAAAGTTTAAGCAATAATACTTGTGTAACACTGTTGACAGTCAATTAATCCACTCTTGACACAGGTTTGCTAGTTTAACCAATATAGGTGAAAAAGAGAGATCATAACTTCTAGTGTGTATCCATGTGCTTCTAGATAAAATATCATCATACTGTGCAAATTATGCGAGGATGGGACAAACCATTCCTTTTCAAGAGGGGTTTTCTAGCAGGTAACTTAGTTGACAATGATTTTTCAGACAGAAATAAAACAAGTTATCAGTTATCACAGTAAACACTTATTATTTTTGAAGCGCACACCCAAATGTCTTCATAATATAATCTAACTGATGGCAAAACTATGAAGTTAATTTATATTTGAAGTAATATTCCATGCTTAAATGCAGAGTAGAATGAACAACTTTACAAAATCAGACAGCTGAATGCCAGGGTTGTAGGAACATTTTCAAACAAAAGATATGGCTTTTTCGACATATAGTAGTGTGACTGGGAAAAATATAATTGTGTATTAGAAAATTAAGCATCGGGGCTTTATGAAAATATATTAAAAATATTCTTAACAGACATGAGATGTACCCACAATTATAGAATGACCCACGTTCATCTGTTCCGGAGAAACCAAACAATCTTTTGCGCCACTCAATAGACATTTCTGTTGGAAACTGCAGTGATATGTACTTATTGGTACACATTAGGGCTGGGCGATATATCGAATACTATATGAATATTGAATATTTCAAATTCAAGCATACTTTCCCAAAAGAATGCGCCGAACGTCCAACAAAACATCTTCTTACGTAAGAGATGTGAGGGAAGGTGCTTTACATGCCTCTACTATGCAAGCTTTCATGAGTGCAGTTGCCAGATATCAATCCTGAATCAGAGCTTCGCTGTTACAAGGATACATTTTTTACCCAGTGTTTTGCTTATTTTAAGCAACCATGGCAACCATGTGCACAAGCTCGCTCTTCATAGCGGAAGCGCTGACGATGATCTGAAAACACCGACAAACAAGCTGGAGTTTAGCGATCAAAATGGAAGTGTCACTCAACCAGTCTGTGTTCTGTCATGAGATCTCGACTGTATTGTTTGCCTCTGTGATGGCTGAATAAAAGCACTTACTCAACCGCTAATGTTTGAATAGAGAAACATAGGCTATAACAATTTGGAATTACTATTAGGAATTTTACTGTTATAATATACTTTGTAACAATAGCTGTTTGTGTTTTTTTTAACATTTAATAGCAACTGCAAACATATTGAGATATATATCGAATATTGTACAAATTTTGACAATATTGAGATTTTTTATATATCGCCCAGCCCTAGTACGAATTGGTGTGCTACTCGCGAAGTTTCCACAGGTACGTTTTCGCCATGAGACCAGGTTGAAAATAAATTTTGCATTTCTTTCACGTGGAGAAACAGAGAATCTGAAGCTGAATATATACCATGGTTCATTTATTAGGTGGCATTTATTAGTTTAGTTAATTTGGTGTATTTGCTTGGGGAAAGTTACTTTTAAAAGTAATGCATTACGATATTGTGGTAGTCCATAAAAAAGTAACTAATTAAGTGCCTCTGCATCTCACTCCCAATTTCTCTCAACATGAGGACAGAAGAGGTTTCAATGAATAAATGGGAAAACAAACTAACTTGTGTTACTTGTTTGAAAAAGTTATATTTTCTTGTAAATTTAAAAGTAACATGTTACATTACTAGTTACCTGAAAAAGTAATCTGATTACATAGCCCCAACACTGTTTGTTTACATATTGTATTATTTAGGGCCAGTGATTTTATAGCGTTTTTAAACTCCATTTGAGCTGAAGCCAAATGAAATTAAAGTGCCTGCTGTTTTTCCTCAAGTTGCTGGTGTCATCCACTTGGTGCAAGACTGTGGCTTCTTTTAGAGTTCAGAGCCCTTTGAGAAGAAACTCGCTACACATGAGCACTCTAATGAGACATCATGAGCCTGCACACATACTTTTGGATTTTAAGCTGTCAGAAGTTAAAAAGAAGAATAAAGATGGCTTTTGTAAAGTATTGTGAATGAATTTCACTCTCAAGATCCTTCAATCCTCTATTTGGAGAAGTGTAATTAAATGTATCGAGCTCAACGTCACAGAAGATTGTCGAATGTTAAATGTATTGTCATAAAAGAATAACTTCATTAACACCATTCATCATTTCCACATTTTTAGAACACAACATAATTAAAAAGTTAATTAGTTAAGTTAAGTATAGGTCTTCATTTCACAAGTATGAATCAAGTCAATTGCAAACGATCAAGATGTGCCATTTCAATTAGCCTAAGTCAGAACGAGAGTGTGAAATGTGTTTTCTCCTAACTCTGTTGTCAGGCTTGAATTACACAAATCAAAGTGTTTTGTCATTGCACTCTCTATATATATTGGGTAAATACGTTGTTTTCTGTAAAGCTAGAAGTTTTTCTTTGAGATATATTTTATAAGATTCGTGTAGTCGTTGCCTGAAGTAGGCGGCATGACTCATTGTCACTACACTGTTTTTATAACAAAACTAACTGTCAGTTTTATCTACATCACTACATGTCTAAGGTGCTTTTATAGCTTTATCTTTTTGAACTGGATCAAGAGAATAGGTTGAATGTTGTGGCAGAGAGACGTTGGTTCAACACTTGTTGCTATGGTAATAGGACGTCTTGAAGCCTTCAACACTTCTTACAAATAACCGCACGAAAATGGTAGAAGTGAGATGAAAATGCTGAAACTCTGTACCAAAACTGTTGTCTAACTCATCACATATTTTAGACGCACATTGTAGCTCAAGGACAAGCTTTCCTTTGATTTCCTTTTCGGATTTACTCAGTAGATTGATGAGGTGTTTGATGAGCCGGCTGTTTGTGTGCATTTGTGCTATGACTCATTTTTGTCCTTTGGGTAAAAGCGAGGGATGCCACAGACAGTAATAAGTAGAGACAGATGAAATGTGCTAACAATATGTGTAACTAGCAACAGTGTCAAAATCTTGATCTAGTACTTATTTGATTTACTTGGTTGATGGTACTTAAAGAATTGATTTCAAAATCCACTTATTCATTTTTATATGCGTTTATGGTGCTGCTTTCTCTGACCGTATTTTCTCCTTTCATATGTGAATGTTTATTGTCTTTGTTTGCGTATTCTAGACAGACTGTCAGTGGGATTTTTCAGAGACTCTTTCTGCAGGTTATGTAGTTACTGCGGTGGATGGCAAGTGACTAAATGATTTATTTAACCAACATGTAACCAATTTGTTTAATGTTCATTTATTCAGGAACAAAACAATGACTGTCTTTTTGATTGAGTCAATGAATCATTCACTCAGTGATTCATTCAAAAACATTGATTTATTCATAAATGAAACAAGCGACCATATTTATGCTTGAGTCATGAATCATTCACTAAACAATTCATTCAGAAACACAAGTGGCTTTTTATGAGTCACTGAATTATTCACTCAATTGATTCGTTCAAAACACAGATTCAATCAAGTGAAACAAGTCTTTATTAGTGAGTCACTTGATTTGTTAAAAACAACACAAAACAAACTAAAACTAAAACTACTGTGCATTTGCTCTAAGATGCAACTCTTTTTTTTTCTCTGGGTTGATTTTGACCAATTTTAATTGACAAAGAAAAAATGGACAAAGTAAACTATAAAAAAAAATTGTAAAATTTACAGTCAAAAACAGAAGCTGTGGTTGCCAGAATTTTACCGTAAAAAATATGGTTGCGACATTTTAGGTTTAACGGTTTTAACTTAAATTTACATTTAAATACCATAATTTAAACTGATAGAATGTTAATGTACCAAGTACTGAAATCTGTTTACCTTTGTAATACACTGATGACCACCAAAAGGAGGTGGTGATGAGAAAGTCACATGATAAACCAAAGCCCAAAACAAGCAGGTTTTAAATATTAACATATACTGAGCACAGTGTCATTCACACAAACACTAAACACCATTATGGTAACACACATGAAACTGAAATAATGCAAAAAACATTAATTTAACAACATTAGGTGTAACATACAACCCTAATGTACAAAACTGATAAGAAAAAAACTACAAAAAACATCAAATTAAAAAATGTAATGCAGGGCATTCTGGGGATGTCAATTTACGGTATTTCTCTGTAAATTTTACAAAAACGGTATACTACTGTAAAATTATATTTAATGTCCAATACATACCATATATAGTAGAGAAACTTACAATTAACCATTTTTACTGTAGCATTTTTACCGTTAAATTCACGATTATTTTTTACAGTGTTGTATAAAAACATTGAATCACACTTCTAAATCACTTTGTTAACTGTTTTAAAAGGGCGCTATATAAATAAAATGAAGTTCCAAACATAGGTTTGGGAGGAGCCTAAACATTCAGTCCTATCAGTTATGACACGGATTCATTGATGATTCTCCCAGCAACCCTCCAACTCCCCATCTCCTCCTTTATTTCTGTTATTCTCCTTGTATGTTGTAGCATAATAGGGGGAGCTCAAGTTTTGGGGTCAAGCCTCTGCCAAGGACAGCAATGAGTCAAGTTTGTTTACCAATAACCATCAGGAATGGATGGCCAGACGAACTCTTCTTCTTTTTTGACCTAAATGTGTATCCTTGCTTTTCATAAAAAATGTTCAGTTGAATGAAGAAAGATCAAGTGTTGCCTTTTACTTCCCACTGTGGGATTCACTCTGGCTACACTCTCGGACAAAACCTCCTCGAACCCGTGTTCCTAATGGTGTACAATATTTCTGACATCCTTGTGAACAATCTATAGTGCTTATTCGATTAAAGACCTAATTGGAGTGAAAAGTGCCATGGCCTGGGCTGTGGATTAGCTGGGCTTTGTGTCAAGAGCCAAGTTTGGACCATATCCAGTCAATCATCTGTTACTGAACGTGAGGATAGTGCCGAGAGCTGGATGCACGCCAGTGGCTTTTTACTGAGGGACTCCATCAATATCAGGCCTGGCAGATAGCACTTTTCCTGCAGCTCTAATTCACTCTCTCCCTTCGCCGCAGAACAAGCCTGACCTGTTTAATCGGGGGAAGCCTAGCCAGCATGTATATCTGCATCTGCTCATGCCTGTCTCCTGACAAAAGTGCTGTTTGGAGAGGGAGCACTGACCTTCTCTCTTTCTCTGCCCACTGCTTGTTGGAAAACAGTTTGCTTGGCTGGGGTCTGGCAAGTGTTTGGTCTGAGTGCAGTCCCATAAGAATGAACAAGATCTGTTTTTTTTGTTCCTCTAGATGCTAATGAGAGCACAGTTGGACTCCTTTATACAAGTTTACAAATTGTTTTGTTTTTATTCTTAATAAAAAGTTGAATTTACCTAAGGCAACAGAAACTTTTCTTGAATTAAGTCTTCATGTGGCATTACACAAACATTCTGCATTCTGTGACTATGTATACCACCAGTGGCGTAGCAAGTCAGCCCCGGGCCCATATGCAAAAGATTTGTATGGGTCCCCCCAATAATTATGGGCTTCAACACGGTTAACTTAACTTATTGTTGATTTTTCTTAAGTAAATAACATTGTCACTATTCACAAGCTGTTTTATTTACCGTGCTTGGAATGCTTGGAAATAATGTTTAACATTCCAAGTCTATTAATTATTTGCTGCACGTAAGTCTCAGCCTATAAATTATATCAATTTTATGATGAAATACAAACAATAAATGTGTTTTTACACTCTTTAATTTGTAATGAGATAACAGTATTTGCCTCAGATCAAGTGGCATGTGAATCAATGATCATTTCCTCTTTAATATCTGCAGCACAAAATAAACATGAAAAAATCTTTGAATGCATTTTGAAAACAAAAAAGTAATAAAAACGAATGTCTCATGAAATCAGTCAATCAGAGTTTTAAAATATCAATAAAACAGCTTACAGAATTTTCACATAAACTTTATGCAATACAACATTATTTTTTTAACTGAAATCTTTAGTTTTAAAGTAGTAATTTAAAGCATTCTATTGCTGAGTTTTGGATAATTTCTGTGAAGCGCTTCTGCTCAAGACCAAGAAAAGCGCATCCTGTTTGTTTTCTTTATTTTACAAAAGCACAACATTTTGTTGATATTGTGAGTACACACAAATATAAGTAGACCCTTTGCAATGCCAAATGATGTAGGCTCTTACCTTTATGAGCAAAAATGATGGTGTATTTTAAGTTTCCACTGTTATTAAGAAAAAAAATGCAAGTAATTGCTTCCATGTCCTGCAAAGCGCGCTTTAACTTACACTCTCAGCGCAAACAATTGGATATGCACCTATAACAGTGCACATTTATCTAGGTTTAATGTTTAAATTGTTATTTTGAAATGCATGAAGTGTTTTATGTCTGTAGATTTTATTTTAGGCAAGTCGTGTTGATTTGAGAAGGCTAAATTAATCAAGCATATGCTCAACTCACAACTCACTGCTGGCTGCTTGGTTGTTAAAACAAAAACTTGAATTTAACAAACATAAAATGTTCCAAACATATTTCTAAATGAACTTTAAGGGGTCCTATTATGCTTTTTCACTTTTTGAATTTTAATCAGTGTGTAGTGTGTATCTTTGGGCATAAAAAAGATCTACAAAGTTTCAAATCTCAAAGTCCACTCCAAAGGGAGATTCGGTTTTTTTAAAAATCCCTTTTCATGAACTACAATGAATACCCTTTGGACTACAGTGTTTATTTTCTGGATGTTATGATGTCACAACGCTGCCCATTAGAATATGAATAAAAGAAATCCCGCCTACGGACATTTGAATGGTTGGAGGGTAGGTAGGGACAAGGTAGGGGATTAACCTAACTTTAGCGATGCAGTGCGGAGAGTCACTTCTGGGATGCTGCAACGAGCCATGGTGCGGTGGGTATAAACATAAGCATTGACTAGAGTGACTGCGATCAGCTCCAGTGGCCGTGTTGGAGCCTCACTGTAGTTGTGTGCAGTATAGGGGGTCAAAACTCATGCGGATGTGCGGCTGATGTAAACACAAGCATTGACTAGAGTGACCACGATCATCTCCGGTGGCGTGTCAGAGCTGCACCGTAGACGTGTGCAGTGTGTTGTAAGAGATTTTTCCATCATACAGTGTAGATAGCTTCACTTATAACGTAAGTGTTTTTTTTAAATGCATAAACTTGTACTAGACTAGGCTAGGCTAATCAGTGATGATGTTCTTTGCTCGTTTTCTGTTGCTGTTTTTTGAATAACTAAGGAAGTGTAGGAATTATAATTTGTAACTTACAATGCTTTTATTCAACTGTTGTCATGTTAAATACAAATTAAGTCATATTAAAACATTAGGCTGCTTTTAACCTTATGCTGGAGCTGGTTTGGGGCAATGAAACTAAGTATGTAAATAATTAAATAAATTAGCACGAAAATATCATGTATCAGTGATCTCGCAGGCTGACGATAGGACCCAGCATTACTGTAGTGTATTATTTACTCACCGTCCATGCATCCTAGGTGTATGTGACTTCCTTCTTTCAGATGAATGCAATCAGAGTTATATTAAAAATTATCCTGGCACTCCCAAGCTTTAGAACGGCATAGATGGGTGTTTCTCTTCATCAGTCTAAAACAAGTCCAATAAAGTACATCCATCCATGATAAAATGTGCCTCACGTGGCTCTGTGGGGTCAATAAAGGCCTCCTGTAGTGTATTGATGCATTTTTGTAAGAAAAATATCCATATTTAAAACCTAAGAATCACTTTAATCCAGCTTGTGCTAACAGTTGTACACGGAACTTGCTGCTTTGGCAAGGGGTGTGGCAATATTGAATATTGAAACACCGTCTAAGCTGTTCGCCAATCACAACGCACTGGGACAGCTCAATCACAACACATTTCATTTTTCGGAAGGTGGGCCTTCATCAAACCCAGAACTAATCAAGCCATTTGTGTCAGGCCGGGGAGAAAGGTGTTGTAATAATGTAAATTACATGAAAAATAAAACCACCAAGCATGAAATCATGTTCTAGTACACCCCCAAAACAAAATCAGGACTTTGTAAAAGATCATAATAGGACTTCTTTAATAAAGAAACGAAAAGAAACATAGCCACTTTGCCATTAAAAACCAAAACTGTGTAATAGACACGGGCTCCAGTCGGACTCGGGCCAAGAATTCTGATAAGCTGTTGGTCAAGGGCCTGAGTGTCTCGGGCCAGAGCTGGGCTTGTGCAGGGCTCTATTCGTTCCCTCGTTTCAATTAAAAGTTCTCCCTCAGCTTGGCAGGCCCATATGCACCTGCATACCACATTCAAACATCTACGTGATTACATTGATTTTCAGAAGCTTGGTGAGTTACGACTTGAGCAGGATGCACTGTGGGTGTCACTCTGTAGCTTGAGGATGCTGATACAGCTTTAAATTTGAAAGTTTGCAGCATAACCAGTGTTACTCTTCCATATCCCCCAAACTTACACTTGCATAAATAAATTATCCCAAGCTCATTCACTTAGGCCAGAGGAGAACTGGTCCCCTAACTGAGCCTGGTTTCCGCCGTTTTTTTCTTAATTTCTGTTATGATGGAGTTTAGGTTCCTCTTGCCTTTGGCTTGCTTAGTTGGGGTTTAAAAAACACTTAAGATTCAGTTCTATCATGACGACCCTCGGAAGATTTTAGCATGGTAATGGATATGACAATGTTAATGTATTTTGTCTTGGTGGAATAGATCTGCTACACTGTTGAATTGCTGCTGCTGTTGGTTGTTGCTGTAGTTGTAAATTATTGCTGCTCTGTGTGGGGGTAATGCATTACAAGTAAAACAAGTTATTATCAGATTACTTTTGAGTAACTAGTAAAGTAATGCATTACTTTTAAATTTACAAGAAAATATCTGAGTTACTTTTTCAAATAAGTAACGCCAATTACTTTGTTTTCCCATTTATATGCTATTTCCCATTTATCTCTCCGATCCCGTGTTGTAAGAAATCTGGAACGAACGTCATTGCATGCTGAGTCTGAAATTCTCATCCGAATTTTCACACATTAAAAAATTTATACGACCCCATGTTGTGTCAGTCATGTTTACACACTGCCTCAGAAACTTTCATCCATAATAAAAAAAAAAAAAAAAAAATAGGATTGGTTTAAATTTGCTGCATTTACGCATTTGTAGCAAGCATTTTAAGAGGTGTTTTGACACCTTTATGTTCTGAGTGTGAGGAATTTTGACTAATACGAAAAAACACATATGTGTTCAAGGACCGTAAGTCTTCCAGAGACACTTCCTTCAGTCTGAGGCTTATTCAGTTACACTTTTGATGTGAAAGGGCAACCTTTACAGTTGCCACAAATCTAACTTTATTTTGTGTGTGTGTGTTATTAAAAAACAAATAAGTAAGCATTTTTTTTTTCAGGTGAAAAAAGTAACGTAACGTTTTCCATAAAAAGTAACTAAGTAACGCCGCAAGTTACTTTTTCATAAGTATCTTATATTGTAATGCATTACTTTTAAAAGTAACTTTCCCCAACACTGTTGCTGCTGCAAAGCAAGTACATAAACTTGTTGCCAATACATTTGCTGATATGGTGCTGTGAGTAATTTAAAGACAAACTGCTGCTGCACAAGTAGCATACTGTATATAATAACCCAAAGGAGATCTATACAGTAGGAGCTGGGGAGGTGGAGGGTTTTAGAGGTACTCTGAAAGCGCAATGCAAAATGCTCTAGTGCAGGGGTGCTCAACCCTGTTCCTGGAGATCTACCTTCCTGCAGAGTTCAGGTCCAACCCTGATCAAACTGTTCAACCCTGAATGCTAACCAGCCATTTAAATGTAAAACAGCAAGCTCATTGGCTGCGTAACAACATGAACCAATCAGCTTGTGCCAAGTAGTTTAATGCTGTGAATATCATCAGTTTGCTTTAATGACCCATCAGCCTGCACCATTTAGAATTTCATGACAGAACTTGGCATTAATATTATCAGTTTGACTGTGCTGACACTATTAGATAAGAACAAAACTTGAATTGAATTGAGCTGGATGATGACACTATTGTGAAGCTGCTTCATAGCTGAATCAAATTTGTTTCATAACTGATGAATTTTGCAGCATTGGCACTGTTACTGAACTGAATTGAATCAACACTGAACTGACTCAAGCTGAACAATGACAATATTGCCTTCTGCAGAGCTGCTTATGGCTGAATTGAACTCCTTTTATAATTCATGAACTTTACACAGTAATTGAGATGAATCCACAATGAACGGATTTGAACTAAATAATGACACTATTGTCTTTTTAGAGCTGCTTTACAGCAGAATTTAAATTTGATGATGTTTGCATCATTGATTCTGTTACTGCCTTGCACTGTAAAAAGTGGGAACCTGTTACCTTAAAGAGCTATTTCTACTTGATTTAACTGATAAAAATGAATTTTGTTGGTATAAATGAATGTATTAACAGTAGGTTAATTCAGTAATGATAAATACAATTTTTGGCTTGAATGAAACCAGTTAATTTAGATGTTACCATCTTCAGGGCATTTTTTGTGTGCTTTGAAACAAATCTGTATTGTATAAAGCACTAAAGTTGACTTAACTTGCACACAGTGCAAGTGGCGAAGTATAAATGGGACTTTCAACCCAACTGGATGGCAATCCGTTTGATTAAGACCCATGAGGTGACTTCATGAGAATTCATTAATGTGTTCTAATGGTCTCAATTATTCCTATTCATGTCAGAGTGTAGGTGTTGCTGTAAGTGTGAGAAAACACATGCAATACTCATTATACTTAGAAGCAAAGTAGCTCCATTTATAGAGCCAAATAATTTATAGTCGTCATAGAAATCTGCAGATAAGTGCCGAAATGTTACTATTGTGCATTGGAAGTTATTATGTTCTTAACTGAAGTATAAAATCATAGACTTCATGGTCATTCATTTCATGAATTTGTGGGTCATACTAAACAGCGTTTAAGAAACATCACACTTGACTACTTTTACTTCACAAGTAAATGTATATTACTATAATTAATAATTTGAGGATGTTTTACCATTCCCTCAGATGTATAACTATTAGAAAATAGGTTCATGTCCGCCGAGGCGTCCTTGTAATGCCCTCACGTGTTCCCTCTGCCGCCCGAAAATATACAGTTGCCTTTGGCAGACGTTCTGCCAAACTAAATGTGTGGTTACTGCGCTTTCCTGAGCACAGCTGCTCCCCATTTCATTAGTGTACTGAGGCAAGTCTTTTTCCTCTCTGATTAAAACTAAGAGCATGTTGGCCGTGGCGTCTAGCGCGCTCTGTGCTTACCAAAACAAATCGCCAACTGCAAGAACCAGCGGAGCGCAGAATTGGCCTCCTCTTCTCCTCCTCTCGTTTGCGAGGCCCGTGGAACCCCGCCTTCCTTATCTGCCTCGCGTCTCCTTAGGCTGCCTCGGTCTGGGGATTTGTTCAGGGTTATTTTTACCATTAGAGGCTCCATTACAAACATGAAAAGGTCAAAAAGCACATGTGCACATGTAATTGGGCCCTGACCATTGTTAGCACGGTGGAGAAGAGAGAGCCGCCAGCAGCCTCCCTCGTTTGTCCGGGGAGTGTGAGCTTTTAATTATTTAGCCTGAACCTATTTGATCGATGCCGAAGAACCGCACTTCTGTACCTCCTGTGGCACAATACCAGCGTCCCGGTTCCGTGCTTAAATATTTATGAGGAAAGAGTGTAAGGAGTTTGGAGGATGGTTGAAAGGATGGAAATTGAAAGAGGATTCCTCAAGAGGGTTTCTTTTTTTTTTTTCCTCTTTGACTCTAATGAATTTTTGATTATCAGAAATATGTAGACATTTCCATGGAAATGAAGTGGATGAAAACGGCCGATGATTATTTTAAGATCAATGGAACGCCGGGTATCAAATTCCGAAATTCTAGAGACGGTTAGGTAATTGTTGAGAATAGCTTTTATTGCACAATTTATTGTTCTCACATGCTTTTAATCCACATCTCTCGTAACTCTATAATCACTGATCATGCCCTTTTATACTGCGCTCTGGTTTGCCCTTTAGAAGCTCAGGATTTTCTGCCGTTCTCATATCAAGCTCTATCTAAATAATTGATCCAGATTCCATCCATCAATGTCTTGTCTCTGGGTTGCGTCAATAATAAAGGTCTCACTGCTAATCCTCCACTTCTTTCTGTGCTTCCAGAAGGGTTTTTTTGGACCTGTGTGAAGCAATTGTTTACATTTCCAAATGGAAATGGGTGAGGTCTTCTCATTCTTTACTGACCACTGAATTATAGGTTTACTGAATATATTTATTTACATTTTATATTTACAATTAGACATTTAGCAGACGCTTTTATCCAAAGCGACTTACAAAAAAGGACAATGGAAGCAATCAAAATCAACAACAGAACAATACCATCCAAGTGTTATTACAAGTCTCAGTTAGCCTAACGCAGTACACATGGCAAGATTTTATTTTTTTGAATTTTTTTTTATTAAAGAAAACAAGTAGTAAGTAAATAAGTATAAGTCTAAAAGCGCAAAGCGTTTTTTTTTTTTTTTTTTTTTAAATATAAAGAACAGAACTAAGTGCTACAGTTAGAGGATCAAATAAAGATGGAAGTGTTTATATGTATTTATTTATACAATATACAGACAAACGTACAGGGATATCCAAATATCACACCCATATATATATATATATATATATATATGTATATATATATTTCTTTAATGTTGAGTTTCTTGTCTTAAACAGCATCTTCTGCTAAATTTCAATCAGTGTTGTTACTGTTAATTATTAAAAAATCACTTTCGTTAATTAAATTAAAGCTTATATAAAATAGTATATAAATATTAGTGATGGGATGTTGCTCACTCTTTCATTTCATCCCTAAAGTACTTAGTAGAGGCTTAGATCTGGACAGATTTTGCTGATTAGAAATATGTTATTCAAATAGATAGGAGATGTGGATTTTGTAGCTACAGTATATTTGCATAACAAACAATAGTTGCATTTTTTTGAAAAACCTGCTTTTGCGAACTAGTCCAAGGTTTTCGCCTGATCTTGATTCTGAAAGATTCTCTAGAGAGTGAATACCAATAATTATCAAAAAAAGTTGAACTTTTGACTCATCATTGCAAAGAGATGCCAAAATGTTAAAAAGGGGCACGGCCACTTTTAGTAAAATGCCTAAATACTCCTAAATAGAATGAGATATCTTTACCAAACTCAGAACACTTATGTAAGAGATCATTCTGAGGTCACACACACACACACAAAAAAAAAATCACAGAGCTTGGCCACTTGGTGACGCTATAAGAGGGAAAATTGAAAATGGCTACAACTGCGCAACCATTTTTCAACACAACCATGCACGGTCTTGGTCTGAAGTGCCACAAGTGTCAGTATCATTACAAGGACATCTGCGTATCTCAAAAAACATGGCCGCCATTGTCTGATGAAGTTTGAGCACCTGTTAGACAAGCTTAACAGTTCAATCGGAATGAAACTCGGTGGGCCTATTCATCTGTCGGCCCCAAAGGTCTGCGAGAAATTTGAAAGAAATTGGCCCCTCAGGAGCGATATTGCATTTTTCAAGGTCGTAATCTATTGTACATTGTGGTTTTTCGCACATACGCACAAAGTTCATACCTTATGATAGAACTCTCAGAAACACTGCCTCTAGAAACACTGCTGTCAATCAAATCCTTTGTTAAATGATTGAGAATATGTGAAAAACCTACTTTTGTGAACTTGTCCTAGCTTTTTGCTCAATCTTGAAAAAAAAAACAAAAAAACAAAACAAAAAGCTGTAATGGGGTCATTTAGAAAAGGGGCCTGTCCAAATATACCCAAAATCATATAAAGCCTAAAGGAAAACTCAAAAGTTCACAAAACCTGCCAAGCACATGTGACAGGTGATTCTAAACACTTGCAGTATATATTGCAGTATATCATTATTATTATTTTGAGTGGAAGCAGAAACATGCTGTTTTCATGCATGTATCTTTAAATGCAAATTAGCTGCAGCTCCCTGCCCCCTTTTCAAGAATAGCTTTGGTTTTGATTAGCATGTCGATCACACTTAAATCATGTGTTTTAAAGCTGGTTTAAACTTCTTATATACGTTTTTTTGAGCACACACATTGGAGCACAGAAAGTGTCTGTCACATGACATGAGTACTAAACTAAGTTCTCTTTCATGTCTTATAGCGCTTAAACTGTCAAATACACACAAGTTTATGATCTAAAAACACAGTTGGTTATGTCAGTGAAGGTAAGCAGCTGGTAACGAATTTGCAAAAACAAAAAGATGGCACCATGGGTGGAAACTTGCAGATTAAGGGGCGGTAATATTATAATAAGATCCCCTTTCTGCATCACTAGGGAAGTTAAATCTGAGTGGCTTGTTTTTTTCACATGCTTGCAGAGAAAGGCTTACCAAAGTTACTGGGTTGTCCTTTTTCACAACAACATTAGTTTTCTGGGTTGGTAGATGCACCGGGGACATGGAAAAAGTCAGATTTTCATGATATGTCCCCTCTAAGATTAATTTTCATTCGATTTGTGTGGTTGAACACTTTTGGCCAGTGTGTATTAATATTCTACACGTGTCAACATAAATGTAAAAATCGTTAAAAAAAGTCATTTCACTGGTTTGAACAAATCTAGTTGTTATTTGTTGACACATTTCACTATGTAAATTAAATTGCAACACGGAATTGATTTTAAACAATGTTGAAAAGGCAGTGATTAGCATAATAAATTTTCAAGTGGCGAATTGGTCGTTGACTGTCTGAAACCCCTGTTTTCAATCAATCAGGCAAATTTGGAGCTGTTGTCGGTAGGAAAACAATGTTTCGGCGGAACGGTTATTAACATTTTAATGAAGTTTTTGCTCAGTGGGTTTTCATTAGATGACACTGCTTGACTTCTTTTGTTGGGGTTGCTGACAGATGCTATTTAATGGAAGTGCTCTACCTGCTGTGTCCAACATCAAATGCACCTGCCTGATAATACCAGCTTCTCAGAGAGGCACAGAGAGCGATCTTCACTTTATTTCCATTTGGTCACTGCACTGAGACTGACATTGTGATAATGATAAAGTGGACAGGTCACTCTCTCTCTCTCTCCCTTTCTCTCTTCTCTCTTTCCTTCCTGCCTTGTAATTGGTCAAAGTGTGGAAAGCTTCAGACGCTTTTATCTTCAAGCACTTTTATAGGACAGACAAATCTGATTACTGTCAGCCCTGCTCTTCAGATGCTGGGAGAGTCCATTAGAATGGACCGAGAGTGAGAGAGAAAGAAGGTAAAAACATATTAGATGTCTTTGTCAGTGGCAGTCATGATGTAAAGGTCACATAAACAACTTTTCCTAGTAATCGCTGCATCTGTTTTAAAGGATTAGTTCACTCCAGAATTAACATTTCCTGATAATTCACTCACCCCTGTGTTATCCAAGATGGTTATGTCTTTCTTTCTTCAGTCAAAAAGAAATTAAGATTTTTGGGGAAAACTTCAAAGATTTTTCTCCATATAGTGGACTTTAATGAGGATTAGCGGGTTGAAGGTCAAATGACAGTATCAATGCAACTTCAAAGGGCACCACACGATCCCAGCTGAAGAATAAGTGTCTTATTTAGTGAAAAGTTTAACCACAAATGCTTGTCTTGCACTAGCTCTGCGTCCAAGACTTAACACATTATGTAATCATGTTGGAAAGGTCACATGTGACGTAGACGGAAGTACCAACTCAGTTTACAAAGCGAAAGTGCAAAGAAAGTCAAACACCCTTTGCAAAAAAAAGGTAAAACAGCAATGCTGGACAATTTTGAAGTTGGAGGAGAAAATGAGATGGAGTTTTTTGTCCGTACCCTACCTTTTTGAACCGAAGTACACAGACGAAAAACTAGTGTGACCTTTCCAACGTGATAACGCAATGTGTGAATGCACATTTTAGAGCTGGTGCAAGACAAGCATTTTTGGATAAAAAGTATATACATTTTTATTTGTTTTTTTTGTTTTTTTTTTTGAAAATGGCAGATCGTTTTGCTAGGTAAGACTCTTATTCATTGCCTGGGATCTTGTAGAGCCAATTGAAGCTGGACTGAAACTGCAGTTTGGATCTTGAAGTCCGCTATATGGAGAAAAATCCTGGAATGTTTTCCTCAAAAACCTTAATTTCTTTTAAACTGAAGAAAGAAAGACATAAACATCTTGGATGACATGAGGGTGAGTAATTTATCAGGAAATTGTCTTTCAGCAGTGAAATAATCCTTCAAGGTGTCAATTTTAACTCTCAAACTGAAACCGAAATTGATTTTCGTTGTCATGTTGTACAGCATGATTTCAGAGTCATATTTTATTCAGGGCAGGGAAAGAGTTTACAGTATTTTTTATTTAAAAAAACGTAATTGTCTTTTTATTAAATTATTTAATTAATGTAAGAACTTCAGAGTCTCTCCATCATTCAGACTTAACGGTCCATCTGATGTCAGTACCAGTCTATCAATATTGAAATGGGTCATTCTATAATTGTGGGTACATCTCATGTCCATGAAATATATTTTTAATATATTTTAATCAACGTAAAGCCCTGATGCTTAATTTTCTAGTACACAATTATATTTTCACACTACTATATGTTGAAAAAGCCTTATCTTTTGTTAAAAAATGATGTTTATATCACATACAACCCTTGTATTCAGTTGTCCGATTTTGTGAATTTGTTCATTCTACTCTGCATTTAAGCATGCGTATTATCTCAAATATAAATTAATTTCATGGTTTTGCTTTCAGTTAGATTAGGTTATTATAACATTTGAGTGTGTGCTTTAAAAATAATTAGTGTTTATTGTGATATTGTTTTATTTGTGTCTGGAAAACCATTGTCAACTAAGTTACCCATTAGAAAACCCCCTCTCAGAATGGAATGGTTTGTCCCATTCTCGCATAATTTGCACAGTATGATGATATTTCATCTAGAAGCACATGGATGAAACACTAGAAGTCATGTTCTCTCTCTTTCCCCTAATATTGGTTAAAATAGCAAAACTGTGTCAAGAGTGGATTAATTGACTGTCAACAGTGTTACACAAGTATTATTGCTGCAAATTTTAACAAGACTAAAACTTATGTTTTGTTTATAAAATTATATATCCAAACATACCATTTGCTTAGTAGTTCTAGGCTTCCATGTTGAGTATAGGTCCAAAACACTAAAAAATGTCAACTAAATTACCTGTCAACTGTGCTACCCAGTAAAGGTAACATGGTGGACAGTAGCAAACAAAGATGGTATTTTATGCACATATTCCTACAGATCACCTTTATTTGTATAGCACTTTATACAATATAGATTGTTTCAAAGCAGCTATGTAAGGTCATGTTTGGGTTTTGGGGAAAAAGGAAAAACTCTTCTTCACATTGCCAAATTTTAAATGTACCACTAATTATAGAATGACCCAAATATGAAATAATTTGTCATTCTTGAAGCAGGATATCAGGATATGGACACGTGACTATCATGTCAAGCGTTTTAAAAGTGATATGGGTGAATCTAGCTGCTTCACAGATTTTCACAATCCATTAGCTGAGCACATCAACAACATTCCTTCAACATCTTTAAACATCTTAAAGTGCTTCTTCCTGTACTGGACTAGCTGGTTAGTTGCTAAATTGTGCGTGGCAGCTGAGAACTTCCTGTTCACTTACTTGGTTCATTACAGCCACTCTGTGTAAGCATCTGCTCACCTGTAACCAGTTCAGTGGCTGAGTAATGTTGCGCCCGGTGACATGAGCTGAGTTTGATCTGCCCATACGTCCTCAGCGTCTTAGTACAGGAACTCTCTGGGACAGATGACATCTTGGAAATTCTCTACAGGATATCTCAGTGCTTACTGCTTACTGCATGGTGAAACAACACCACTTCAATACAATAGAGTGATTCTCTGAAAAAAAAATCACCCACATGGTGGCACATATTTGCCAGTAAAACTCATATCTTCCACCTCCTCCAGCCATCTGCCGAAAAAGATCACGCATGAACTGTGACATTGACGACAAATCCTTTTGTAAAAAATGTCACATAAATGTGGGCTGCAAAAAGTAAAACCTCATAGGAAGTTCATCAGCCTGAATGGCAGAATCTTTGTGACTTTGACCCTTTTGATGTCTTCTGCAGCGCTTCACTTTTTTTGTTCTAACATCCCTGAAAATATGAACAGGACTGAAATAGCTGTACACTTCTGTAATTAGCTCTTTTGTCATTTCCTGACCTCAACTTCCCCTCTCAGCCTTTCTGAATCTCACACAAAACAGGAAGAAGAGCTTCCTTTTCATCTCTCAGTGGCGCGGCGGCAAATTGGCGCTAATTGTTTTGAGATAATTAGGACTCCTGGAAGAGGTAAAGAGGACCCTGACTAAAATGAGAGGTCAAGAAAAAAGACGTGCATTTAAAGAGAGGAGGGAGCAGCACGTGCCTTTTATCTCACACAGAGAATCTAAAGGCTCTCCCTGAACCAAAAATGCTGCAAACACCTCATACCACAGCTCTGTCCTGAACAACTGCTTAAAGAAAACAAGGTTATTGTTTGGTGTTGACAAATGGTTGTCTCTGAGGTAATTTCATAATGAAAAAAGCCTTACAAGAGCCAAAATAAACTTACTCTCACGTAACGTATCATCAAAGATTTCATCACATAAAAGTGAATGGGTGGCGATTACAAAAATGCAGCTTTCTACTTCACAAGACAGTAAGTGACGGGCTGGAGTCGTGTGGATTACTTGTGGATTATTTTGGTGTTTTCATCAGCTGTTTGGACATTCTGACGGCACCCATTCACTGCAGAGGATCCCTTGGTGAGCAAGTGATGTAATGCAAATTTTTTTCCAATAAAGAAACACATCTACATCCATCTTGGATGTGCTGAGGGTGATTACATTTTCAGTATTTTTTATTTTTTTATTTTTTGGTAAGACATTCCTTTTATAGGTGTCTATAGCTACAAGGGGCGGTTTCTCCATTAGGGCGATGTGAAAGGGACAATTTTTCTCATTCAACTA
Source organism: Labeo rohita (assembly GCF_022985175.1). NCBI lineage: Eukaryota > Metazoa > Chordata > Actinopteri > Cypriniformes > Cyprinidae > Labeo > Labeo rohita. Next base: position 10,509,528 of record NC_066889.1, on the reverse strand, counting down.
CAGTGTTACGCTAGCTGTCACTGTTCTAAACTTTTTGTTCTGTCCAGCATGAAGTCACATTATGTGGAGTACCACCCCTTTTTGGGCGATTTCGCTCTGGCTAAGAATCGCCCTGAGTGTTTTTATAGACTTCCGTATACATTTTTTTCTAGCTGAAGCGACTGCAGTGCAATCAGTTTCGGGAGGGCTAGCATATGCTTTTTATCATCATATGTAAACTTAATTTGTGCAACGATTGGTGGGAACAAACATACCTCTATTAATTATCTTTAAGCTGAATTCAGGACTATGGCTAGTATCCTCCTAGAGTTTTGATGGATGATGATTGTAATGGAGGTAAGACGATTAAAGTGACATTCAGGAGTCATACATTATAAGACACGTGCAAGTCCGTTATCTGATCGTTAGCTTTTGGCACGAGCACATTTCATTTGCAAGAGACACTCACTGAAGTGGCGTGTTTTTATAGGCGTTTGCTGTGGTCAGACTCAGTGATGTTTATATAGGCCTACATATTGTCGAGCTACTTCAGGTTTGCACATAAAACTGCCTCAATCTCGAAAAGGGCTTAGTCAACCACAGACGCAGAGATCAACTCCAAAAGCTTTTACTGGCTTCGGTCTTCAAAATGCTTGATACATTCTTGATTGCAGTGATAATAAACACCCTTTAGCCAACAGATGCAGTTCACATAAACTTGAAACATTCTTGATTGCAGTGAATTTTCAACCGCTTAAGCTCAGACAGACTAGAAAGCCTCACAGTTTTAGTTAGCTTCAGTTAGTTTCAGTTAGCTTCTGTTAGCCTCAGTTAGGTCGATAACCTTTAAGAAAAAAAAAAAATAGAATGAAGCAGAACAAAGTATTATAAACTTGTGCAATAAACAGTTATACACAATATGTGTCTTCATTATACTAATAATATGCATTTGCAAAATACACACACATTACTACAGCTAATACAACATTATCATGTATAATGTAAGTGTTTCAAAGTCCAAACCATCTCCACTTAACACAACATGGCATCAATCAAGTACAATTCAAAATTAAATGCTCTTAATCTTATCTTATCAGCATCTCAGGTTGATTAATCATTAATGTGCTTTTATTCATATCCGTCATCAGGTAGTCCATTTAAGAGAAGAAACGTGCAAACAGACATTAAAAAAAATGCTGCTACTCTTTTAAACCGCAGCATTCATCCCTTGAACGCAATATTTCTCAGCGTGGACTCGCCATGTGCTCTCGCCTCTTCCTTTCGTTTCTTTCAGTTTGTTCACATCACCACACAGAAGAACGACTCATAGGAATCAAAGTCAGAAACAGCTAATCATCGCTCTGAATTCTTGTGTCATTTAAAGAACTCCAATTCCAGAAGAAAAATTTAAAGAAAATGTACTCACCCCCCTGTCATCCAAGATGTTCATGTCTTTCTTTCTTCAGTCGTAAAGAAATTGTGTTTTTTGAGGAAAACATTTCAGCATTTTTCTCCATATAATGGACTGCTATGGTGTCCCGATTTTGAACTTTCAAAATGTAGTTTAAATGCGGCTTCAAATGATCCCAAATGCGGTTGTAAACGATCCCAGCTGAGGAAGAATGGTCTTATCTGGCAAAACGATTGGTTATTTTCATTAGAAAGTACAATTTAAATACTTTTTAATACCAAATGCTGTTGGTAAATCAAACACCCTTAACAAAAAAGGTAAAACAGAAGTTGAGGGAAAACATGAGATGGGAATTCTTCAACATACCCTAACTGTCATGAACCGGAAAAAAGTTCAGGCAGAGTAAGACAAGATGAGCATTTGACATTAAAAAGTATATAAATTGTATTATTTTTATGAAAATAACCGATCGTTTCACTAGATAAAGCCCTTCTTCCTCGGCTGGGATCGTTTACAACTGCATTTGGGATCGTTTGAAGCCGCATTTAAGCTGCATTTTGGTAGTTCAAACTCGGGGCACCATAGAAGTCCACTATATGGAGACAAATCCTGAATGTTTTCCTCAAAAAAATTAATTTCTTTACGAAATTTCTTTATGAACATCTCGGATGACAAGTACATTATCTGTACATTTTTGTTCTGGAAGTGGACTCCTTTAATCATGTCGAATCGCATTCAAATTCCACTTGTTTCTGACCTCACACATATGGGCACCGACATGTTTAAATTTGCTTTTTAAAATTTGTGTTTTGCTCTGTTTAATAATTCTGAATGGATCCATATTTATATACAGTCAGGTTAAGGCGACTGGTATAGTGGTCTTTTGTCATCTCTATGTGGTCCTGTTTGGTATTGCAGCTTGACTTGTAGTTGCTGTAAACAAATGCGACATTTATTTGATCCTAAAAGTTGTGAATTATGAAAATTAAAAATGTTAAAAAAATGTTATTTTATTTTAAACTTTTTAGAATCCTCACCCTTGAACTTGGTTAAACAGTTAACTTTATTTAAAATGTCTAAAGTCTTAAAAGGTCACATGTTCCCCCTCAATCATTTAATCAATCAGTCAATCAATCAATCAATCAATCAAACAAACAATCAATTAATCAATCAAATCTTTATCCTTTAATTTCTTTATCCACCTTATTGTTTAACACGGAAGTAAGCCTATATGGGCTATAATTCTGGCTCATTAGCCACTATAGGGAAATAACGAGAAGAATAACAATGTGCAGTAAACAGTAAATCTTTTGCACTACAAGCCGGTGTGTTCATAATTAAGATAATACATTAACAATATGGTAAGACACACCAATTTGCATTATCAAGTACAGCTAAAAACAGGAAGCCAGACACATAAAATTAACAAATTGCCATGCCCGCTCTTATGGGACAAATAAGGAGGATACAGCAATATAGCCATTTTTTATTACAATAAAATTATTGTTTTGTAATTACTAAAATCAGTTATATTTTAAAGGCAGGAACAAGTGGCAAATAATTCTGATTATGTATAAATAGATTCAATTGTATACATAATATTTTGTATGTAGTAACGAGAACTGTGGGGCAAATTAACTTAATTGCTTTGAAAATAATGTCAGTGCAAAAAATCCTTTAGGTCCTAATAGAGGGTTTTATTTTCCACTAATTCATACATATTATTTCTTTAGTTTTCTTTAGATTTTTGAGGTAAAACAAAAAATCACCCTTTAACACTTAAACATCTGTTGTGTTAGTTCTACAATCTAATTAATTACGCACCCTCATGTTGTTCCAAACCTGTAAGATCTTTGTTCATATTCAGAGCACAAATTACGATATTTTTAATAAAATCTGAGAGTTTTCTGACCCTGCATAGACAACAACACAACTGACACGTTAATTCAAGGCACAGAAAAGAATATCATTAAAATAGTCTGTGTGACATCAGTGGTTCAACCTTAATTTTATGAAGCTACAAGAATATTATTTGTGCGCAAAGAAAGTAAAAATAACAACTTTATTCAATAATTTCTTCTCTGCTAGTCTTCGACTCGTGCTCATGAGAGTACCACAACAAATAAAGTTGTTATTGTATTTATATATTTATTTATTTATTGCGCACAAAAAGTATTCTCGTAGCTTCATATGATGCTGATGTCACATGGACTATTTTAATGATGTCCTTACTACCTTTCTGGGCCTTGAATGTGGTAGTTGCATTACTGTCTATGCAGGGTCAGAAAGCTCACGAATTTCATCAAAAATATCTTAATTTGTGTTTCGAAGATGAATGAAGGTCTTACGGTTTTGAAACGACATAAGGGTGAGAAATTAATGACAGAATTTTCGTTTTTGGGTGAACTAATTCGTAAAAGGGTGAACTGTAACTATAATTGCTTGATTCTACATTTTAAAACACAGTTTGTTTCAGTGATGGTTGGACTTGCTAACACTAGGTAGTAGAATAATTTCAAGTTTAGGTGAAGTAACAACTGGACAGTTCAAGGAAGCCACTTAACCCCAAGTTGCTCCAAAGGGACTGTCCTACAATTAGTATACTCTAAGGCTGGTGTCCTGCGAGCCAATTTTCAGTTGGAAGCTTCATTTAAATAGCCGTTCGAGAATTAGAGGAAGCTTCTCTCAGCGGGGGAGCCTTAACAGCCTCAGTGTCTCAATTCCCTGCTGAGTTAATGGCCTTGTGACTATATCGCAACATCTAGAATGCTTGATATCATCAAAGGCAGTAGCTGGGACGGAGTCTCTTGGCCTTGGAAGTGACCACGGAGAACTGACAAGGCATCGTGCTGCTCAGATCTGATCCAAACTTTTTCCTCAGCACATATCACATACAGTACTCCGCTTGCATAACCATCTTTTTCCCTGCTGTTCTCCTACACTTAAATGACTAATAAAAAAGAAAGCGGAGGCAGAGCAGTCTGTGTTTATTGAATATACATCTTTTTCTTGCCGAAGCGGCGCATGGACTTCTAACAGCCCCAAAGGGACAAATACGCATCCATATCCTAATTCAGTCTATTACTGTAGTTTATGTTCGCATGGTGCGCCTGTTCTTATCTTTACATTGATTTGCTGCCAAAATAGGCTGTTGCAGTACGTGAGGGATTTGGAAAGACCTCCAAATAAAAAGGGTGAGATTTCAGTGAAAACAGTCGGTAGGTGTGACTTCGCTACAAAAATCTGTAGTTGTTGGAGTCAGCTAGTGGGACGTTGCCTTTAGTTGCTTGGATGAAAAGTATCTGTTAAATGGTAATTAACCAAAACAGTTCCCGCAGATAAATCTGTTAATTTAGTGGCAAACAACCGGCATTTTTGTGTTTTGCAGAGGCAGTAATTGGGTGTAATTCTACACAAGTAAATCTCTGTGATCTGCTGTACCTTCTGTGGTGGATGGGTGGTAATTGCTACGCAGCGCCAGAGAGAATTTATTTACATATGCACAACTAATCAAACGTTTCGACACCTACTCATTCTTTATTATCGCTGTTTTTGACATTTTGGAATGAGGGTAAAAATCTACAAAATTATGAATTGACACAAATTGAAATGTGACAATTATGTACTGAACGGAAATGTTAAGACAATCAAAATTACATTATATGATATGTATTAAAACCTATATTATATTTATTTTATGATGGTCTAGAAGTGCCATTTAAAAAGAAAATGGTCGAATCACTTAAGTAAATTACTTAAATTCTAGATTAAATTATATTTTATAAAAATACAGTCGTTCATTGTTTGTTCATGTTAGTTCACAGTGTGTTTACACACACACACACACACACACACACATATATATATATATATATACATATATGTGACCCTGGACCACAAAACCAGTCTTAAGTCGCTGGGGTATATTTGTAGCAATAGCCAAAAATACATTGTATGGGTCAAATTTGTTGATTTTTCTTTTATGCCAAAAATCATTAGGAAATTAAGTAAAGATCATGTTCCATGAAGATATTTAGTAAAATTCCTACTGTAAATATATCAAAACTTAATTTTTGATTATTAATATGCATTAGTAAGAGCCTCATTTGACAACTTTAAAGGTGATTTTAGATTTTTTTGCACACTCAGATTCCAGATATTCAAATTGTCGTATCTCAGCCAAATACAGTCCTATCCCAACAAACCATACATCAATGGAAAGCTTATTTATTCAGTTTTCAGATTATGTATAAAGCTCAATTTCGAAAAATTGACCCTTATGACTGGTTTTGTCGTCCAGGGTCACTATATATATATATATATAAATGTACAGTAAAGATGTACAGTAAAGATGTGTAAAAATTGCAGTTAATATATTAAACATTTTCAGAATGTATTTATATTCATTTTTACATTTATAATGCTTTTCTTTATCCTGTTGTTTAATACATCTGGGTCAATAACATGATGTCTACATTTTATTGCATTTTTTTAAGTTAACAATTGGTAAAAATGTCCATGGTTGAAATATGAATCACTGCTACAGCATGCGTAAGTTAATGTCATTTTATGCAATTTACAGGAAAAATAAGTCTGCTGACTACATTTAAGAAAGCAACTGAAATTATAAAACAAAAATATGAGATCATTATTTACAAAAAAAAAATAAAAATAAATAAATAAATAAATAAATCAAAATAAATACTGTTTCTAAACACTGAGAACATATTAAGGATATGAATTAATTTTAATATAAATCATGTTCGCACCACATGAAATTTTTTAAGGCTATGGCCAATTCATTGAGATGAAAAAACACTAAAATCACTTACTTTTAAATTTGAACATGAAATTATGTGTACACAACATTCTTAATGTTTGAACAATTCAACAAATATTATTGTTTTTTTGTATTTTAAAATTGGCCTGCTGAAAACCCTAACACGTCAATGACCCATCTATTTATTTGCAAATAAATAAATTAAGAAAGAAAGAAAGAAAGAAAGAATAAAAAAATATTACGTATTTATTTTTATTTTATATTGGCCTAGAAGTGCCATTTAACAATAAAATGGTCAAACCAAGTATTAATGCAAAAATAAAACAAGTGAGAAAGTAAATGACTTAAATTATAGATTAAATTGACAGATAAATAAATAAAGTAATTAATGTTTAAAAATGCAGTTAATATTCTGTTGCTAAATACATGTATATATATATATAATTAGATAAATATATCTAATTTATTCACTCAGTATCATTATCTCATGTTTGACCGAGATGGCTTTTAGCTGATTTTGCATTTGAACTCTTCATATTTTCAAAAACAGTGATATTGTGAAATATTATTACAATATAAAATGTTTTTATATTTTAATATATGTTGTATAATGAATCTTACTGTATTCCTGTGATGGCAAAGCTGAATTTTTAACATCTATTAATCTAGTCTTTGGTGTCACATGATTGTTATTAATATCAGTTATTAATGTTAAAATCAGTTGTGTTGATTAATATTTTTGCGTAAATTGAAACTTTTAATTCAGTCCTTACTGAATAAATGTCTTTACTGTCGTTTTTGATCAATTCAGTGTGGCCTTTCTGAATAAAAGTATTAATTTGTATATTTAAAAAAAAAAAAAAAATGTTTAATTAGGCTGGCTTTCAGTGGACTGTACCAGGACACTGTGTTCTTTGGCTCACTTTGTCCATGTTTTTATAATGGTCAAATAATTCCACAAAAAAGTGAGAGGAACATTATGGGAAAAGCAGAGAGAAAAAGCTCTGTCCGTACTCATTTTTAAAAAGCTGGAGTGAAAAATACACTTCCATATTGTGAACAGGCCAAATAATGAGATTGTGTAAAAGCAAGAGATGTTCAGTGAGTGTGTGCTGAAGCACCGTGTCGTGTCTGCATTCTAATTTTATGGCACTTGGGAGTACAGACTACAGGCCTCTCTGGCCACTTGTGCTGCCCGCCTGCCATGGAATATAATGTGTTTTGAGAGCAGCCCTATTATCCAGGCCTGGGGGGAAGGAGGCTGAAGTGGCCAGTGGAGCAGCCCTTAGACAGCACTGCAGGTCTACTTGTGTGTGTGTGTGTGTGTGTGCTGTTTCTGTCTTTATTAGCGTCGCTCCTCGTAACAGCCACTCACGCTGTGGTCGAGTGAAAGCCAACCAGCGAGCGAACACCTCCGAAGAGCATCTCGTTTTTCCCTGATCTCTGTTTAATTCCACATTTGTGAAACATAGTGTTAAAACTATTACAACGTACAAGTGTATGTGAGTGTGTGTTCTTGTAAAATCAGGTTTCATCACGCTCAGACGTTTATATTGGCACTGCTGAAACAGGACTGAAGTGTCATTTGTTTTTCACAGGAGAGCTAAATGCTGAGTTACACTGGATGAGATAATAGAGGGCTGTGATGAGTGACAGAGAAAGAGACAACGTCTAGGTTACGTACGTAACCCTCGTTCCCTGAAGGAGGGAACAGAGACATTACATATGGGAACTCGCTTGAGAGTCCAATCATCTCCAAGCCTTATTCAAAAGGCCAATGAACATTCATGAACATTGGCGAGTGGTATTTGCATGCCGAGCCACTCCCCCCGTACATACGGGTATATAAGATGGCGGCGTGCAACCACTCATTCAGGCTTTTGCTGAGGAGCCGAGCTGCAGCCCGGCGTCAGCATGACGTCAGGTCGTGGCAGGGGATGTAACGTTCCCCTTCAGTTGTTTTACTACGACGTTACATATGGGAACAGACCCATGGAACAGGCCACGAACCAGACGTCGCGTTACGCAACACATCGCGTGCCGACAGGCGGACGTGTCAGCAGACGGATATGAGCGTAACCTTCCCCACGCCCTGGGGGCCAATAGGAGGCCCCACAGGGATGCCAGTTGTACTGAAGCAGGAGTTGGGGGGGCGGAGCACATGAAATCTCTACATGTGGAACACAAGAAATTCAATATATCCATAGATTTTAGGGATATATGAGGGAAACATCGGCCTTCTGGCTGACCGTGGAAAAATACTGAAACATGTTGCCACAACCTGCTGGGCGAAGGAGACCCAACCGGAGCACAGACAAGCACTACTCCGCACTAGGCCTGACTGCGGGGCATGGAGGACCCAGGTTCACCGGAGGGAACAACTGAGGGAAATAGCGCACGGATCCATTAGGAATGGCGCAGCAAGCCGACACCAGCCGGACTCCTGCTTGCCTGTGATGTCTATGTTAAGACACGGGAGGACACGGCCTCTACGCGAAGGTTGTAGAACCTGGCGAAGGTATTAGGTGTCGCCCAACCCGCAGCTCTACAGATATCTGCTAGTGAGGCGCCATGAGCCAACGCATAGGATGAGGCAACACTCCGTGTGGAGTGGGCACGAACACCTAAGGGGCATGGCTCTCCCTGGTTTTGGTACGACAGGGAGATGGCATCTACCACCCAATGGGCCAACCTCTGTTTGGAGACAGCATTCCCTTTCTGCTGACCTCCAAAGCAGACGAAGAGCTGCTCGGTGCGTCTGAAGTGCCGAGTGTGGTCCACGTATATACGCAGAGCGCGAACTGGACACAGCAGCGCAGAGGCTGGGTCTGCCTCCTCCAGGGGCAGAGCTTGCAGGTTCACCACCTGATCGCGGAAAGGCGTGGTGGGAACCTTGGGCACATAACCAGGCCGGGGTCTCAGGATGACGTGAGAATCGCCGGGCCCGAATTCTAGGCACGCTTCATCGACAGAAAGCTTGTAGGTCCCCTACCCTCTTGATGGAGGCCAGTGCGGTCAGGAGCGCTGTCTTGAGTGACAGATATTTTAGCTCAACTGACGCAAGTGGCTCAAATGGGGCCTCCCGCAGACCCTGGAGGGCGACGGAGAGGTCCCAAGAGGGTATGGGGTGCGGCCTGGGGGGGATTAACCCTTCTCGCACCCCTCAGGAACCTCACGATGAGTTGGTGCTTACCTAGGGATGTTCCATCCACTGCATCGTGGTACGCTGCAATGGCAGCAACGTACACTTTGAGAGTTGAAGGGGACAGCCTGCGCTCCAACTTTTCCTGCAGGAAGGAAAGCACTACTGCAATCGTACATCTCTGTGGGTCCTTACCACGAGAGGAACACCAGTCGACGAACAGACCCCATCTCAGCGCATAAGCCTGCCTTGTGGAGGGGGCTCTGGACTGAGTGATAGTTTCTATCACGGCCTGTGGAAGGCCGGAGAGGTCTGACGCGTCCCGTCCAGGAACCAGACGTGCAGGTTCCACAGGTCGGGGCGCGGGTGCCAAATTGTGCCCATCCCCTGAGAAAGAAGGTCTCTCCTCAAGGGGATTTTCCAGGGAGGGGCTGCCGCGAGGGAAATGAGTTCTGGAAACCAGGTCCGGGTGGGCCAGTATGGCGCAACCAGCAGAACCTGCTCCTCGTCCTCCCTGATCTTGCACAGTGTCTGTGCAAGGAGGCTCACTGGGGGGGAAAGGCGTACTTGGGCCCCGGAGGCCAGCTGTGTGCCAGTGCGTCCCTGCCGAGGCTGTTGGGAGCCTCGTTGAGGGAGTAGAACCGCTGGCAGTGGGAGGATTTGGGGGAAGCAAACAGATCTATCTGGGCCTCCCCCGAAATGGCTCCAAATCAGCTGGACTGTCTCGGGATGGAGTCGCCATTCTCCAGGATGGGTGGACTGCCGTGAGAGCTGGTCGGCTGCACGGTTGAGTTCTCCTGGAATGTGAACGGCACGTAGCGATTTCAGCCACGTTTGACTCAATAGGAGCAGATGGCGGGCGAGTTGTGACATGCGACGGGAGCGTAGACCACCCTGACGGTTGATGTAGGCTACAGTCGCTGTGCTGTCGGTGCGAACAAGCACGTGCTTGTGACGCAACGTCGGTCGGAAGCGACGAAGGGCCAGAAGCACAGCCAACAACTCTAGGCAATTGATATGCCATTGCAGTCGAGGTCCTGTCCAGGAGCCCGATGCTGCTTGCCCATTGCATACAGCACCCCAACCCGTGGAAGAGGCATCCGTGTATACCACAAGATGCCTGGAGACTTGTCCCAGGGGGACTCTGGCCTGAAGGAAGGCCGGGTCTGACCACGGGCTGAACAGGCGGCGACACTGTGGGGAAACGCCAATCCGGAGTGTGCCACGGTGCCATGCCCATCTCGGGACTCGATCGTGTAACCAGCGCTGAAGCGGTCTCATATGAAGCAGGCCGAGCGGCGTCACTGCGGCTGCGGCTGCCATATGCCCCAGGAGCCTCTGAAATGTTTTGAGAGGGACCGCTGTTTTGTGTCTGAATGACTCCAAACACTGACTGCGCGCACTCGTTGATGAGGCGGGCTGTCATACTGACCGAGTCCAGCTCCACGCCGAGAAAAGAGATCCTCTGCACTGGGGAGAGTTTGCTCTTCTCTCGGTTGACCTGAAGGCCCAGATGGCTGAGGTGCCGGAGCACCAAGTCCCTCTGTCCGCACAACAGATCTCGCAGGTGAGCTATGAGAAGCCAGTCGTCGAGATAGTTGAGGATGCGAATGCCCGTCTGCCAAAGAGGGGACAGGGGAGTCTCCGTGACTTTCGTAAAGATGCGGGGAGAGAGGGAGAGGCCAAATGGAAGCACTTTGTACTGATACGCTCGACCCTCGAAAGCAAACCGTAGGAAGGGTCTGTGTCGAGGCAGGATCGAGACGTGAAAGTACGCGTCCTTCAAGTCGATGGCTGCGAACCAATCCTGGGGACGAATGCATGTTAGCATGCGCTTCGTCGTGAGCATCTTGAACGGCAGCCTGAGAAGGGACCGATTCAGGGCTCAAAGATCCAGGATGGGTCTTAACCCACCGCTCTTTTTGGGCACGATGAAGTAAGGACTGTAAAACCCTGACTTCATCTCGGCTGGAGGGACAGGCTCGATTGCGTCCTTCGCCAGTAGGACTGCAACCTCCGCACGAAGCACAGTGGCATGTGTGTCCGAATGGACAGAAGTGGAAAGGACTCCCAGCCTGGTTGCCAGGGGTATCAAAGGGACGTGGATGTGTTTAATCGCCTCTGTCCGCTTTTGAACCGCTGAGAACTGCTGGGCAAAGTCCTCGACGGTGTCGCCGAATAGGCCGCCCTGGGAGATAGGAGCGTCGAGAAACCGTGATTTGTCGACATCTGCCATCTGGGCCAGGGTCAGCCATAGATGTCGCTCCTGGACCACTATGGTGGACATCACCTGACCAAGGGAACGCGCCGTCACCTTCGTAGCCCGGAGGGCGAAGTCGGTGGCAGCACGGAGTTCCTCCATTGCACCCTGGTCAGAACCCCTCTCGTGCAGGTGTTTCAACACCTTGGCCTGGTACACCTGTAAGGTGGCCATGGCGTGCAAGGTGGTGGCAGCCTGTCCAGCGGCGTGGTAAGTCCGGCCCGCGAGAGCGGACGAGAACTCACATGCCCTGGAGGGGAGATGGGGCCGATCCCGCCAGGTGGCAGCGCCGGGCGGGCATAGATGCACCGCGACAGCGTGCTCGACCTGAGGGACAGCCTCATAACCCCGGGCTGCACCGCCGTTGAGAGAGGCGAGGGGAGAGGAGCTGGGACGTGGACGAGAAGAGTGCGGGGCTCGCCAAGCACCTCCGGGAAGAAAGGCACTGGGGGAGAGCACGGCGGTGCCGCGGGAGCCCTCCCCAGAAACCAATCATCCAGCCTAGAGGGATCGGCCGGAGGTGTTTTGGGCATCTCCAGACCGATCTCCTTGGCGGCTCGGAGGAGCATAGCCGACAGTTCAGCATCCGTCTCAGACGGGGCGGCAACCACAGAGGGGTACCGACCCGCCTCATCGTCAGCCTCATCGTCAGACTCTCCCTCTGATGCTGCAGCAGACATCTCGATCTCCTGGGGAGCGCCAAAGGAGATACCCAGCCCGCTGTACGGGGAGGTATACTGCTCTGGCAGCTCAACGGGACTGCGCGGTGACGCAGAAGTCCGCGGGGCTTTGGGGGCCGACGGAACATTCTGCACAGTCACCTGAATGTCCCCCAAGTGCCTCACCGCGGCAGCCGAAAAACCTTGACGGCTCAACGACTTACCGCGGGAAGACAACAAGGGGTGCCTACTCATGAATGAGCGGCGGGACTTTAACGCAGCCATGGACATACGTTCGCAATGAACGCACGTACCATCCGTGAACGTTGCCTCAGCGTGCTCTCGGCCCAGACACGTGAGACAGCGATCATGTCCGTCCAAAGAGGCGAGGAAACTACCGCACCCGGAAGCGCACGGCCGGAGAGACATACCGGGAAGATGTCCTCGACAGCCGCGAGAAATTCACTCTTTTTTGAAATCCCGGTCCGCCCAGGGAGGAACCGCGGCACAACCGTGCACTCAGACGGGGCGCTCGCTGGAGTGCGGGAGGCGTTGATGCCGTGAAAACGGCAGCCCGCAGGATTATGCTGGCGGCTGCCGAACGCTCTTTTAGTATAAGCTCTTTTAGAAGTTCGGCAGCACGCCAGCAGAGAGAGTGCGAACTCAGGAACTCTTTTTTTTTTTTTTTTTATCTTTCTTCGGCTCAGAGACGAGGCTCCAAAAGCAAAAGTCTGAATGAGTGGTTGCACGCCGCCATCTTATATACCCGTATGTACGGGGGGAGTGGCTCGGCATGCAAATACCACTCGCCAATGTTCATGAATGTTCATTGGCCTTTTGAATAAGGCTTGGAGATGATTGGACTCTCAAGCGAGTTCCCATATGTAATGTCGTAGTGAAACGACTGAAGGGGAAACTGAGGTATCCAGCACACTTTGGTGTAATTATGTGAAAAATAGATGTTATTGAAATGTTTCTCTAAAAGTTATTGTATTTTAAGCAGACAGGAGAAATACCCGTCTTCCTGCTTTCTTGTTAGTTATGGCCACAGATCTTTATTTATTTTCTTTAAGCCATTCACTTGAACCATAAATGTTATCATAGAAATTCTACGATGTAATTAAATATGACTTATTTTATTCTAAAATATACTTACAAATTTAATTTATTATAGCCATCCTATATTCTAACTGAATGTTAGGTGTTCATCAATTTAATAAATATTTAAATATCAATTGAATTAATATAAATGCTGTGTTAAATATTAGCTATTCATATTTGTGTGTATTATAAATTATAACTTAATATCAGTGATTTGTAGTTTTATTAATTTAGGTTGTATTTGTATTTTAAAATATACTTAAATATGAATTTATTATACTTTTATTATTATTTCATTATAATATTGAATTAATTAATATAATAGCTATTATATAATTAAAATATAGCTGTTCATATTATATTATTTGTATGAGCTATTCATATTAGCTATATCATTATTGTCTGTTTTATATTCAGTTTAATAATTGATTATTTTATTGTATTTATTCTGTTATGTAATTACATTTTTAAGCACAAAATATTTTATTCTAAAATATACTTAATAATTAATGCATTATATTGTATTATAGCTATTCAAAATTATAATTATTAATTAAGTTAATTATAATTAACCATTGTATATTTATGTGTATCTGTTCTATATCAAAATTTAACATTAGTGATTCATATTTAGTATTATTTTTGTTCTATAATATAATCGAATATTAGTGATTGTATTTGTATTTAAAAATATGCTTAAATATTAATTTAATACACTTATTATTATTTAATTATAATATTATAATAAAAATAATAGCTATTCATATTATTCATATTAGCTATATCCTTATTGTCTGTTTTAGATTCAATTTAATATTAATAACTAATTTTCATTATATTTATTCTGTAACATAATTACATTTTTAAGCTAAATGTATTATATTCTAAAAATACTTAATAATTCATGCATTATATTTTTATTATAGCCATTCAAAATTATAATTAACTATTAGATATTTATATTTGTATCTGTTCCATGTCATAATTTAACATAATTTAATTTTTCTATAATATAACTGAATATTAGTGATCGTATGTTTTCTAAAATATACTTTAATTATTGCTTACTTAATTATAATTGTTACTTAAATAACAATTTATTATACTTTTTTATTATTATATTATATCATAATTAAATAATAGCTATTCATATCATATTATTTATATTAGCTATATTCATATGAGCTATTCGTATTAGCTATACCATTGTCTGTTTTACATTCAATTTAATATTAATTATTCATTATTATTGTTATTATTTATTTATTGTATTTGTTCTGTAATATAATTACATTTTTAAGCAAAATATAGTTTATTCTGAAATATACTTAATAATTAATGCATAATGTTTGCATTAATTAATATTTTTATTATCTGTTTTGAATTCTAATTAAATATTAGAAATTTATATTTGTATCTGTTCTATATTATAATTTAACATTAACATTAACATTCATATTTTTTATTCTATGATAAATATTAGAGAATTATATTTGTATCCTAAAATATACTTAAATATTAATGTTATTTTTATAGCTGTTCCATATTATAATTAAGTATTAGCAAATTCTATTTTTATTCTGAATTATATTTTTGTTAAATGCATTCTGTACTATAATATTAGCTATTCGTATTTTTATTATAGATTATTTTATTATCTGTTATAATTTAATATTCAGATTGTTCATTAGATTTATTGTGAAATATAGTAAATGTTCAAGTGTCATATTTTTATTTCTTTAGAATATATAGCTACTTAAAATGTTCATCAGTGGGCAAAGATGCGTCATGGGATGAGAATAGCATAGTTGTGACATCTACCAGCAGGTGCTTATGGGTCTGAACTCTACAAAAAAATCTCAGGGAGTATGTTTCTAAGTAATAAATAATGAGCACCGAGCGAGAAAGAAAAGAAGGTGTAAAGGAGACTGCTGAGAAACAAAGTATAAGTGGTGGTCATTAGATAAGCTGTAAACACAAGCTAAGCTGTTCTCCACTTGTTTTTCTGTGCTTGTTTCCATGGCGCAGTCAAGGCCTTTTGCCCATCTCTTTGGGTTTTTATAGCTGTT
Source organism: Labeo rohita (assembly GCF_022985175.1). Lineage (NCBI taxonomy): Eukaryota > Metazoa > Chordata > Actinopteri > Cypriniformes > Cyprinidae > Labeo > Labeo rohita. The sequence continues at coordinate 10,494,127 of NC_066889.1, read as the reverse complement.
TGTTTCTTTCTTATTCATGTGGCAAACCATCCACTAGAGATTCTTGTAAAAATAAATGGATAAAACCCCAGCGTCCCTCTCCTGATCTATCCCAGCCCGAGAGACAGTGTGCATAGCCGCCCCAGGGCTTTAGGTAAAGCAAAATTGTTCTGTGCTCGCTTTAGGGTGTACTGCACTCTGGCTGCATGCTCAGTACCGCGGTACTTTACCTTCAAAGACTTCAGAACCGCACAAAAGAACTCAACATTGCCTCCGGTGCCCGTAGAGTGGGAGGAGATTTTGACATTGAGTTTGCTATGTCGAAAATAGACGCTGTTCTTCTGCTGGAAAGTTCTTCAGAGCATGGAGGTGTGATTCCAGCACTGGGAGAGCAGCGAGATGTACTACATTCTCGGTTCTGGCTAATATCATAGCAGTTCCTACAATTTTGACATTTTCTGTCGAAAATTCTATTTTCATCACAATTTGCATTTCCTTCCTGTTGTGTATCTCCGATCCCGTAACCACAGATGCTTGCATACATCTTTTTTTAGCATTCTGAAATGGTTTTGTTTGAGAATTGCTACTCAGTTAGGCTTCGTCAGTTGTGTCTATGAAAAATATGATCACACTTTATACTACTATGTACTTCAAAAAATTTGTACAATGTACTTAATGTGTTCATGCTGTATTGCAAAATGCTTTTGCTGCTATTGAGGTGGGATACGGGTAAGGTTAGGGAGGTATGGGTAGGTTTAAAGGTGGGTTAAGGTGTATACGATGGGTCAACTGTGTAACTATAAATGTAATTAAATTAATTACAGATGTAATTACATGCAGGTGTTTTTTTTTTTTTTTTTAAATATAAGTACAATGTAAAAAAATATGTATGTACAAAAGAAGTGCATTGTATCAAATTACTAATTTCAATATAAGTGCATATTAAGGCCACCTAATATAACGTGGGACCAAAAATATCTACGAAGCAGTGTCCTTTTTTTTTTTCAAGCAGCATGACTATTGTTTGTTTCCAACTGTTTTAAAACCCTTTACTGTAATGCACCATGCCTCTTGACACGTTGTTTCATGTTATAGTTCATCTTAAATAGTTAGAACTTAGTCGCCCTCACTTCATTCCAACCCCATATGACTTTAATGTGAAACACAAAAGATGTTTTGCAGAATGTTCATGCTGTTCTTCTCCATACAGTAAAAGTAAATGGGGACCAGGCACTATATAAAAAAAAAAAAACATAAAAAGAATGATGACTGGAAATTAGGGGTTGATCAATTATTGGCCTGGTTGATTATTGCCCTGGCCAGTTATCTGCACCAATATTAAACATTTTAATGGTTATTGGTCATTTTCAAAACCAATTTGTCAATAAATGCGTTTAAAGAAAGTTTTTTGTTATTCTTAATTTTGACATTCATTTTCATTTTTTACACCACACATATATATCAGTTTAAAATATTGGTTATCTACTTGATCTGTAATATTCAGCATCGGCCCTGAAAAACACATATGGGACCATAACACGTAATTTCACTTATAATTAAATAGTTCATTTTAAAATACAAGTAAACCATGGCTGGAAATTAGTGGTTGACCGATTATCGGCACCGACATTAAGCATTTTTATAGTTATTGGTATCGGTATATCAGTTAAAAATATCGGTTATCGGTCTACTTGATCTGTAATAATCATCATTGGCATCAGCCCTGATAAAACACATATGGGACCATGTCACATCATTTCGCTTTTAATTAAATAAATAATCTTAAAATGAAAACAGGCATCATTATTTCACCCTCAATTAATTCCAAACCGATATGACTTAACTTTCTTATGTGAAACACGAAAGAAGGTGTTTTGCAGAATGTTAATGCTGCTCTTTTTCTTACTATAAATGAATGAGGACCAGGCATTCAAAGCCATTTAAAGGACAAAAAAATCAGTGACTGATTATCGGCACCAATATTGCGCATTTTTATAGATTTAATTATTGTCATTTTTAAAACCGATTTGCTGATAAAATAATTTAAAATTAAAGAACATTTTTTGTCAGAGCCCTTGTTATTCTTAATTTTTACATGAATTTTCATTTTTACAACAGACATATATATCGATTCAAAATATCAGTTATCGGTCTACTTGATAATAATCGGTATTGGCATTGATCAATCTTTTTTTTTTTTTTTTTTGTTAAAAATAGTAATTTATTCACTATAACTTCATTTCAAACCCATATGTTTTTTTTTTTTTTTTTGTGGAACACAAAAGAAAATGTTTTGTAGAATGTTTATGCTGCTCTTTTACATGCAATAAAAGGTAAATTGGGACCAGGGAGTCATAAAAAGAACAAGAAATAAAATATACTTAATTAACTTAATAAAATAAAATAAAATAAAGAATGAAATAAAATAAAATAAAATAAAATAAAGAATGAAATAAAATAAAATAAAATAAATTTAAATGAAATTAAAAGAAACTAAACTTAAATAAATAACATTACATTTACAAAAGCATGGTAAAAGATCATAAAAGCAGTTCATATACAGTAGCCCAGCTGCTATATTCCATGTCTTTTGAAGCTTAGTGTGAGAAACTGACTGAAATTTAACTCATTATTCATTGAAACGGAAGGAAGGATGAAAGACATATGGGTTTGAAAACACATGAAGGTGAGTAAATGATGACAGAAATTCATTTTTAGGTGAATTATTCCTTTTCCTTAAATTGAAGCCATCAGGTGCGTTCCTCATTTCTCATTCTTCCTCATCACACCACCACCTTCTCACATCGTTATAAATCTCTCTGCGCTCTCCAGCAGCTTCTCCCCACTCATTTCCTGTTATAATTATCATTCCCCTCCCTGCCGTCTTGATCTAAGCATTTCTAATTGAACAGTCACAGTTAACAGTTGGTCACCCTGTGCTGGGTGCGAGCACCAGTCAGTCTCAGCGTGGCGGTTACCGTGGCCTTTTGTTTCTAGACTGATTAAGACACTGCTCTGCCCAAGATGGATTTTGGTGGATTAACTTTAATAGAGTAGCCCGATACGGCCTGCCTTACGGTGCCACTGAGATTCCCGAACAGATAGAGAGGTTGCATCAATTATTGACATTCAGCTGAGTTTTCGTATGGATTGCTGTTGGAGCGGTTACTGTGTGGAACACCTCCAATGCTGCACACTTGACCTGTCCTTTAAAAATGTTCTAAAGTAGCTGCAGTTGCACTCTGAACATGTCTGAAAGCTAATGGCTGGCCTTTAGCCATCAAGTTCTATTTTGACTATTGGGTGATATATGATACAGTCATTATGCTTGTTTATGTGTGTCAATTTCAGCTGAAAAAAAAAAAAAAAGAAAAAAAAAAAAAAAATCTACTACAGGCAATTACTGTAGTACATTGCCTACTGCCAGTAGATCTCCTCCGCTTTTCCTCCTAAATGTAATGTTTAAATAATGTAAAAATAAATATCCACTTTCCATAATGTTTGATGCATATTATTTTATTTATTTATTTATTTTTTTGTATAACTTTTTCCTTAATTGAAATTAGATGACACTTGGTGACTTTCTTTTGTCGCATTAGCTATATGAAAAAAACACACAAAAAAAGAAATCATGGACATTGTTTGCATATGTTAGAGTCAATTAATTGAAATTAATGGTAAATATGAAAAAAATAAATAAATAAATTTGAAAATAAATAACAAATAAATAAATAAATAAATCCTAATAATATAATATAATATAATATAATATAATATAATATAATATAATATAATATAATATAATAATGGATAATTATCTAATAAAAATTGTATAAATATTGCATAATATCATAAAATCTCCCCAATTCTAAATAATAATAAAATTATTAATATTGATTTTAATTGATTATTGAACAAAATATATTAGATTAATTTTCCAGAAAAAAAGTGTTTAAAAAAATGTTATGTAAGTTTTAATGAGTTTGTGTTTTTCCATTTTCATTTTAAATTTAGTTGCAATTTTTGTTAATTTTGGAATAAATTTTGGTAATTTTGGAATAAAAATTGTATAAATATTGCATAGTATCATAAAAATCTCCCCAAATCTAAATAATAATAAAAAATATTATTGAACAAAAATATATTAGATTGATTTTCCTGAAAAAAAAGTGGCATTGATATACTATAGTTTTTCTTCTTCTTCTTCTTCTTCTTCTTCTTCTTCTTCTTTTTTTACATTTAAATACATATTTTAACAAATTAATATTCATTTTTCATTTTCATGTTAAATTTAGCTTTTTTTGTGGTAACTTTGGCATGTTTGTAATTTTATTTATTTATTGTTTGTTTGTTTGTATGTTTGCTTGTTTATTATTTTAGTACTTCAGGTTAAACTAAAATAAAATGAGAAATTATGCCTTGGCAACTACCTGAAATAGAATAAGTTTAAGATTTTTATGTTTTTGTTGTATTTTGTTAAAGTTTGTTAGTTTGTTTATTTATTTATGTATGTTTTTGTTTTTAGTTCTGATTTAAATTGTAGCCGTAGTTAACAATAAAAACCCTGATTTAATCACTATCCTCTGATATCCAGGACCAAAAGTGACATGGGAGTAAAATTATTGAACATCACAGTTCATTTGGGCACTTGAATTAGACAGCAAGTTTGAGATCTTCCTTTAATTTTATGTTAAATAATAGAAATTCAATGTTTTCACTCAGCACCTCAACTGAGATTTTTGCTTAAATGATTTTTGGCACTTCTAATCATAATGTTATTGTTTAAATGTCAGTTTTGACTAATGAATACTAAACTACAGACCTTACCTCTAAATCAATAGATCACATAGCCTCTTGATTTATCTAAAAAACAAAAGCTTATGTTAAATGATTAGTGCATACACTATTTAATATTCATAAGCATTTACCCTTTTGTGACATCACAACCACCATGTCTGTAATGCACATGATTATGTCAATGCTTTCGCTTGGTTAGCTCTCATTTTTCTTTATCAAAGGCCAGATCAATGGCAAGGGCGACATCAAACATGTATTTATTTGAAAATCGTAAAGTATGAAACCGTAATATATATTTATTATTCTTACTGTACCACAAAACAAATGATTCACATTGCCTGCATGTCCCGCCAGCCAATGAAACATTTATTAACGTAAATACCAACTGACAATCAATAAACATAACCAGAGCGCCTCCCCATATGTAAACACTGTCCTCATTGAACATATTGACAGCGCAGTGCCGTGTCCAACCTGAACAATTACAGAACTGTTTCCTGCTGCCTTGCTCTCAAATTGATTCTCTTTGAAGTTCCCAGTTTGTGTTTTAGCACTGTTGATTTAATGTTTTCTACCAAAGAACCTCTTTATCAAAGGCATTTTACTATTTTAGGGTCAAATTGTCTAGCCATATACTTGAAGTTAACTAACTAATGATTGTGGTAGTAAAATAAATGTCTGCCAGCACAAATTTTGATATTTTATGTATCTAAAAGTTTGGGGTCAGTAAGTTATGTTTGTTTTAAAGAAATTCATATTTTTATTCAGAAAGGACACATTGATCATTAAAAACATTTATATTGCCACAATGTATATTTCTAATAAATAAATGCTTTTGAATTTTCTATTCATGAAAGAATCCTGAAAACAATATTGTTTAGTTTCCACAAAATATTCATAATGATTAATAAAAAGAAGAAATGTTTCTTCAGCACCAAATCAGCATATTTGAATGATTTTTGAAGGATCAGTTGACTGGAGCAATGGCTGCTGAAAATTCAGCTTTGCCACCACAGGAATAAATTACACTTTAGATACATTCAAATACAGGATATTTCACAATAGTACTGTTTATAATCAAAATTCAATCAAATAAATCAGTCTTGGTGAGCACGAGTGATTTCTTTTTAAAAAAAGGTCATAAGACCAAGTCAGGACACACGCTAAAGTCCATTTAAATTAGATCTAAAGGTTTTACCAGCCCATATTTCCTTATTTTGGTGGGTGTATTTGTGAAACATAAAACTTTCTCTAATAAAAACGGACAAAATGAGTTCACCTCTTCATTTACATACTCAGGATGTACTTGATTCGAACTCTAGTAGTTCTCTGCCAACTGCCACTTTCGCTATTGTAAGTGAAACCAAGTGTTAATTTACGGTAAGTGGATGGGATAGCGTGGGACGGTACTTTATTAATCTCCTGGGTGAAATTGACGGTAAAAGCAACGTCTCCCTGGGCTTACATTTTAAAGATTGAGGTGAAAATATTGGCCTTTCGCTGTATAGTTTTTTGTATGAGAGTAACATGTCCTAAAAGACCCGACGGTAATTTACAAAGGTGTAGTATCTTATTCATTGCCTCTGTTTCCCCATATGTAACATTTCGAGTGCTATTTTTCATGACTAAATGATGTAAAAGTCCTAAACAACAGGCTTTCTGCCAAAGACTCAATGTTTTGATTGGATCCTCTGGTGGCTCCCATGCCTGGCTAACTCAGCACACCGACACAGATGTAGAGTGGGAGGGTGTGATAGAGTCTCTGTGTCTCTACCTGATAATAAGACATCATGAGGATACGTCTGTCTCGAGCTGAAGATAGCACATTCTGTTTGGGAGGCTTGATACGTTGTTGTGATGTTTAGGGTATGTATTTTTCCTGCAATATGACATCCTGCGTTGATCTGCTTACAGAGTTTTCACGGGTGGTTATCGGCTTGATCTACAGCTGATAGGGAGGTATTCGGTAGAATGCGGATTGGGAATTTTGCTAATAGAGAAGCAACTGTTGGTTTTAACAGGTACAGATAGACATGTTTTTCTGTTTATCAAGTTGGCATCCATAATTCGCCCTATGGAAGCTTTTACAAAAGTGCAACTTGAGCAGAAAATCACAGAATCATCGTGACAACATTTTAACTGAAAAAAAGTGAGTTAAAGAACAGTTATCTTGCAAATGTAACTATTTTGGGGGAAATTGTTCTTAAAATGTTTTAAATGATAATTCAGAGGACTCATATATACTATGTAGCAAATCTTGGCAGTATGATTGTATATATCACAAAAATGTGAACTGTATAATTGCAAAGCTCTACCCTGTTAAAAAAAAAACTGCAGATGCTGGTTAGCTATATTTTGAAGCATTGGTTCAAAACATACCTTTTTAATATATATATACATATGATGTTGAATATATATTTTATCCATTATTATTTGCATACACACAGTACACTCAGGTAAAGTAACATATACTTTATAGCAAATCCCTGGTCATTTTTTTTTTTCACACAGCTATATACAAATATATATATATATATATATATATAAGTATATTAAAGGAGAAGTCCACTTCCAGAACAACAATTTACAGATAATGTACTCACCCCCTTGTCATCCAAGATATTCATGTCTTTCTTTCTTCAGTCGTGAAGAAATTGTGTTTTTTGAGGAAAACATTATTTTCTCCATATAATGGACTGATATGGTGCCCCGAGTTTGAACTTCCAAAATGCAGTTTAAATGCGTCTTCAAACGATCCCAAATGCGGTTGTGAACGATCCCAGCCAAGGAAGAAGGGTCTTATCTAGCGAAACGATTGGTTATTTTCATTTAAAACATACAATTTAAATACTATTTAATCTCAAATGCTCATCTTGTCTTGCTCTCCCTGAACTCTGTGTATTCTGGCTGAAGACAAAAAAAAAAAAAAACTCATAAAAAAACAATCGTATTTTCTCCCTTAACTTCAAAAATCATTTCAAAATCATCCTACATTGCTGCAGAAGTACAGACCCAGTCTTTGCAAAGTGAACATGCAAAGAAGATCAAACACCCTTAACAAAAAAAAGGTAAAACAGCGATATAGGGCGATTTTGAAGTTGAGGGAAAACATGAGATGGGAGTTTTTTGACATACCCTAACCGTCATGAACCGGAAAAAAACAGAGGTCAGGAAGAGCAAGACAAGACAAGCGATTGACATTAAAAAGTATATAAATTGTATTATTTTTATGAAAATAACCGATCGTTTAGCTAGATAAGACCGTTCTTCCTTGGCTGGGATTGTTTACAACCGCATTAGGTTTAGGGTTAGTGTGGTAGAGGGGTTAGGATTCGCCAATCATGTAGTGATTTCAACGAGAGGGGGTACTAATTTGGTAGGGTATCAAAAATGGACACCACATCGGACATAACAGCCACTCGGTAAATCCACAAAATTGGATTTAGGATGCAAAATCTTTGGGAATGAATCCTGTGAAAAACTGCTGAAAGTTAGAAAAACAAGCTAAAATAGCATGTTTGCAATTGCGTTTTTATATCACGTTCGCTTTTGTTCATATTATTGGGTAGGTTCAGGTATAGTGCAGATTGTGCGTTATTTTAAAATGTCACAGAGCCTTAGTGTTATAGTGCTAATCAATGGACATTTCAAGTCGGAACTGTGGTGACACGTACAAAACCAACGTCACATAAAATGCACCATATGTACGTTCATCTGTTCCGGGATAAAAAACCCAACACTTTTTTAGCACCACTCAGCGGACATTTCTGTGAGAAACTGCAGTGATATGTACTTATTGGTGTGTATTTTGCATCTCTTGAGGTACATTTTCATCATGAGATCAGGATGATATATCCTCAGACACACTGAACTGAATCAAACCCAGTTGAACTACTTTGAACACATTGTCTTTAAAACAAAAGACATTGTGTGATCCAAGATGTCTGTCCAAAATGTCTCTTATATTATCCTGCCCACTTTAAGACTTATGTACATATTGCAAAGCCAAGTTTTATATTATTTTTTATTTTTTTCTTTCGCTAAACAATCTGAACTCTGATGTCTTCCATTTCTTCTTCTGCAGGTAATCGACATAATTGTCCGTTAGCTCCTGCAGTGATGGATCTGAAGGACAGACGGCAACGCTCTCTTACACAGGGTCGGTGCGGAAAGGATCTGCACTACGCCACATCTTCTTTGGACAGTGAGAACTGCCATATAGTGTCACAGAAATCATACAGTTCCAGCAAGATGCTGAAGGCCTATCAACAGGATGGACACCTGCGCTATGGAGGATGTGTTGCGGAGCTGGTGCATCAGGAGACTGAAGAGTATGTCAGACAAGGTGAGATTCTTACCTTAATTAATATATGAATGGACTAATTCGTAATGATAAATATGGCAGCTGTGTTATAAATACAGTCACATTAGCAAAATATCAGCACAAATTCTCGGACAAAAAATGTCCATTCTCTAATGTGAATTTTCTAGCAATGTAGAGTATAAAGCACAGCTCATACATAAGTCACTTTCAAACCAAGCAGCTTTCTGTTGGTCAACATGGCGAATTTTCATGACCAACTTGTCAAACTGGCATGGGGAAATCTTTTGACGTCATTCCCAATTATCCTTACGAAAAAGAAGTTAATTCAAGTGTGCTATTAGTATACTTCTTTTAAACTAAAAATAGGAAAGTATACACTTTCGGTCTACTTTTTATGTACTTCTCAGAAATGTGCTTTATATACTTCTCAGAAATATACTTCAAATTACATTTAAGTATACTTGACTTATACTTAGAAAAAGTCTAAATATATTTGAGCTATACTTGTGCTCTGAGAATCCGTGTTTTCATTGTTATACATGAGAGATGCTATTACACATCTTCTGAACAGAATTTCCAAAACACAAGCGATGAAACCAAAACAGATGCTTTCACGCTGTAAAAAAGTACATATTTTCCATTTTATGAAAAATTTTGAGTCTCAAATACTAAAAAAATGCTATTTTCTTGAAACTAAAAACCCTTGTCAGACTAACAAAATTACGCAAATGTTGTCCCAACTAGTCAAACACAGTTGTCTGAGCAAAGAATTGCATATTGTTGAAATTTTAAGGCTTTGTAAGTTTCCATCACACTTTGCAGCATGAATAAATTATTCAGTTACTGTTATAGGATTATTGTTTTGCTGTTTGCTGACTTCATTTAAACCTTTTTGTTGCTTTTTTGTCATTATTGTTAGTTATTTGTTGTACTGTGATGTAAAGATCTCATCTTTTTAATATTTGCTGATTGCCACCGTTCTTGAGGATTGTGTGTCTAGTTTTGAAGCCTAGATACTTTCAACCACTTATATCTATTCCCTTGATGTCTGTGACGCAGTCATGGAAGAATCCGGAGACGTGGGATCCATTTGCAACAACTTTATTTTAGACACAAACGTAATCGGCAGGCTTAGGTCAACAACAGCGGACAGGTGTGGTGTAGGCAAAGCAAAAGGGGTAGTCAGAGTCCATGCAATAGGTCGGGGCTGGCGGCGATCAAAGGGGTTAGTCCGATAGAATAGCGGGGGTCGATGAAAGGCAGGCAGCAAAGATTCACACACACGGTAAGAAGTCCGGTTGGCAACGGGTAAGCAGTCCGATAGATAAACGCTCAGGATTGATAGCATGACTAACAAAACTTCGCGGGGAATAGCCAGCGCAGCGCGCTGAAATGGCCGACAAACAGGAAGTGAACCGGAGGGACCCGGAACCGGAAGTAGCCCCAGGTACGGGATTGTGGGAAATGTAGTGACTAGAACTCAGGTGAGGGTTCCCGCTGGCTGGGAACGGAGGGAGCCACAGAGACCGACCTTGTGACAGAGCCCCCCCCCTGCGAGTGCCTCCTGGCACGAGGAGGTAACCGGCGCCGGGGTCTACCCCTTCCGCGGGGTGCTGGTCGAGCTGGGTGCGATGCATGAAAGTCGGCGGTGAGAGCAGGATCGAGGATGTCCTCAGCGGGCACCCATGACCTCTCCTCGGGGCCGTAGTCCTCCCAGTCGACCAAGTATTGCAGACGACCCCTCCGGCGCCGGGAGTCCAGAATGGTGCTGACTCGATAGACCTCCTCGCCGTCGATGATCAGGGGGGGCAGGTCCCTGCGGAGCGGTCCCCTCTAGGCTCTCCCCTCCTTCCGGGCGACCAGCGGGCTTTAACAAAGACATATGAAAGGTGGGTGAGATACGGTATTCAGGTGGGAGTTCAAGTTTGAATGACACAGGAGTTATTTGGCGGATGATTTTGAAAGGACCCACGTACCTGGGACTGAGTTTCTTGCAGGGAAGACGAAGGCGCAGGTCCCGGGTGGAGAGCCACACCCACTGGCCTGGCTCGTAGGAGGGCCCAACCCGGCGTCGTCGGTCAGCTTGAGTCTGTGTACGACGCACGGCCCGTTGCAGGTGGACATGGGCTCGGTTCCAGGTCTCCTCGCTCCACTGAAACCAGGAGTTGACGGCAGGTAGATCAGAGGGTTCCCCGGACCAAGGAAACAGTGGAGGCTGGTATCCGAGAGTGCACTGAAAGGGTGTTAGGTTGGTGGATGGTTTCCGTATGGAATTCTGGGCATATTCGGCCCATAGGAGGAAGCGACTCCAGTCTTCCTGGTGGTCCTGACAGTAAGAGCGTAGAAACCTGGTCAACTCCTGATTTAGCCTTTCGACCTGCCCATTGGCCTGTGGGTGATATCCTGAAGTAAGACTCACATTTACCCCCAACAGGCGGAAGAAACTGGTCCATAAACGAGAGGTGAACTGGGGGCCTCGGTCTGATACAATGTCTTCCGGAAGTCCGTAGAAACGAAAGACGGAGTTGCAGAGGGCTTCGGCGGTCTCCATGGCGGTGGGCAGCTTGGGAAATGGGATAAATCGACAACCCTTGGAGAATCTATCCACAACCGAGAGGATGGTAGTCAGACCGTTGGAGGCGGGGAGATCGGTGATGAAGTCCACAGCTATGTGTGACCACGGGCGGTTAGGTACTGGGAGAGGCTGCAGAAGGCCAGCAGGCAATTGACGAGGGACCTTGGAGGTATTGCACACAGAACAACTTTTAATGAATGCGATAGTGTCAGGGCGTAAGGATTGCCACCAAAAGCGGTTGCGGAGCAGGTCGATGGTGGCCTCAATCCCAGGGTGACCGGAGCTGGGGTTGGAGTGGACCTCCGAAAGGACTCGGGTGCGTAGATGTGCCGGAACATAAGTTAGGTTCGCTGGGCAATCACCTGGAGGAGGGTCCTGGGCATGACTCTCCGTGATCTCAGTCATTATGTCCCAAGCGACAGGGGCCAGGATGACGGAAGTGGGAATGATGGTTTCTGGTGGAGCTGCAGAGTGTTCGGGCTCATGAATTCGTGACAGAGCGTCCGCCTTCGTGTTCTGTGAGCCAGGCCGATACGTTATGTCGAAGTGGAACCTGGTAAAGAATAATGCCCATCTGGCCTGACGGTGGTTGAGAACCCTGGCAGTGCGGATATATTCCAGATTCCTGTGATCGGTTAGAATTGTGAAGGGATGTCGTGCGCCCTCTAGCCAGTGCCGCCACTCCTCCAGAGCGAGCTTGATTGCCAAAAGCTCCCTGTTGCCTACATCGTAGTTCCGTTCTGCTGGGCTGAGCTTGTGGGAGAAATAAGCACAAGGGAAGGTCTTGAGGGGCTGACCCTGACGCTGGGAGAGTACTGCCCCCACACCGGTACTGGAAGCATCCACCTCGACGAGGAAGGGAAGGTTGGGGTCTGGGTGGTGCAGGATAGGTGCAGTGGTGAATCTCTGTCGGAGTTCGTCGTAGGCCTGAGTGGCGAGGGGTGTCCAGGTGAGGCGCGTGTTGCCTTGCTTGATCATGGAGGAGAGTGGAGCTGCCACAGTGCTGAAGTTACGGATAAACCGGCGATAGAAGTTTGAGAAGCCCAGAAAGCGCTGTAATTCCTTAAGGGTTTTAGGGCGTGGCCAGTTACGAACTGCGTTTACCTTGGTCTCATCCATGGCGACCCCCTCCGGGCTGATCACGTAGCCGAGGAAGGTGATTCGTTCTTGATGGAACTCACATTTTTCTTCCTTAGCGTACAGTTGATGCTTTATGAGGCGTTGAAGGACCGCCCGGACGTGCTGGACGTGCTCTGAGTACGAGTTGGAGAAGATCAGTATATCATCTATATAGACGATGACCCAACGGTTCAACATGTCTCTGAAGACGTCATTGACGAAGGCCTGAAAGTAGGAAGGACTATTGGCCAGGCCGAAGGGCATTACCCGGTACTCGTAGTGCCCAGTAGTTGTGGAAAAGGCCGTCTTCCATTCATCCCCCTCCCGGATTCTGATGAGGTTGTATGCAGATCGTAAATCGAGCTTGGTGTAGATCTTGGCGGCACGGAGTTGTTCTAGGGCTGGAGGGACTAGCGGTAAAGGATAGCGGTATTTGACCGTGATGTCGTTAAGGGCACGGTAATCAATACATGGGCGCAGTCCTCCCTCTTTCTTCTTAACGAAGAAGAATCCAGCCGAGGCTGGAGAGGTTGATGGTCGAATGAAGCCCTTGGCGAGCTCCTCCTTGATGTATTGACTCATGGCCTCCGATTCGGGCTGAGAGAGAGGGAAGATGCGTCCTCGGGGAGGGATAGATCCTGGAAGTAGGTCAATGGCGCAATCCCCTGGCCGGTGAGGTGGTAGTTGGGTGGCTTTAGTGGTATTGAAGGCCTCAAGGAGATCGTGATATTCGGCCGGTATGGATTCCCTGAGTCTGGTTGGCTCTGGTGTGGGAGCTACTTGGAGGTTCGGCTGGTGAAGGTGCTGCGTACAACGTGGAGACCAGTGAGCGATGGTTCCTGAAGACCAGGAGATAACGGGCTCGTGTTGGTTGAGCCATGGGTATCCTAGGATGAGTGGTGTCCGGGGGGAGGTGATTATGAAGAAACGGATGGACTCTTGATGATGGGGTTCGAGGCAGAGAGTGAGGTCGTCGGTGGTGTGCTCGACTCTTCCTGTTCCTAATGGTCTCCCATCGAGGGCGGCCACTGCTACGGGCGAAACGCAAGAAAGAACAGGCAGGCAGTTAGTTGCAACAAAGTCTCTGTCGATGAAGTTTCCTGCAGCGCCGGAGTCAATTAGTGCTGTGGTATTAATCGAAATGTCTTTGGTTTTAAGAATCACAGGAACTTCACATTGGTTGAGAGAGACATGGTCAGAACTCACCGAGGTGGATGGACGAGGTGGTCGAGTGGGACAGGTGGCTCGGAGATGACCTGGTTGTCCGCAGTATAAGCAGAGATTGTTCTTGATTCGACGCTCTCTTTCCTCCACGGTGAGCTTGGTTGCTCCTAGCTGCATGGGTTCGGGGGTGGTCATGGTGGACGGTTGAGACAGGGGCAAGGGTATGTAGGTTCGAGCAGGCTTTCGGGCGCGCATGACGTTGTCAACGCGGATTGAGAGGTCGATGTACTGATTAAGTGATAGGTTTTCATCACGACAGGCGAGCTCTACCTGGAGGTCTGGATTAAGTCCCTTTCGATAATGGAGTTTGAGGGGTCCATCATTCCAGCCACTCTGTGCCGCCAATGTGCGAAAATCCAATGCGTAGTCGGCAGCCGTGCGCCGGCCCTGTTTTAATGCCACAATCAGCTCTCCAGCCTCGCTGCTCTCTGGGTTGGGTTGAAATACGGCCTTGAAACTTTGAAGAAATGTAGCAAACGAGGGGAAAACGGGCCGTCCCAAATCCCAAACAGCAGTAGCCCACTCTAATGCCCTCCCGGTAAGAAGAGAACAGATAAAGGAGATCTTACTCTCATCCGTCGGGTACAGGTTTGGTTGTTGGTTAACGAACAGGGTGCACTGGAGGAGGAATCCCTTACACTTGGATGGCGTGCCGTCAAATTTCTCTGGAAACGCTAGTCAAGGGCTCGCGGTAACTGCCGCGGCCGCTGCAGGCGGGTTGGAAGCCGGCGGTGAGACGGGAGGCGTGGCTTGTTGACTTGTTGCTGGTGTCGAGTGAGCACAGATGCTTGAGCGGAAACCTCTGACGCGATCTGACTTGTTGTCGCTGGATCCGTAGCTGGCGAAGTTTTCTGTGACGCAGTCATGGAAGAATCCGGAGACGTGGGATCCATTTGCAACAACTTTATTTTAGACACAAACGTAATCGGCAGGCTTAGGTCAACAACAGCGGACAGGTGTGGTGTAGGCAAAGCAAAAGGGGTAGTCAGAGTCCATGCAATAGGTCGGGGCTGGCGGCGATCAAAGGGGTTAGTCCGATAGAATAGCGGGGGTCGATGAAAGGCAGGCAGCAAAGATTCACACACACGGTAAGAAGTCCGGTTGGCAACGGGTAAGCAGTCCGATAGATAAACGCTCAGGATTGATAGCATGACTAACAAAACTTCGCGGGGAATAGCCAGCGCAGCGCGCTGAAATGGCCGACAAACAGGAAGTGAACCGGAGGGACCCGGAACCGGAAGTAGCCCCAGGTACGGGATTGTGGGAAATGTAGTGACTAGAACTCAGGTGAGGGTTCCCGCTGGCTGGGAACGGAGGGAGCCACAGAGACCGACCTTGTGACAATGTCTTAATCTTGTAAAATGCTTGACGAACAAAGACAACGTTGTGTACATATTAGGTTAAGTTATTTGTAATGTTTTGTGTATTCAGATATTCATACAACAAAATATAATCAAATTAATACCTAAATAGGGACATAGTACTATACTTCAATTATCATATAAAGTTCACTTAAAGAAAACTTACGAGTATACTTGCAGTATAAAGCTACTAATCTAGTAGTTTACTGAGACTATACTTCAAAGTGTACTAAAATGCATATAAAAGTATTTAATTAGTAAACTATTAGTATACCTATAAGTTCACTTTTAGTATAGTTGCAGTACAAACTGAAAACATAGATGTAAACTAGTTGTGTACTCAAAGTTTACTACTGTTATACTTAAAGTATACTTAAAAGTATACTTTTATATAGTAGAAAGTGGACCAATTTAGTCCCAAGGAGTATTAAAGTAGTACACTGAAAAGTATACTACAAGTACGCTGATATTTGTATACTTACTACATAAAGTATACTTAAAAATATACTTAAACTTTACTTAAGTATTCTTAATAAAATAAACTTGAAGTATAGTTCTTTTTTAGTAAGGGTATGTGGATTTCTGTTAAAATAACTGGATTGCTGGTGAAAATTAGCTGAACATAAGTAAAAGTGACCGCATTATTATAGTTAAGCTTAACCAGCCTGAAAAATCCAATTTTTGTAATTTGAACTAAGCACAATTTATTTGATGTTTTTGTGTTAGTCTTTTCACTCCCATCTAATATAACATCATATATTAAGGTTTAAAGCAAATAGTCAAATTACACAAATGTATGTGCAGTTCTTAAGTGTATGTTGGAAACAGTAGTCTTTAGGTCAGAGTTTTCTCATTAGTTTGGGCTTTAATACAAATGCCATCATGGATGAATGTTATCCATTTTAACCCACATAATCCCCCTCTAATAAAAACAGAGAAGATGATTTTATGTGGTTTTAATTTGCAACTATTAAAACTTTGGATCTGTTTGTACATACTGTGTCTTAGTTTCACAACAAATATTTGTTAAAAGTTATTGTTCCTGTCATTCAAGTGACACTGGTAATCACAAACCGATTAGATTAGTCATTCTGAAAAAGTGTGATTCATGTGGTACCTAAATCTAAATCAAATCACTAATTAAAGATACGTGAAAGGATTCATTTAATATTACTGAATTAACTTTTATTTATTTATTTATTTATTTTTTGTCTTTGAATTACACAAAAGCATTAATATACAATTTGATTGTTATTACAGTTTTTTTCAGTTGCTAACATCCTTTTGTCCAATCTCTAGTCACATTTTCAAAACTCTAAACGCAATTAGCACAACATCCGTCTTTTGTGACCATACCATTAACACAATTTGTGATGTTTTCACACAATATGCAATCAATTATCATGTTTCTAAAATGCTTACATTTTCTTTTCATACAATGCTTACCCAAAACCAAAATTATGGATCTTTTTAGTCTTATTTACAAATGCTTAAACACAGCATGTCAGAAATGAAGACCTAATGTTCCAAACCTTAAATATAGTATTAAGCTTCTACTTCTGCAACAACAACAACAGCTCAAAAGTATTGAAAAAAATTCTCTCTATATAAAATACTGTAACAACTGATTAGCACCTTTAAGTAACAAGATCACTGAAATATTTAGAAAAGCTGATTCCATTCTCAGTTTGAGGAATAGTCAGGTGTTGAAGCTCTTTCCGTTACATCAACAGTACAGAATAAAAAAGACCTCTTTGATTTGGTTTTGTGGATGCAGAACAACACAAAAAATCAGAAAGAGAAAAAAATAATGCCTGGCAGAGGGAGAGGGTTAGTTCAGAAAAACAGGAGAAGAGTTAGGAGAAAGGAGCAAGAATGTGTTGGACTGTGCATTTTTATGTTTGTTTGTTTGTTTGTTTTTTTCCCTCTTTACACGTGTGAAACCTATGAAAGCTTATTTCTGCCATAGAATATAAAGGGTAATTTGACTTTTGTATCTCACAATTCTGATTTTTTTTTTTTTTTTTTTTTTTGCAATTATGCAATAAAAATACAGTATCTCAAAATTCTGATAAAGTCTGAATTGCAAGATGTAAACTCACAATTCTAGTAGAAGTCTGAATTGTGAGATCAAAAGATTATTGTTTTTATTTTATTTTTCAACTAGTGTGACGGAAACAAGTTTGCATAGTAACCAAAGGCCATGTAAGAACAAACACATTCAACACTTAAAAATGTTAAACGGGTTTCAGTTGAAGGTAAACTGAAGGCTAAATTACAGAAAAAAATATTAATTTTTATATTGTCTATTACAGTTTTTTTCAGTTGCTAACATCCTTTTGTCCAATCTCTAGTCACATTTTCAAAACTGTAAACACAATTAGCGCAACATCCGTCTGTTGTGACCATACCATTGACACAATTTGTGTTGTTTTCACACAATATGCAATTAAGCCAGTGTTTCTAAAATGGTTACATTTTCTTTTCATACAAGCTTACCCAAAACCAAAATCATGGATCTTTTTAGTCTTATTTGCAAATGCTTAAACACAGCATGAAATGAAGATCTAATGTTCCAAACCTTAAATACAGTATAAAGCTTCTACTTCTGCAACAACAGCAGCTCAAAAGTATTGAAAAACATTTCTATATAAAATATTTTAACAACTAATAAGCACTTTTAAGTAACAGATCAATGAAATATTTAGAAATAGCTGATTCCATTCTCATTTAGAGGAATAAACAGGTGTTGAAGCTCTTTCCATTACATCAACATAAAAAGACCTCTTTGAATTGGTTTTGTGGATGCAGAACAACACAAAGAATCAAGAAGAGAAAAAATAATGCCTGGGAGAGGGAGAGAAATAGTTGTAGGAGGTAGAGGAGTAAGAATGTGTGCTGGACTGTGCATTTTTATGTTTGTTTTTTTCCTCTTACACATGTGGAACCTACGAAGGCTTATGTCTGCCATGGAATATAAAGGGTACAGGGTAATTGTGACTTTTTTTATCTCACAATTCTGATAAAGTCTGAATTGCGAGATGTAAACTTGGAATTCTAAGAATATACGTCCGAATTGTGAGATAAAAATGGTCACAATTATCGTATTTTCTTTTTTTTTTTTTTCTGTGACGGAAACAAGCTTGCATAGTAACCAAAGGCCATGTATGTTGGAATTTCTGTTGATCACTGGCATCAGCTATCATAGGGCACCATCCACATCCAACCCCGACCCACTGGAAAGCAATTGCAATCAATGATCCAATTGAATTTCTGCATAGAGGACCCTATCTTTTTCTATTGTACATTCTATAAAGTAATTATGACTCATTCAGTTTTAGATTATATTCATTCAGTTTTAGTGTATTGCCAAGAAAGAACACATTAAACACCTAAAAATGTAAAATGGGTTTCAGTTTAGGGTAAAATCAAATTACAAAAAAAACAAAAACAAAACAAAACAAACAAAAAAACAGCAATAGATTTTGCCTGTTATATTTGGGTAGAACTGAAACATGACAATCAATGCAGCTTTTGTAAAGCCATCAACTGTTAGTATTTTGACAGTCACTGTGCTATGATTGACTATATGTTTCTGTTGGATAGAAACTAGTGGTAATGTTTTGACCAAATGACTCGTTTTGGAATCGGGTTTGCTGTGTTTTGATAGACTTGGTATATGTAGAAAAAGGTATTCAGCATTTTGAAATGTGGAGTTTGTATTTATTTAACAAAATGTGGTTTTGGCCAGAAAATTAACAATTTGGCCAATTGTGTGATGTAGGTGTGTTGCTTTGTTAAGAGTTTAGAAAAAGTACTTCAAGTATTGGTAAATGCTTGTTAGCAATTGAAAAAACTGTATATGCAGGTAGAACTGAAACATGACAAGCAATGCAGTTTCTGTAAAGCCATCAGTTGTTAGTATTTTGACAGTCACTGTGCTATGACTGACTATATGTTTCTGTTGGATAGAAACTAGTGGTAATGTTTTGACTGAATGACTCTATTTTGAATCAGGTTTGCTGTGTTTTGAATGAGTTAGTATATGTAGAAAAGGGTATTCAGCATTTTGAAATGTAGAGTTTGTAATCATTTAACAAAATGTGGTTTTGGCCACAAAATGAACTATTTGGTTAAATGTCTG
Organism: Labeo rohita; assembly: GCF_022985175.1. Classification (NCBI taxonomy): domain Eukaryota; kingdom Metazoa; phylum Chordata; class Actinopteri; order Cypriniformes; family Cyprinidae; genus Labeo; species Labeo rohita. The sequence continues at coordinate 10,474,604 of NC_066889.1, read as the reverse complement.
ATGTAGGTGTGTTGCTGTGTTTAGAGTTTAGAAGTACTTTAAGTATTGGTAAATGCTTGTTAGCAATTGAAAAAAACTGTAACATATCAAATTATATGCCGTTTCATTTTTACAATGAGAATGGACATATCAGGAGTGATTTCAATGATTTCCATACGAATATCATTGAACACTTTCAGTTGATGTGTGTATTCATTTTAATCACAATCAAGAATTTTTACAGAGATTTTTCTATTTGACAAAAGCTGTGCTCTATGGAAGCCCGCTTTCACCACTGAATAAAAAAAAAGGTAATTGTGACTTATCACACAATTCTGACATTTTTTTTCTCGCAATTACGATTTTATATCTAGCTACTTTGACTTTTTTTACTCAGAATTGTGAGATTTAAACTTGTAATTGTTAGGAATAAAGTCAGAATTGCAAGGTATAATCTGGTAATTCTCTCATTTTTTTTCTCAGAATTGCATGATATAAACTTGCAATTGTGAGTAACTGTATAAAGTCTGAATTGCAAGATATAAACTGGCAATTCTGACTTTTTTCCCCTCAGAATTGCATGATATAAACTCACAATTGTGAGTAATAGAGTCAGATTTGCAAGATATAATATGGTAATTCTGACTTTTTTTCCCCTTGGAATTGCATGATAAACTTGCAATTGCAAGTTACTATACAAAGTCAGAACTGCAAGATATAAACTGTCAATTCTGACTTTTTTTTCTTAGAATTGTGAGATTTAAACTTGTAATTGTAATAGAGTCAGATTTGCAAGATATAATATGGTAATTCTGACTTTTTTTTTCTCAGAATTGCATGATATAAACTTGCAATTACAAATTACTATACAAAGTCAGAAATGCAAGATATAAACTGTCAATTCTGATTTTTTTCTAAGAATTGTGAGATTTAAACTCGTAATTATAAGTAATAAAGTCGGAATTGCAAGATATAAACGCGCAATTGCAAGTTACTATACAAAGTCAGAATTACAAGATATAAACGGTCAATTCTGACTTTTTTCTCAGAATTGTGAGATTTAAACTCGTAATTATGAGTAATAAAGTCAGAATTGCAAGATATAATCTGGTAATTCTGACTTCTTTCCCCTCAGAATTGCATGATATAAACTCGCAATTGCAAGTTACTATACAAAGTCAGAATTACAAGATATAAACTGGCAATTCTGACTTTTTTTACTCAGAATTGTGAGATTTAAACTTGTAATTGTTAGGAATAAAGTCAGAATTGCAAGGTATAATCTGGTAATTCTCTCATTTTTTTTCTCAGAATTGCATGATATAAACTCGCAATTGCGAGTTACTATACGAAGTCACAATTGTAAGATATAAACTGGCAATTCTGACTTTTTTATTTAGAATTTCATGATATAAACTCGCAATTGAGATTTTTTTTTTTTGTAATTCTGACTTTTTTTAGTGAGTTTATATCTCATAATTCAGAATTATTAACTTGCAATTCAGATTTTTTTCTTTGTAACTCGTTTATACCCCACAATTCTGACGTTATATCTCATAATTCTGAGAAAAAAAAGTCAGAATTGCAAAATGTAAACTTGCAATTGTGAGGAAAAAAGTTAGAATTACCTTTTTTTATTATTATTATTCAGCTTCCATAGTGGTTTTGTATGGTATTTAGTCATAACTTTATTTGTTGTTTAGGGTCAGTTCACAGAGGAAATATTCTTGTTGTTACAGTTTTTTTCAGTCGCTTTGGTGCATTTCTCAAATCATCCTTAACATTTGCAAAGAAGTATGTGCATTTCTCAAAACAATTCGTACAAACAGCACAACACAATGGATTACCTGCAAAAGCCTGTAACTTACTCAAAATCTTTAGTTCATCTATCAAAAGTAAGTATGCATGTCAATAAACATATCAGTGCCATCAGAATGAAAAGTCCTTGTGTCATTGTTCACAAACAAGATAGTCAAAATGCTTAGTCATGTTGTCAATCAAACAGTGTACTCTATTAGCATTACCTGATGTAAACTGATGTAAACTATAGCAATAGTTTGCATGCCAGTTACTGTATTGAAATGCAGAAGGCTGCAATTCTTATGTATGCCATATATCCATTTCAAAAGTACAAACGTACATATTACTGTATGTGAGATATTGATCGAAAGAGACTGGATAGGACAAAAAAAAAAAAAAAAAAAAAAAAAAAAAAAGGAAAAAAACACATTTCAGAGTAATTGTTATAGACAAGAAAAAGAAATATCCCTGATAGTACATGTACATCACTAAGATGTCTATTTTACGTCTACATTTACATCTGCAAGATTTATTTTTTAGAGTGTTCGCTCATCTGCACGTTTCCTACCAGGTGTCAGATAGACTTTTATTAGATGTCTTTACTGTAAGATGTTTATGATTTAGAGTACTTGTAAAACTGACATCTTACAGATGTCTGTCAGATGTTTGTACATGGCAGATGCACAAAAGCGAAAATACAAAATTAGAAAGGCAAACACAGGAATCACCCCTTAGGCAGAACTTTGCTTTTGCATACAGCACTGTATGAGGAATTTCAGAGAACTGGTTTGTTATTGGTTAATCTACATTCCCTTATTACAGTTTTTTTCAATTGCTAACAAGCATTTACCAATACTTAAAGTACTTTTTCTAAACTCTTAACACAGCAACACACCTACATCACACAATTAGCCAAATAGTTCATTTTGTGGCCAAAACCACATTTTGTTAAATGATTACAAACTCTACATGTCAAAATGCTGAATACCCTTTTCTACATATACTAATTATTTCAAAACACAGCAAACCTGATTCAAAATAGAGTCATGCAGTCAAAACATTGTCACTAGTTTCTATCCAACAGAAACATATAGTCAATCATAGCACAGTGACTGTCAAAATACTAACAATTGATGGCTTTACAAAAACTGCATTGCTTGTCATGTTTCAGTTCTACCTGCATATAACAGACAATATAAAAATTAATATTTTTTTCTGTAATTTATCTTTCAGTTTACCTTCAACTGAAACCCATTTAACATTTTTAAGTGTTGAATGTGTTTGTTCGTGGCAACATACAACTCAATAAGTCAATGAATCACTTTATAGAATGTACAAGAGAAAATACATGAAATACATACATGGCCTTTGGTCATGGCAAACTTGTTTCCGTCACAGTATAAGAAAAATAAAATAAAAACAGTAATCTTTTGATCTCACAATTCAGAAACAAACAAACAAACATAAAAATGCACAGTCCAACACATTCTTACTCCTTTCTCCCAACTCTTCTCCTGTTTTTCTGAACTACTCCTCCCCCTCTGCCAGGCATTATTTTTTTTCTCTCTCTGATTTTTTGTGTTGTTCTGCATCCACAAAACCAAATCAAAGAGGTCTTTTTTACTCTATGTTGTTGATGTAATGGAAAGAGCTTCAACACCTGACTATTCCTCAAACTGAGAATGGAATCAGCTTTTCTAAATATTTCAGTGATCTTGTTACTTAAAGGTGCTAATCAGTTGTTACAGTATTTTATATAGAGAGAATTTTTTTCAATACTTTTGAGCTGTTGTTGCTGCAGAAGTAGAAGCTTAATACTATATTTAAGGTTTGGAACATTAGGTCTTCATTTCTGACATGCTGTGTTTAAGCATTTGTAAATAAGACTAAAAAGATCCATGATTTTGGTTTTGGGTAAGCTTGTATGAAAAGAAAATGTAAGCATTTTAGAAACATGATAATTGATTGCATATTGTATGAAAACAACACAAATTGTGTTAACAGTATGGACATAACAGACGGATGTTGTGCTAATTGTGTTTAGAGTTTTGAAAATGTGACTAGAGATTGGACAAAAGGATAGCAACTGAAAAAAAACTATAGTGAAAGTCAAGATTCACCTGCACAGTGCATGGCAAATTTACAAATAGACTAACAGGAATGTGTAGAAAATATACTTGACAGTTGACAACTATATCAACCATTTTGCATATAATGACTTATACGATGAACTAATGACTGAATGTTTTGAGGAGTAAGACTGTTGCACAGAGAACTATATAATACATTTTGAGCAACATGGCAATAGCAACTGATAATGTAGGAAAACGCAGACAAATGTACATAATCAGTTGCATGAATGTACCAAAGCAATCGCAACTTGTTCAAAAGAATGAGAAACTACTATTATGATGACTAGATGATGTGGAGGTTGAAAAAGTAGTTTTGAGAATTTCATTTCAGATTTGAGATATGCACCAAAGCAACTGAGAAAAACTGTAAATAAATAAATAAATAAATAAATGTTCTTTTAATCATCCTTTACACATCTTCCTTAAAACATGTTCTTTTTCTGAAAGACTGTTTTTCCCAAGGACCAAACAAGCCCAATCCACCAGTTGTGTGACCAGGTTTTGTTTTGCTCAAATTGATCGTGTTATGAAGTGTTAACCAGTTATAATTATTGTTCGACCAACTGACCTTATTCAGTTGTTGCACAGAAAATAGATAGTGAAAATGAAAGGCTTTGTGCCATGTTGAAAGCTGTCCTTACAAACACACCTTTAGCCAGGTTTGTCAATATAAGATATCAGAGAGATAATAGAGGTGAGCTGCAGTATTGAAGTAGGAACCTTCATCCTTTCAATATCTGCTCAAACGGTCCTATTTCTCACATTTTAAATTTTGTCTAAAAAAACTGTGAATTGTTAGATTTTAGAGTAGCTGGCAGTTGCAAAAGCCTGCATCATACAAACAGTTTTATGAGCTTATACTAATTGAAATACTACATGGTACTGTAGATAGATAGATAGATAGATAGATAGATAGATAGATAGATAGCAAAAAGGATGAAGTGAATTATTTATTTATTACAGTTTCTAACCTGAAATCTTGATGTTTAACAACAACAAACTCATGCACATATTATTCAATCAACTACACTTTATTATAATGATTATGTTTTGCATTTTCCACTCGGTTCTCTGTCCGTATTGCATCCAGAATCACCATACGGTTATTTTGTCTGAATTCCACCAGCACAGTATTTCTGCGGAGACTCAGCCAAACTCACAATACAGCCTGAAGCGTTTTTTGTCAGGTTTTGATTCGGGAATGTCCAGGAGAGGGATGCTGCCTGTCATTCATTGTAGGTTTTTTTTTTTTTTTTCTTTCCACAGGCTTCTGTTTTCCATAGATGCTGGCTCAGGTGTAGATCAAAAATGGAACGAAACAGAAAATCTTTAATACTCTGAGATGAGATGTGCTCCACTAGCAGTGTCCACATCTCATTATAGCAAAGTTTCATCTACCTAAAGCAAGAGGTGACCTTGTCGTCACTTTTCTCCTTCACCGTGTGCTGTAAAAATAGTCCAAACCACTGAGACCATCTTCAGAGTGGATCAGACAGACTGAGACTTACAGAGAGAAAATGATAGACACAGAACCAAGAGTAGCAGACTCTAGCTTTCAGTAGCCTGCAGTAGCATTTTATTTTTTTATTTTTTTTACCTGCCAGCTGTAGTCTGCTCCACATTACATCTGAACAAACTTGCCATGGATATGCTCATATGGTCGAGGGAGGAGTTTTTGGTTGTAGGACGCTCCAAGCTGGTGGTCCATGGCCGTAGTGAGTGAACAGGGCTCCGCAGGCAGCTTTGCCTCAGTAAAGGCCATATGGCGAGGGAGCTTCGGAAATACGGGAGCACTCGTTATGGACATTTGTGGAAAGGAGTGCTCTGCCTCTTAGGCAGCCCAGAACCCTCTTATGGTCCCTTTAGTGCACTTTTTTTCCAGCACAACATCTGGTAGCATGTGCTTATCGTCCTCCATTCGAGCTCTTACTAAGCAGAGCTGCTCCAAACATAGCAGAACGTTGAGATTACAGTATGGGTAATGTGGGTGAAAGGGGATGCGGGAGAGATGATGATAGAGGAGAGTGAATTAGGAGGAAAGCAGCAACTATATCCATCTCTATGACCCTGTTTACACCTGGGATTAACATCCAGCTCCAGGATGATCCAATCAGAAGTGATCAGACAAGAGGGATTACAGTTTATACTTGGTATTGACATGTCGCGTGTCAAATGCATGGTTGGTGACCACTTCTGATCGGATTTCGTCAAGTGAATCGTCTCTGATTTCACGACCGCACGCATTAAACCAGCATGTCCTGTACTGATATTGTCTTTTTTTATGGCTGATACCATACAAGTTATTTTGATCTCTGATAACTGATATGCAGAATTTGAATTATAATTTTATTTCTGCTTTTTAACTATAAATGATCATTACACTTGGGGCAAAAACATAGGTTATTATATTATATTATATTGTTGTATGTTATCAGTGTTATTTTTTATCTTTGAGATACTATTACAGTTATTATTATATTATATTATATTATATTATATTTTTATTGTTGTATTTTATCAGTGTTGCTTTACAGTTTTTCTCAATTGCTTAAACACATTTCTTGAAATTATGCCTCGCTTTTGCGAAACTCTAAACACAAATCCGTAACTTCTAACTCAATTCTCCGAACTTACTATATTTAGGTCAAAATGAAGCTCTCCACTCAAAACAACTCAATCTTGCTGAAAAAAACAAACTTTTCTCTTAGACATGACACACAAACCCTCAAAAACACACACACTACAACACAGTTTTACACACTGATGAGATCAATTGAAAACAATACTACGAAAACTGGTAATAACTGTTGCTTGGGGAAAAAAAATGATGAATACAACAAATGTATGCATTTGCAAGTGTTTTAATCCTTAATTTATTGTACTGTAGAGTACAGCACAAAACAGCAAACAACAACAAAAATAATTATTCTACCCCAGCATCCTGTCTTTGGTCTGGGACAGGCCAAACAACCTCCTCAACATCACACTCTAATTGGTTATAACCCTGGCACGCATCAGCTAAAATATAGAAGACTGCTTGTTTTTTTGCCCTTGCACTTCCCATTTCTCTTCCATGTTGTTGTCGTCGTCCTCCTCCTTCTTCTCCTCCTCTTCCTCTTTCACCTCCTATTCTTTGTCTTCGAAATTGCATATTACTGTATGCGGGATATTGATTGAAAAAGACCAGATAGGATACACAGTTACACTTTTACTAGTGGTCTGACAAAAAAAAAAAATCAACATAAAAAAATGAAATAAAATATAAATACATTACAAAGTCATTGTGAAATAGAAAAGAGAAATATGGGCAAAGGCCGAAATATAAATTAGAAAGTCCAGAATTTGTAACTCTTGTGTTGTCCTCTGTCTATATATGCTTCCCAACTGAAGGTTCATGAGATGTTGAGATGTACCTTTGAGCTATTACAGAGAACTGCTTTATCATCGGTTGATCTGTAGTCTCTACATTAGTGAAAGTCAGTATTCACTTGAACAATTCATGGCAAATTTACAAAAAGTCTAATAGAAATGTGTAGAATATGCTTGACAGCTAGATCAAAAATGTAGCATTTACTGCAAAGACATATACAATGAGCTAATGACTTGATGTTTTGAGGGGTAAGACTATAGCAACATGACAATAGGAACTGATAATGTAAGAAAACCGCAGACAAATCAGTTGCATAATCAGCTGCATGAATATACCAAAGCAAACGCAACTTGTTAAAAAAAAATTGCACAATGTGCACAAGTGACTAGATGATGTGGAGGTTGAACAAGTAGTTTTGAGAATTTCATTTCTGATCTGAGAAATGCACCAAACTAAGCTGACTTTGGCACTTTTATCTCCATCAAAAGTTCTGATTGGTGTGTGATAGATTTTGACTCCTAGTGTTTCCACTTGGTTAATTGTGTGCTAATTGAGCTCAAACTTTGCAGACTCGAGTGAACAATATTGAATGCTAGTGCTTTCTAAATGATCACATGGTGTAAGCACTGAGAAATGTAGGGATTTGTGTGTAGAGTTTTGCAGTAACAGTTCACCAAATCTGACTCATGTGTTAAAGCAGGGGAATAGTGTTTATAGTTCAGGGAAATGGGTGTGCTTTTTGAAAAATGGCATTATGGTTTTGAAATTTTAGTTCAAAAGATTGGTTATAGTGTTTTAGCAATCGAGAAAAACTGTAATATTATTTAGATACTATTGTTGTTTTTATTACAGTTTTTCTCAATTGCTTAAACACATTTCTTGAAATTATGCCTCGCTTTTGCGAAAACAACTCAATCTTGCTGAAAAAAACAAACTTTGCTTTCAGACATGACACACAAACCCTCAAAAACACCCACACTACAACACAGTTTTACACACTGATGAGATCAATTCAAAACAATACTACGAAAACAGGTAATAAGTGTTGCTTGGAAAAAAAAATTCACATGATGAATACAACAAATTTATGCATTTGCAAGTGTTTTACTCCTTCATTTCTTGTACTGTAGAGTACAGCACAAAACAGCAAACAACAACAAAAATAATTATTCTGCCCCAGCATCCTGTCTTTGGTCTGCAACAGGCCAAACAACCTCCTCAACATCACAGACTAATTGGTTATAACCCTGGCACGCATCAGCTAAAATATAGAAGACTGCTTGTTTTCTTGCCCTTGCCCTTCCTATTTCTCTTCCATGTTGTTGTCGTCATCGTCCTCCTTCTCCTCCTCTTTCACCTCCTACTCTTTGCCTTCAAAATTGCAACATGACAATAGGAACTGATAATGTAGGAAACAGCAGACAAATCAGTTGCATAATCAGTTGCATGAATGTACCAAAGCAAACGCAACTTGTTAAAAAAAAATTAGAAACATTTTATGATGTGCACAAGTGACTAGATGATGTGGAGGTTGAACAAGTAGGTTTGAGAATTTCATTTCTGATTTGAGAAATGCACCAAACTATAAGCTGACTTTAGCACTTTTATCTCCATCGAAGGTTCTGATTGGTGTGTGATAAATTTTGACTCCTAGTGTTTCCACTTGGGTAATTGTGTGCTAATTGAGCTCAAACTTTGCAGACTTGAGTGAACAATATTGAATGCTAGTGCTTTCTAAATGACCACATGGTGTAAGCACTGAGAAATGTCGGGATTTGTGTGTAGAGTTTTGCAGTAACAGTTCACCAAATCTGACTCATGTGTTAAAGCAGGGGAATAGTGTTTATAGTAGAAATGGGTGTGCTTTTTGAAAAATGGCATTATGGTTTTGAAATTTTAGTTCAAAAGACTGGTTATAGTGTTTTAGCAATCGAGAAAAACTGTAATATTTGTATTATTTACATTTTTTATTTTAGTTTTTATTATATTTATTTATTTATTTATTTTAGTTTTATTATTTTAGTTATTTTTATCTATGACACTTTTTAAATGTCTGTTTTTCAACCATAAATAGTAATTACAGTGGGAAAAACATAGGTTATATTATATTATATTATATTATATTATATTATATTATATTATATTATATTATATTATATTATATTTTCTATTCTATTCTATTCTATTCTATTCTATTTGTCTGTTATCAGTGTTGTTTTAGTATTATTGAGATACTATTACAGTTTTTATTAATTATTTGTTTTTGTTTATTATTTATTGTTTTTTTAGTTTTATTATTTTATTAATAGCTATAATTTTATAGCATTAGTTCTGATAACTGATATGCAGTATTTGAATTACAATTGTATTTCTGCTTTTCAACTATAAATAATAATTACACTGGGGAAAAAACAGGTTATTGTCATCTATTCTATTCTATTCTATTCTATTCTATTCTATTATATGTTATCAGTGTTGTTTTAATATAATTGAGAAAGTATTATGCTTTTTTATTAATATTTTGAATTAGATTTTATTTTTATATTTTCATTGTAATATAAGTTGTTTAATGATTTTGGTGTGTTTTAGTCATTTTTATTTATTTATTTATTTATGCGATATTGTCTTTATTAATATTTAAATTAAGTTTTAGTCATTTTAGCATATCAAGTAAGGCTAAATAAAAATAAGAAATGTATCATTTAAAATAATAATAATTATTATTATACAAAGAGCATCTATTATTATTATCATTATTATTATTATTATTATTATTACTATTATTGCAAAATTAGTTTGAATTACTATGGTAATTTATATAGGCAGAAATTTCTTTGTTTCAAACCCTTGTTTTAGTGTTGCAATTGTGTTATATGAGTAGGTGGTCCATGTTGTCCTTGGTGTATCAAGCAAATTCAATGAGGACTTGTGCATCCCTAACGTCATTTTTCACTGGTAATCTTCACCTTCACTGTAGCTCTCAAATGTATATGGTGCAAGTTGAACTCCAATAACATCAAACCTCTATGGTTTTTGTGTGTCTCGTAATCAAACACAATGACATCAAACCTGCACCATATTTGATTTGATAGTAGCAAAGGTAAAATGTTTAGTAAAAAATAACATTATTTTTGGCCTGTTTCTCACACAACCTTGTCATATTGCTTCAAAAGATTTGGAATAGCAACACTTTTATGATACTTTTGTGCTTTTTTTCTTGATTAGCTCCAAATGAGCTTGATTAGCTTCAAATTAGCTTGATTAGTTCCATGGATCTTCATGAGGAACTCTTGTAAAACTCTTTTTTTCACTTTCATGGAAAAAAAATAACAGCATAGAGGGATGAAAGGACAGAGGTTGAGTAAATAGTGACCATTTTCGTTATAAGCAAACAATTTAATATCAGGTATAAACAGGACCTTAAGTTTGTGTGCTGCAGTGCTTAAAGCACTCTATAGTGAAAGGAATAACTAGTCTGCGCTTTTCCTTTTTGAATTTTGCTCTCCCACATGATGGCTAATTTTAGACCTGCATCATATGGACTTGTCGCTGAAGATCAATACCAATGTGACTGCATCGCTTTCAGCTTTCGATTTGTTTGGAGTAAGAGTAGGTAGTTTAACAAGCTCTTGATAGGATTTTCATCCATATTATAGCCGGTGGCCATCAAAGCCAACAGAGGGAGGTTGCAACAGTATAGCAACACTCACGGTCTTTAACTGACAATGAAAAGCAGATTATATTTTAATGCTGTGGTAACGTTTTCCTACACCCACTGCCTGATACAGGAGCTTTGAAGTATTGGGGGTCCAGGTGAGTCTCCATTGCAATTAGAGATCATTTCCATGTTGAAGAGGGACATTAGGCCTCTGTTACAGAGTGGTGTGTAATGGGCAGTGCTTGAGATGTAATATTGATGGGAGAGCTCTTACTGGAGACTGTAGTGGAATAAGAATGAGAATGCACTGAGAATGAGAAGCTAAAATGGTGAGGATGAGTTAGCTGGTGTATAAACACATAAACAGATCTTGATGGCTGCTGGTTTTTCTATTCATGGACATGTTGACCTTGTGCAGCAAGTGGCGGTGTGTTTGTGCACTGTGGCATATGGATAATTTCAAAAATGGTTGATACAATGGATTGAATTTACTGGATGGCCTTGACTGTCTCATGTCATCTCTCTGTTTCTCTCTCAATCTCTCTCTTATAATTTCAACAGTGCAGTTATATGACCAGTGCAATGAAATCTTTAGAATTCAAATCAACATGAAGTTAAAGGGCCACAACATATGTTTTGAAAATTATTTTAACATGTTCATTGAAGTTTACTTATAATGTTAATAAAGCTTTTTTTCTGCACGCACACACACAAAATGTGGAAAAATGATTATTTTCAACTCTCATTCTGACCCGCTCTCTAAAATGACCTGTTTTAAGGGTGGGTCTTTTAAGACTTCAATCAGTAATTCACCACTGGATTGGCTAACGTCATTGCATAGGACACAGTTTCAGTGTCATTTCTGGACAAAGCATTATGAAACATTTTCTTACAGTTTGTGAGTTTATGAGAAATCTTCACCAAACTCAGAACACTTGTGTAAAAGCTTAATCTGAGGTCACATGAAGTGTGGTAGTGGTGGCACTATAACAGGGGAAATACATAAAAATGGCTATAAATAAGCAAATATTTGTCTTATCAGCATGAAAATTGGTATGCACGGTCTTGGTCCAAAGTGCCACATGTGTCTACAAGGACATTTGCGTATATCTCAAAAAAAACATGGCCACCATTGGCTGACGGTTTTGATCTCTTTTTAGGCAGGGTTAACGGTGGGCTTGTTTGACTCACAGCCCAAAAGTTCTGAGAGAAATTTGAAAGAAATCGGATATCGCATATTATCGCATAGAACTCATCACTTTTGCACATCAGGTTTTTTTGCTCAATCTGATAAAAACAACTGCAGTACAATTCTCTGGACTGTTTTAATGGTACAGAGATCTCGTATATGCCAAAATATTAAGGCTAATTTGATTTTTCATGTCATGATTCCTTTTAAAATTGACACTGCTTTGCTTTTTATGTGTTTCCTGTAAATGATTCAACAGTTCATGTTATTTCAAAGCAAAAATGCTTTTCTCTAATGTCAGTTAGGACATGTGGGCTATTGGATAATATTAACTAATAGCCAGGCAGTTTTCGCATTTATTCTGGCTCCAATCTGGTATGTTAGGGGCTGGTCACAATAGTGAAAGCTCAGTGAAATTTCGCAAACAAAAAAGGTCCATTATCTATTGTCAATAGTGTAGCGATGTATGAAGAACAGCTCATACAGAAGTCAATTTCAAACCAAGCAGCTTTCTTTCAGTCAGTGCAGTGAATCCATGTGACTAACTTGAACCCATTATGAAGTCTGTGTGAGGAAATATTTCACCCTCAAACAAAATCCCAGTTATGTGGATTCCTTTTAAAAAGACTGAATTTTGTCTGCTAAAAATTTGCAAAAGAGTGCACTGCACCTTAACACCACTTTTTATAGTATAATCAAGTCTTAAGTACAGTATTCAGTGTCAGTCGTAAATATTTCAGTATACAGAAGTAAAATTGTAAACAGTAATTCATATTGACTTTTAAACTAAATTGAGAACTGTCAAACTAATGTGTGGCAGTCATTGTGAATGCACCTTGCAGGCAAAATGGTCGAAGGTCTGTAAACGTCAATGTTGTTGGTTCGAACCACACAAAGGGCAATTCTTGAGCTGCGTTTGAGCAGCAAGCCGCTTAACCTCAGGTTATTCCAGAGGGATTGTCCCTGTAGCCTACTGTAGTTCATGATTATGTGTGTGCGCACAGCAGTTAGTGAATTCGCCTTAGAATGTTTTACACATTTTTGCTCTTTTGTTGTTGAGTATTGCCAACGTTGTTTTTGTTTGGTTATATTATATAAAAAAAATGAAACGAGGACTGAACGGTGCACTTAAACATCATGTCAACATTTAATTTGCCAGAAGTACAGTGCTAATTACTCATCTGTTCTTCTTTTCTGCAGGCAGTTTAATTTTTTAAGAAAATTATGCAACTACATAATTTGTTGTTTGCATGTCACTGCGTGTGTCTGTTGGGTTATGTTCCATGTCGTTGTCAAGAAACGAGACATGTTTGAAACATAATGCGTAAAGATTATAGCTCTTTAATATATGAATATATTATAGAAGGAAAATGCCATTTTGTAAGATGATAAAAATGATTTAGCCTTATGTTCGCTAAATATGAGAACACAGGGATATTGTTAGCAGCTGTGGACTGAAGGTGCTAAATTTGCAGCAAAGCAAACAATTAGCCACAAATGAATCAGTGAACTGCAAACTAAAGCCTGGGAAAGACATGAATTATGAAAAGAATTTGCTCATTCATATGGCCTGGTCACAACTCAACATTAGACTGGAAATAATGTAGTGTGCATTAAATAAATGCTTACAATACAGTACTATACTGTAATGTCCTTTAACTTATTTGTGAAATGTTAGGATACCCTATGCGGATGTAGGATATGTCTTCCTGACATAACCTTGAATGCTTATCTTGTGATAATCTGTCATAGTGTTTTTTTGTTTTTTTTTTAAATATACATCTAAAGGGGACCCAAAACTGTTCCCTGAGGAACTCCTCACTGTCCTCTATAGGAAAAAGAAAAAGACCTCTTTTTTCTTGTTTCAAAGTCCTGCCGTTTATCTCTCCCCTCTCAGTGTGTGGCTTTGATATGGTTATCTAGTGAAGCGTAGGCTCAAGGGCAGGTCTGCTACAAACTATGCCAGAGAGCATCTCGCCTCTTCTCAGCCCATCTTGCAGAGATTTAATACTTGGTCTTTAATACCACCAAGGTCAGTGGTGTCTTTAATTTAGTGTCGGACATTGTTTTCAAAAAGCAGCTATTACCGGGGTTCAAGCGCTTGAGGCATTTAAGCATATAAGGAAAAAATACATATGACATTACATATTATTTAGCAAGGCTGTACCCACCTAAATCAATGATTAAAAAAGGCATTTTTGGCAAATCCAGGTTTAGAATCACCTGTTGCATGTGCTTAGCAGGTTTTTTGAAGTTATGAATTATCCTTTAGGCTTTATATGATTTGAGGTAAATTTGGAACACCCATTGTAGTTTCCCAAAGGGTAAATTTCAACATTTTTTTTTTTTTTGATAATTATTGGCTTAAAGAGTCCAGAGAATTGCACTGCAGTGTTTTATTTTCCAGACTGAACGAAAAACCTAGAACTAGTTTGCAAAAGTAGGTTTTTTACATCTTCTCAATCATTTAACAAAGGATTTGATTGGCAGCAGAGATTCTAGAGGCAAAAGTGTCCAGAATGAGCAGTTCTACTGTATGATACATGCAAAAAAACACACAACGTACAATTGTTTACGACCTTAAAAAACGTGATATCAACCCCCAGTGGCCGATTTCTTTCAAATATCCCCAGACCTTTGGGGCAGTGAGTTAAACAGGCCCACCGAGTTTCATTCTGATCACCCTCCATTAACCTCGTCTAACAGGTGCTGAAATTTCATTGCCCAATGGCGGCCATGTTTTTTTAGATTTGCAAATGTCCTTTTTAGGGATAGCTCGATACCATAGTTTTGGCTTTACGATACCAGAATGTGATACCTCGGTATCGATACTAAATTGATACCATAGGTGACAAATAACCAGCCTCAAAAGATAAGTGAACTGAAAACAATTTAGTAAGTAATGTTGACATACTAAACATGTATTAGTTCATTAATCATTTATAACTTATTATTGACCTAGATGAATAAGTGCTGTAATACTGTTAGGTCAGCTTACTTAATTAATTTTAACAAAGTTTGCTTTAATGTAAAGTGTTATTCTAACAGTCAAAGTATTCAAAATCACGTTATTATCTCTCTCTCTGATTGTTTTCAGATTTCAGACTCAGATAGCCAAAGAAAAAGCATTAAATATAAATCTCTCTTGCGCTCTCTCGGCTGCTTCATTTTAGCAGTTGGTGGTGTGGCAGAAACGTTCCCTACATATTATTAATATTAAAATTAATATAGCAAAACTCTTGCTTCATTCAAATTCAATTCACAGCTGATTGTTTGAAATGCAAGTGCAAATATTATGTGACCAAAACTAAACTGGTTCTAGCGTGTCACGCACATTTAAGCTTTCGCATTTACTTCGTATTTACAATTGAGCTTTCATATTTACTTTCGTATTTACATCTTAAGTGTGTGCTTTGATCAGTTGTGAATAAAAGTTAATAAAAACTGAAATTATGAATGAAGAATGATGCACTCACTTGTTGATTTCTAAATTCGCATTAAAGATCAGGATGAGCAAGTGACAAATGTTTGACAAGATTTGATGTGTTGCCGCCTATAGCAAAACTTGCATACAGGTGTAGTAAAGTCAGCTTTATCATCTGTTTTGTATACAAAATAATGCCATATTTCACTTCTACTGTTGTCTTTATTTACTAATTTCGAGCGCGTTGATGGAGTTTCATCTGTTTGATGATCCATTGCGTTGTTCTCACATTTAACTATTTGGGAAGCACTGGCGCTCACAGGGTATACTGCACATCCCTAGTCCTTGTAGACCCTTGTGGCACTTCGGACCAAGACCATGCACACCAGTTTTCATGTTGATAGGACAAATTGTTGCGGAGTTATAGCCATTTGTATGTTTTCCCCTATAGGCTTCATGATTTTTTTGGGCAGTTTGGCACAGATATCTCATTTATCTCATTTCATTTAGAAGTTATAGGCATTTTTACTAAAAGTGGCCCAGTGCATTTTGGTCCTTTTCGACTTGTGATGGCAAGTCGAAAGTTCAGCTTTTTTTGATTATTGATATTTACTCTCTTTGTGCACTGGTTTGGTTTCGATCAGGTGAAAAACATAGGACTAGGTTTTTTAAAAAAATGCAAAATACCTGAAAATTTTGCTTGAGACATGCATTTTGTCTGTGAGCCAAGGATTCCAACAACGTAAGACACTTGAGCCTGCGACTGACGGTTTAGGAGTTTTGAGCGAATATGTACTTTTGATCGCTGTAGTGCCCCCGTCAGGCCGATTGAGGTGAGTCTTGATTACGTTGTAGGCAGTAAGAGTACTACAATCCCTCCAAGTTTCAAGTCTGTACGACTTACAGTTTGGTCTGCACGATCAGTTTTACGTGGAAATCGCTGATCCGTAATCATTCTAATAATTACAATAGGGTTTCACCACTACGTGCTTCAACACTGTGTGGACAATTTTATTTAATTTAGTTAATTTTTTAAATTCACTATCTTCTGAGGATTAAAAGTTTGAAAGTTTGCTGTTGGGTAAGAAAAAAAAAAGTGTTTTTTCTTCAGAGAAAGGGCTTTGGCATTTAACTTTTCTCCTTGCACTCAAGGTATCCTATTAGACTCTTACTCACACCCAGCACCTGGGCTCTTAGAGTTTTAAAGTTGGCTCATTTGCACAAGGCAAATGGTAAGCCAGTGGAGTGAACCCTAATTTCTCGCCCCCTCCAGACCCTAATGGACTCTAATGCAAGTATCCAGGGGTTCATAAGCCTTGCAAATTAGCCTGGAAATGAAAATTGGCTCTTTTATGAGGAAAAAAAATGGTGCCTTATAACTTGTCTAAAATAAGCCTCTTGAAAACCTGATTATCTTCATGCATGTGAAGGAAAAGTTATTGTGCACCTCCCCACACACCCCGTTTTACTTTTTTTTTTTAAGTAATGATGCAGTAGCTTTGATGCCATTACCTTCAGAATAATGTCAAACCTGATGCGATGCATCTACATGTGCTATATTTAATTCGAGGGCAAGATTATCTGTGAGTAGTGACGTTTCCTTTTGGAAAGCTCAGGATATATTGCAGAAGTGTTTTTTATCTATAGTGGTTTTATGTCACCTGTCTCCATTAACAATATGGAAAAGATCCTTTAAAACTCCATTTTTTGTTACATAGAAGAAACTCAAAATAGAGTGAACCTAGTGAACTTTCTTAAGGGAGCATCCTAACCATCATTGTAACATCATAAGGCATCTTATTGTCTGCCATCTTGGATTTGTTACCACTTTGCAACCAGGTTTAATTAGTTAACATTAGCATTAGACATCTTGAACCGGTGATGACAACACTTATGTTACACAATGTTCATTTTTATATATACATTTTTCAAATTTCATATTTAACTTTTCTAGCATATAGATTTTCTGAATTACATTAATTATTATGAATGAACAGTGAACAGTAGTATACTTATAAAGTTACATTAATAAAATGTTTAAAAATAGTTGGTCAAGTCTGGTTTATTATTAACTAAAATTAAAAAATATAAACTAAAACCATAAAACATTTTTGTTACATGAAATAAATTAAATAAAAAAATTTAATTAAATATACAAAAATGCGTTTGGTTTAAGTATTAAAATAACTAAAACAAAATAACTAAAAGTAATACATTTAAAAAGTTATAAATGCTATACTCTAAAATATGCTGGGTTAAATATGAACAAACCCAAAGCTTGGGTTATTTTGATCCAGCAGTTGGGTTAAATATTTAACCCAGCCTTCTGGGTAGATTTATTTAGCCTAACCTTAGCTGTTGTTTAAAAATTACTATATAGCTGGCTTAAAATGAACCCAAAATAGGTTGTAATTAAAAATCAGACACATAGTTACTTGAGGGATCAGCAATAATCAAAAGGTGAGCACTTATTAATAAACAATTAAAAAAAATGTTTATTATTTAATACTTATTTATTCAAAGTATTAATAAATGTTCATTTATTGAGCAATGTTAACTTCCAATGTTTTTGGGTTCATTTTAAGCAAGAAATACAGTAATTTTGCGTTAAATAAAACTACTCCGGCAGCTGGGTTAAAAAATTTAACCCAGCTGTGGGTCTAAACAACCCAATCACTGGGTTTGTCCATATTCCCACTACAGCATTTCACAGCACGCTTTCAGAGTACTCTAAAACCCTCCACCTTCCCCAGCTCCACCTGTATAGATCTGCTATGGGTTATATAAATGCTACTTATGCAGGAACAGTATGTCCTAAATACTCACACTGTAGTAGCGAGAGCAAACACTTCAAGTACTATTGCCATATTCATTAAAACATTTGCAAGGTACTATCTGACCTGTTCTGTCATAGTTTCACCATGCTGTTGAACACATACCTCTGCAACATGCTCTTGTTGTCAGCATGAACATGCTTCATTCCACACACACACAGCAGCTGCTGTCTTAACAGTTGCTTTGCGAATAAAAGGCAAACTTAAGAAAGCCGAAGGATAAATAATAAAGGGATGTGATGCGCTGATGTCACACAGGCGTTTAAAGATGAGAGCCAGACAGAGGAGCTTTCATGAATAAGAGACCCAGACGAGGAAACAGCCGTTAGACAGTCAACTCGAGCACTGAGCAATACACAACAAAATGACCCAAATGGCCCGTGCTGCAGCTAGAGGAATCAGGGAAGCTCTCTTTTCCACAGCAGCTATTTTCTCCAGCAGTTCAGTCAAGCGGGCCGGCATTATTCAGGGCATGCTGACTGCATCCTCTGTACCCTGATGGTATTGATCTCTGTAGATGGAAAGCACAACTGCTTGGCTTCACAAAAAAGAAAGAAGTGCAACATAGACAATAATGCTCGAAGACCAAAGCATCTGGGATGGAATTCAGAAAGGTCGGAGGATTTATTGAAATAGGCTGACATTTATGAAGTAATATAGGCTTTTTTGTGAAGGTCTAGCCTTTTTAGAAGGCATCGTTTACACCATGACTGTTTGACTTGAGAGAGATTTGTTTCTCTAGCAGGACATGAGAAAAAGGGCCATCCATGAGAGGCCTGGCTATACATGCATACTGGTATTCAGTACAGCAGTGTGCAAGTGTGAAATTTATTTATGTATTTATTTGCTTGCTTGTACTTTGTTTGTTTGTTTCTTTCTTTCTTTCTTTCTGATTACAGTTATAAGAATTTTATAAAAAAATATTTAAAAGTTTTGTTTTATTTTATTTTATTTTATTTTATTTTATTAAAGCCTGTCTTCTGGTGTTTTGGGTAAAAAGTAGATTATTTCTGCTTAATTGTATTGCTCACTTTTATTCAGTTAAATGCATTGTTCTTTGTATGTTTTTTTTTTTTTTTTTTTAAGTTTAAATAAATAATGAAAAAAATGTGATTTCATTCATTCATTCATTCATTTATTCATTCATTCATTCTGTCAAACTATAATTCATTCATTCATTCATTCAGTCTTTCATTCTTTCAGTCATTCATTCATTCAGTCAGTCTTTCATTCATTCATTCATTCAATCTTTAATTTAATTTGTTCATTCATTCATTCTGTCAGTCTTTCATTTATTCATTCAGTCTTTCATTCATTCTGTCAGTTTTTCATTCATTCGTTAATTCAGTCTTTCATTTGTTAATTTGTTAATTTGTTCATTCATTCATTCATTCATTCATTTGTTCAGTCTCTTTTGTTTGTTCATTCATTCATTTATTTATTCATTTGTTCATTCATGTGTTCATTCATTCTTTCATTCATTCGTTCGTTCGTTCATTCGTTCGTTCGTTCATTCGTTTATTCATTCATTCAGTCTTTCATTTGTTCATTCGTTCATTCATTTGTTCGTTCATTCATTCATTTGTTCATTAATTCATTCATTCCTGTTCATCAATTCATTCATTTGTTCATTTAGTCTTTCATTCATTCATTCATTCATTCATTCAGTCAGTCAGTCAGTCAGTCAGCCTTTCATTTAATTTTCATTTCATTAAGGCATGTCTTCTGCTGTTTTGGCTAAAAACATAAATTAGATTGTTTCACTAACTCTACCTGCCTAGTTGTATATTGCCTATTTATTTATTTATTTATTTATTTATTATAATTATAGTATATTTAGTAGTATATTTAGTAAATTATAATTGTATAAAAATCAGGGACAATTGTCTATACATGTTTGTTTGTTTGTTCATTATTTTGTTGATTCAATAAGTCTAACCTCTGTTTTTTTTTTTTGTTTGTTTGTTTTGTTTTTTTGTTTGTTTGTTTTGTTTTGTTTTTTACTAAAAACTATTTTGGCTGTAGATTATGTTCTGCCAAATCTTTCTGTCTCATCTAAATATAACCAGAAAAAAGTTCACCCTGCAAGAACAATTGATATGTGTTGATAGTTTGCATCATACACTTAGGACTTGAGGAGGACCCATCCTCTTTGCTCTGTGAACATGAAGATGTGAGCACATCAAACCATTGGGGTTTTAAAACAGCATGTATCCTGTTTTTCCTATCCTGAAATGTTTTGATGGGACCTCACACTTTTAGCGGGCTGTGTTAACATTTGCATCTCTGGCACAGCGGGGCTCTTTGTCAATCAGGGCGTGTCTGAGACCTGAAAAGAGATCATTGAAGTGAGTGGAGATTTTCATGCATTTTTTTCCGAAACGCTTCACTGTACCTGATGGCATGTGAAAAATGCTGTGTTACCATGGTAACCCCTCCCTCAACAAATGACCTTGCTACCCTCTCAGATTTTAGCACCTGGTGAAAAAAGGATATTCACTTTAATGTCCAAGGTGTCTGAGCAAAAGGGGTGGGAGGGGGGTGGAAATTGTGTCTAAACAGACAAGGCGCTCTTGGCCTTTTTATATAAAGTAGGTCCTTTTGGGAATTTTTTTTTTTTTTTCTAGAATGCCTTCTGGCTGTTCAGTTAGACACTATCTCAAATTTACACCTTGGAAGATTTTCCCTTTGGAGTACACACACAACAGCAGGGATGCAGAGTGCTCCGCATGACTTTTCCACACATAAAAACAGCCAGGGAGCTTCTGTTATATGGAACAAGTTTGTACTGCGCGGTGCAACTTTTGCATTGTGTTGCACGTGTTGTTATTAGATGATGGAGGAACATTCTGTTCTTACTCACAGCTTACGTGGAGCTGGCCCCGGTTGCAGTTCGTTACTACATGTCAGGTATGCACTGCGTAGGTATGTGTCTCGGTGCAGGATGAGACCCCCGTCCCTCAACACCTCCTGCTCCTATTTAAATCCTTATGTGCCCTCTATTCTCTTCTCCCTCATTAACTATTGTGTTGTGCAAACATATTATGTGGATGTGCACTGTTCTTTTCCCATATATTTGTGCAGAATACAATTGTTCAATAGGTTGTTCTTGCAAAATTCTCCTCCAACCTGCTGAGTAGTTGACTGCAAAGCACATTTAGCATAATGTTTTTAGCTGCTTATGAAATTATTATTAAATATTGGTGGTTTCCTGCTTTGCATCGTTCTAATGTAATAGTGAGTCATTATTTTGAAGTCATTAATTGCTGTGGTTTTATGCAGTGCACAGATTTATGTATCTTCTTCATTCACGAATAAGCTTGTCTTTTTAATGTTTACCTCATTAATTCATACTCGTTCCCTTATTAATTCATATGTAAATTAACTGAATTCATATATCTAAGATGACAGAGACTCGTAACGGTTGTAAAATTAATATATACTACAAGATAAATTAATATATATTACAACCCATTGGACTGAATAAATATTTTTTATGATCTTAAAAACCTTTTCATCAAAGCTTAGCTTAAATGCATGAAATCAGTTAATATTAAATAAACAAATAAACAAATAGTGTCTATATAAGCATTTCTTTACAATACTAAAATCAAAAGGTAAAACTTTACAATAAGGTTCATTAGTTAAAATTAGTTGAACTAAGAATGACCAATACTTTATTAATTTATTAATCTTAGTAAATGTTAATTTCAGCATTTACTAATGCATTATTAAAATCATGTTTTATTTGTTAACATTAGTTACTGCATTGTGAACTAACATGAAAAAGCAGTGAATGATTTTTTTTATTAATTAACATTAACGAAGATTAATAAATAGTGTAATAAATGTGTAGTTCATTGTGTGTTCATGTTAGTTAATACATTAACTTTTTAACAAATAACACTTTATTGTGAAGCGTTCCTATTTAATTATATAAATACAATTTGACTTTAGTTTAATTAACTTGTATTATACAATTCAAAGTTTATATTTTAAAAAATATATAAAATTATATGTGACCCTGGACCACAAAACCAGTCATAACGGTCATTTTTTATTTATTTATTTTTTTAAAATTGAGATTTATACATCATCTGAAAGCTGAATAAAGCTGATGTATAGTCTGTTAGGATAGGACAATATTTTTCAGAGATACACAAAAAAAAATAAATTAAAATACTGAGAAAATCGCCTTTAAATTTGTCCAAATGAAGTTCTTAGCAATGCATATTATTAATCATAAATTATGTTTTTATATATTTATGGTAGGAAATTTACAAAATATTTTCATGGAACATGATCTTTACTTAATATCCTAATGAAAAAATCGATAATTTTGACTGATACAATGTATTTTTGGCTATTGCTACAAATATGCCCGTGCTACTTAAGACTTAAGGTTTTGTGGTCCAGTGGCACATATATATAATTTTGTGTACCTGTATGTATTTTTTTTTTAAATATTAAATATTTACATTTTTTAAATATTAAATATTAACACTGCATTTTTTGTTTATTAGCAACTAGCAGTAAAATAGTATAAAATAGTTTAATAGCATTATATAGTTTGATATAAAATATGAAAAAATAATAAGTAATATTAATAATTAAACAATTACTGTAGTAATGTGTTTATGTGGTGAATCTGCAGTTAGATTCACTGTTTTTCCAGTTAGATTTACTGTTTGTAATTTTTCGCCCAAAAATGTTACTTTAGAAGTGAAAGCATTTGCAAAGGGTTTACACTGTTCTCAGACCTCAGCATGTTCAGTCGGCAAAAACAAGTGCCAACCAACAAAAAAAAGGGGGTTACACACTGATCAGACAAAACCAGACAAATGTGTCTGTTGCAGTATTTCGGCATCTGTTGTTGCGGTGTGAATTGCCCTTTTATCCCATTGTAACATGATTTATATTCATTCCTTTCACTGCTTTTCTGAATGCTGATGACTAGGACAATACAGAGCTTAAATTAATTTACACTCTAAAATGAAGACTTGCTAGAATGAAGACTGTGTTGTCATTATGTAATTTAGCAAAGCCAGTTCTAAGAGTCATCCAGCTTTTTAAAGAGTCTGGGATGCCCTAATGCATTAATACTTGTATTCTCATTACAGGGAGCTTCGCATTGGCTGATCTGGGCATGTGTGAGCCCCCTCCATCATCCACGGTATATTGTTCCGATATAAGCCTGCTGCAGGACAGATATGGTCTGAACGCCGGATCCGACGCTGACTCGGACCCCGAGGGGGTCATGACCCCAGAGCGTGCCGTCCAGCTGTGGAGCGGACAGCCCCTGAAGTCCCGCCGCAGCTCTTGCCTGTCCAGCCCCGACCACTCGGTTCTCACTCTCACCGACTCTGAAAACGAACACAAGACTGATGAAGAATCAGGTAGGAGAGAGAGAAAAACACTTGGGTGTGAAAGAAATGGAGAGACAAATGAAAAGACACTGGTGATTGGAGATTTATCAGAAGGGTAGTGCATCTAAATTAAGTGGAAAATCTGTAATTTGGTAAGACATTAGTTCCA
Source organism: Labeo rohita (assembly GCF_022985175.1). Classification (NCBI taxonomy): domain Eukaryota; kingdom Metazoa; phylum Chordata; class Actinopteri; order Cypriniformes; family Cyprinidae; genus Labeo; species Labeo rohita. The sequence goes on along the minus strand of NC_066889.1, from coordinate 10,450,683 downwards.
ACAAGGAACGCCGGTGTAATGAGACATCTAAATAAAATGTTCTCATTTCCCCAAAGGCCTTCAGCCTTTTTTGGGGTGAAATTGAGCATACTGAATCATTGAATAAAAACTATTTATATGATTCCCAACACTTAGGCGTCAATATTTATAAAGCCGCAGCATTTTCTGAAGACTGCATTCACCGCGCTGCAGAGATCAAAGCGATATACAAACCAAAGAGGAATCATCTCAATGCCTGCAATCTCAAGTGGCGTTTCTCTTTGATATAACGAGACTTTATTGCAACAAACCAGCCCATCTAACTTGCCAATGTCAAGTACCGCATTATGCATTTATCTGGTTATCAGGTCATATTTTTAAGATGCTCTTTGCTGTCTGTTAAACTGTTTCTTCCTTTGACAAAACAAGCACCAGACATAAGCATGTAAATTTAGAGGCATCTGTGAGGATTTAATGTTGGTGAAGCTACAGTTGTACTTCTGTTATCAGTTTCATCTGAAAAAATAATTGAAACGTAGTAACTAGACACTAGTCTCATTAAAAAGCTTATCTTAAGATCATTCTTCATATTACACATTTCGTTTCAGGGCCTAGTTATAGTTTTTGTCTTTTGATGGAAATGTCCATTAAATTACATTAGTCAATTAATTTTTGTCCATTATACATGGACTGAAATTCCATAATTGTAGTTGATAAAAATAATAGTTTAGTTAGAAATAATGTGCAAAATGACAATAATGTGCCTTTTTATTAAACATTTATTAAACACACTACTGTTTTTTTAAGTAATTGTTAATTTTATTCAGCAAGGACACATTCAATTTATCAGAATTGACAGTAAAGACAGTTACAATATTAAGAAACTAAATAAGTACTGTTACTTTGAACTTTCTAGTCAATAAAGAACCCTGAAAAAGATATAGCACAATTTCTGCAAAACTTCAACACAACAGTTTATTTATTTATTACAATAAAAAAAAAAAGTTATAATATTTAAATTATTTGAATATTTTTTCACGTTCTACTTTTACTGTATTTTTGTATACATGCAGCCTAGGTGAGCATAGGAGAAATCTTTGAAAAAAATTTAAAATTCTTACTGACCCCATTTTCTGAATAGTGTACTTGTGAAGACATGTACTGAAATAATAGCATATGAAAAGTGTACTAGTATTAGCTATTATTTATACAGTAGGTACTTCATATATTGGAAATTTTTTTTCAATTATTATAGCCCATTTTCATTTTACTTTTTTCATTGCATTAGATGTAGAACATTGGAGTGCTTGCAGTGGTTTATTCACATATTGGCATATTACTGAATTTCACCTGTGCATTTGCTTCACTGTTTGTGCAAACATAAATTTAATTAAGGATACAACTGATTAATCCACATTAATATTGAATGGGTTTGAGTGAACTGTTGCAGCTTTTGGAACTGAAGAGAGGAACAACATATTATGGATTGGATTGTTTTAATGAAATTTATGAGTATGTTTGAACATTTTTCTTCTTTTAAGTGAAATTATTATTGTCATATTGAGTCAAAGTTGGGTGAAATCAAACCAAAAAGCAACCTTTTTTGTTAGTGTTTGTAAAAAAGCACTTTAAGTTCTTCAAAATGTTGAGATTAGAGGTTGCACACGACTGAAAGGCTTTTATTGCATGTAGAAAGGAAAAAAGAAGAGGAAGTGAACAGAGCAAAGTGTTTAGGGAGGAGATGTGAAACTCCAGGGGGTGCTAACAGAAAAGGAGCAAGATTTCCTTGTTGAGGTGAGTGTGTGTGCACAAAGGGGAAGTAGATCTATAGGTCTGAATACAGGCAGTCATCGTTCAAAGCCAACCCAACTATGCTGCTCCATTCCTGGACATCAAGGCCACCACATGCATTAATGGAAGCAGGTTGTGCAAAGGAAAGGCACAATGCGGGATTTATGATACCTGCGGCGAGATGCAATAAGCACCAGGTGCGTCTCATCGCGCACTGCCAGCAGTGTTCCAGTTTTGTTCGCCTTCTTCTAGTGACGTTCTCCTATTGTGAGCCTTGGTGTGAGGGACAGGAAGATGATGGTGGTGTTGATAAGAGGAACTGGGTATTGGGCAGTGGGTATTGATTACCTCTCACACAGTCTGAGGATTTAAGAAGTTGCCACTTTTCACTAATAGGGTTTAAACTGAAGTACTCAACTGGCAAAATTAAAATAACACTAAACGTTGCTGTTTACACAGTAATAGTGTATTTGTAAAGTTCAACCAATCAAATTATACAACAATTCTTTCTGATCTTCGAATTTGATTGGCTGAGAGCCTTTTCCAGTGGTGCAATATTCTAGTGATAACAGAACTCTAACCAAATCACTGTTTGTATCACTCTGCTTGCAGTATTTCTCACAGTATTTGTCACAGTGGGTGCCCAAATCCTATAGTTTTATAAATAATACTGTTTTTGTGTCACAGAATGTATTTTTAACAGTTTTTTCGGCAAGAATGTGATGGCTTAGACTACAGATAATAAAAATAATGTCTATTTGAAAATTTGCTTCAACATTTTCAACGATGTGAGCTACAGAGTGCCAGTGGCCGTTGACCGCTCATGAGCCCGCCAAGAGCAGCCTCACCTTGGACAGTTATTCTGGAATTTGCTGCTGGCTCTGATGTCTCTATAGTAGTTAAACATGAGCTATAATTCGTTTTGGGTAAATCTTACGGGCAGTCTTGGTCTCATTTATCTATTATTTGTTCCAGAGCAAGTAGTTTTGGCTGAGGGCAAAACAGATACAGCTGGGCAGCAGACTGATACAGTTAAAGTCAAAAGTTTACATATACCTTGCAGAATCTGCAAAATGTAAATTATTTTACCTAAATTGGGGGATCATACAAAATGCATGTTATTTTTTATTTAGTACTGTCCTGAATGAGATATTTTACATAAAAGATGTTCACAAGAGAAAATAATAGTTAAACGTATAAAAAACGACCCCGTTCAAAAGTTTGCATACACGTGATTCTTAATAATGTGTTGTTACCTGAATGATCCACAACTGTTTTTGTTTTGTTTTTGTCTTTGTTTAGTGATAGTTGTTCATGAGTCCCTTGTTTTTCCTGAACCGTTAAACTGTCCACTGTTCTTTTGGTGTTTCAGCATTTTTGTGTATTTGAACCCTTTCCAACAATGACTGTATGATTTTGAGGTCCATCTTTTCACACTGAGGAAAACTGAGAGACTCATATCACAGAAGCCTCAAACACTCAGTGATGCTTCAGAAGGAAACACAATCCATGAAGAGCCGGGGGATGAAAACTTTTTGAATTTGAAGATCAGGGTAAATTTAACTTATTTTGTCTTCTGGGAAACATGTAAGTATCTTCTGTAGCTTCTGAAGTGCAGTACTAAATGAAAAAATATATATAATATTTAGGCAAAATAAGAAAAATGTACACATCTTTATTTGTTCAAAAGTTTTCACCCCCTGGCTCTTAATGCATAATTTTTCCATCTGCAGCATCAGTGAGCATATGAACCTTCTGTAATAGTTGCATATGAGTCCCTCAGTTGTCCTCAGTGTGAAAAGATGGATCTCAAAATCATACAGACCTTGCTGGAAAAAATGCTGAAAAACCAAAGAATTTATGGGACCTGAATGATTTTTCTGACAAATGGTTATTTTTACACAGATTGACTTTCTGACAATTAATAACACCCTTTGTTAAAAAAGAACTTTTTGACTTCATTAAATTAGAAACCCTGTACCATTTTTTTGTGGAAATTGCCAATGGCTGCTATGCCCCTAGGGACTTTTCATAGGATCTTTGGTGTGTCTTTGAAGGAAGGGACTTTGAGCCTTTTTGTTTGGAATGCTGGTTGATGACACTGCCACTGAAAACCTCTCGAGACAGACTCAAGCCCTGCAGACATTAAAAACAGTAAAAAGCAATACTTCTGCAGCAGTGCCTTATTTGACAAGATCGACTCCTCCATCGCTTTTGCCATTTCTTTCAAGTGAGTGTAAGCATATGAACAATGTGGACAGTTTCCAGAACAGAAAACAGTTTTGAGAATGACAGCTATTTGTGCAACAGAAATAGGGAGTAAAAAAAATCTGGATGAATTTATGTATGTTTAACAGTAATTATCACTTAGGTGAAGTCTTTTACTCTCGTCTTCGCCTTCCTCAAAGAATGAATCGCCACATACACAATTTCCCACTCAAACTTATTTTGCTTCCATAATTAAATCTTTTCTCAATAAGTAGTGTTTATTCACACATAAGCATCTTCAGTAAGAAGGCATTAAAGGCACAATATGTACGTTTTCGCTGCTAGAGGGCACATATTCAAAACAAACAAAGAACCAAAGGCGTAGTTTGATGATGCCGTGATTGTGTGTGGAATCAGGGGAGTTGTTGTCTTCATCCCCACAGCCAATGCAATCCGTTGGGACTCAGGCAGAAATCATGTTCATGGATGAGCTAATGTATTAAATGCTTGCTAAGGTCACTGTAGTATGAAGCAGGGTGGGGCTGAAAGTCATGGAAGCGAAACGAGGACGCTGTAGCGATTGCTAATGAAGGACAAGCATGATACATGGCTCAAAAATGTTTATTATGCCACAGTCGAGCGCTTCCGCTCCTTCCAGTCCTGCGTATGTGAGGTAAGACAGCGCTGTTTTTTCATACTAGATACATTTGAGTGTGCTGAAATTTCTTCTATAGTACTACTCTGTGCATTTGTCACCTGTCTTATAAACTGCATAACATATTGGGGTTTCCATGTTTTCTACAAAATAAAACCAGAATATTGAGGTTGCATGACCTTGTCAGTGGCAGGGGACACAGGGACACATACACTAGTTAAAATTGCTTATTTTTTTGGATTTAAACATTCTAGGAAACATTTGGGATAATGTAATTAAACAAGTCAGCAAAATATATAACACTGCTCTAGTGGTTATTGGATATTTTAATAAAACAAAAAAAAAAACAACAACAAAAAAAACTTACATATTGTGCCTTTAAACTCATTAAAAGTGACAGTTAAGACATTTATAATGTTACAAAATTCACAACTTTCGGTTCCTCAAAGAATCCTGAAAAACTGTATCATGGTTTCCACAAAAATGCCATGCAGCAAAACTGTTTTTAACATTGATAATAATTAAAAATTCAGCTTTGCCATCATAAAAATAAATTACGTTTTAAAATCCATTAGAATAGAAAACAGCTTGTTTTAATTGTTAGAATATTCCACAGTATTAGGGTATAATGGGACTAAAGGTGCCTGGGGTAAAACACGACTTTGATATTATTTTCCTCTAAACCACTTGATGGCAGAAAAACACATGACGTAGCTCTTTCCAAAACATCCGCTTTTCAACATACACGTGCAAATTTGGCTGATCCTTGATGCAATCACAGGCAGCCCCCATGCTTACTTGATCTAATTTTCGATGTTTTTAAAAATGTTGTATGTTTCGCATACAAAATAAAAGTTTGAGTTTGCCTAATATATGTGTATGTACTGTGCGTAATTATTATGTATAAATACAAGCACATTCATGTATATATTTAAGAAATATTTACAAGTATATGTATTTACATAAATAACATATTTCTCTTAAATATATACATGAATTTGTGTGTATTTATATATACATAATAAATACACACAGTACACACACATATATTAGGCAAACTCAAACTTTTATTTTGTATGCGATTAATTGTGATTAATCATTTAACAACCCTAATATATATAAACATTATTTTAGCTAAAGTATTTATATCAGTATTGTGTGCTTTTTACCCCATGCTGGCAAGCCTTTTACCCTTTGTGTGGGGTAAAAGGCCCCCCTTGCCACCTCATACATGAGATTTTTAGACCAAATAAACGACTTGTATGATTTATGTGCACACAAAATGTGTTGCTCCATAAATGTTGCATACAAACATATGTATTTTTCTGCAATCATACACTTTGCGCAGTGAAAAGCACATTTTTTTTAGGAGGTGCCTTTTAGCCCTGTTGTTCCCTACTACTTTTACTGCATTTCTGATCAAATAAATCCGGCCTTAGTGAGCACTTCTTTCAAAACCATTAAAAAGTCTTACTGACCCCAAACTTTTTGCATCTTGCCTTCCACAAAGAATGAATCACACGATTTCCCACTCAGTCAAACTTCTTTTACTGTCTTAATTACATCTTTTCTCTGTGGTCCACACTCACTTTGATGGCTGTTTCTATGAATAATCTTCATCCATATATGAGCATCTGCTTTGTGTCCAGCTGTGTTTGTAATTAGCGCACAAGCACCAAAATAACGTGCTTTCGTAGCCACCTGCCATCTCACATTCTTGGAGACATGGGTTCTTCACTCGGGTAATGGACACCTGAGTCACAGTGTGCTTTCAAAAAAAGTAGAAGTTTAGTTTGATGCACATTTGGCCTGTGGGCGGCATCGATGGCCGTGTTGCCACTGTGACAGACATTCACCGTGGCATTGTCGTGTTTGCACACTGGGAGCAGCGTGATGTTCACGGAAGAATCATTCACATTGTTTCCACCGCTGCTCTGAGCAGTCGTCAAACACCCTTGTGGCAGCCCACTGATCTTTGTTTTTCTCTTCTCAGCTCTGAACTTCCCTTTCAAAGCCACAGGCAGAAATTGAATCCCTCTGTCCTAAACTCCACCCTTTCTTCTGCCTACCGAGACTGAAGTTCACATCAAGTCTGTTTGGGTTACTTTAATGCACCAACGTTTACGAAAAAAAGTGTGTGTATTTGTGTACATTGAAATAAACGCAAACGCAGCAGGACTCCGACCACTAATGGATTTCCACCGTGGGAGCTAATTAAAAGGGATGGCGCGAGCTGGATTTGATCAAGAGAATGCTGGGTGACTAGCGCAGAAGTAAGTCCTGAGGCGCCGTGTTCAGCCACCGTGTGCGTGAAGAGCATGGCATGATGATATGATAAAGACGGCACCTTCAGGCAACACTTACACTCATTACCACTCGCTTTTGTTGGCATTCACGGGTCAACTCTCAGCCTCAAAGAAATGCCTGGACGACGTTCCCAGGCTCCCTTTCCCCAAGTCTCCTTGCTCAGATCTGCCCGTCTTCTGTTGTTCGCTGAGCCTTGGTTACTTTTACAGACAGTGGGTTCGTGTCCCTTGCAGATTACAGCTAAATGATTAGAGTAGGAGTGCTCATTAAAATGCCACAGTTTGCTCGTGGTGCTGTTCGCACTCTTTTAAGTTTTCGTGGTGTACTGTCACACAGCTTGTACTGAGGCCATTAACTAGTCTAAGGACACAAACTTCAGCTCTTGGGAGTCATTGCCTGTGTTATGAGAAGTTGTAGCAAAATCAACTGTGAAATGTGAAAACAAAGTTTGGCCAAAGATGCTTGCGTAATATGAGTGTGCAAATTAACCTTCTGATGCATGAAGTATCACAAAAGCAAAAAGGTTACTGTTTAATTTAAAACAGAATATAATCATTCGCACTTTTTTTTTTGTTTGTATTACTTCTTTGTTAAACTATTTAGTAACACTTCAATTTACAGTGTCCTTGTTACTACTACCATTGTACTTATTATCGTAATAACAGTAAATTATGCATAATTATATATAACTAACTTTAAAGTAAGAACATGTTGGTTATTAATATTACTCAGTAATTAGGCCTAAATGTACAATCACACTGTGACAAGGACACAGTGAAATAATTTGTAACCCAATTTCTACACAATCTAAGCATGAGTGTTTAAAATATTATTCAAATTATGCATAATATTATTTAATCAAAATATCCTAAAATAAATAGCATCATTATATATTAAATATTTACAATTTAAATGTAAAAAAAATATTAGTAATTACTTATTGAAAGTATTCCTTAGAAATTTTGGTAACAATAAGTTAAGGTTCCATTTGAACCTACAATAAGGTTCCATTTGTTAAAGGTGTTGTATGATGTTTCTAAAAAGAACATTATTTTGTGTCTTTGGTGTAATTTACTGTGTTTACATGGTTTTGAGTTAAAAAAAAAAAAAAAAAAAAACATTATTTTCGACATACTGTACATTAATGTTGCTCCTCTGTGCTCCGCCTTTCTGAAACGCATCAATTTTTACAAAGCTCATTGTTCTGAAAAGCGCTGTGTGCTCTGATTAGCAAGCTATTTAGTGCGTTGTGATTGACCGAATACCTCAAGTGTGTAACGGAAATGTTACGCCCCTTACCATGTTGCAATGCCATGTCCCGGCACGACAAGACAAAAACAATAAAACCCATTATAGGCATTTGTTGATGCGGTGAGGACATAATTACTGATTATAATGACTCATACTGCCTTTTATGCGTTGCGTTGCATTGCATTGCATTGCATTGCATTGCATTGCATTGCATTGTGTCGCATAAACATAACACCACGTCTGCATTTGTGATCGTAGAAACGACAAAAAACAAGCACTACTCTACACTGCTCAAAACTCAAGTTTGGATAGCAAGTAGTAAATTCTTTACATATGAAAACGTACTTACAGGCTGTGAGCCAGACTGTCCTTGCAAAGTTGGAATTGCCCCACTTTATAGTGTGCATAGCTGGCATTGTAGGCTACTCTCCCAGGTTCAGGACACAGTCCTCCGTAAAATGCACTGCACATACTCGAATATTTGCATTTTACACTCTCAGAAAAACGGTACAGTTCTGTCGCTGGGGCAGTACCCTAAGGTACAAAAGTGAAAAGGTACATCTTTGTACCTTACCTACCCCTAAACTGTACATCTTAGTACCTTAAAGGTACATTTTAGTACTTTGAAAGTATATATTGGTACCTTAAAGGTACATATTGATACCTTAAAGGTACATATTAGTACTTTAAAAGTACATATTTGTACCTTTTCATTTTGTACCTTAGGGTACCACCCCAGCAACAGAACTGTACCTTTTTTTCTGAGAGTGTAAAACGCAAATATTCGAGTATGTGCAGTGCATTTTATGGAGGACTGTTTCCTGAACCTGGGAGAGTAGCCTACAATGCCGGCTGTGTACACTATAAAGTGGGGCAATTCCAACTTTGCAAGGACAGTTGTAAATATAACTTAACACATACTTTACACAACTTAACGTCACACTTTAGTTTGAGGACCAATTCTTACTATTACTAAAGTATTAACTAAAACTTTTGACTACTAATTAATACTTAATGAGGTACTTGTTAAGTTTAGGTATACGGTAGGATTAAGAGATCTAAATGAAGAGTTCAGATGCAAAACCAGCTAAATCCATCTGACGTCTTTCTTTAAAAAATGCATTTTTATCAGGCTCAGATGTATAGGTTTCTTTGTAAGTACCGGTGCTTCTGATCGTGCTGAAGCTTGTATTTTAGCGAGTTTGAAGAAAAAGTATTTGATGGACGTATAATATGTGTCGAGAGCATTCACTCAGTATCATTATCTCATTTTTGACCGAGATGGCTTTTAGCTGGTTTTGCATCTGAACTCCTCAAATATGGTATTAATAAAGTACTAAAAGTACTAGTCAAATATGCTAGTAAAATGCATGCTAATAAACAACTAGTTAATGGTGAGAATTGGTCGCTAAACTAAGGTGTTACCGTAACACTTTATAAAAAAGGTTAATTAGTTAACAATAGTTAAAGCGTTCTTAATTAATGTTAATTTCAGCATTTACTAGTACATTATTAAAAAGACAAGTTGTGTTTGTTAACATTAGTTATTAATGCACTAGTTAATGCACTGTGAAGCAACATGAACAATGAACAACTATTTTTTGGTAACGATTTACAAGGTTCATTAGTTAATATTAGTCAACTATATTAGTCAGCATGAGCTAAGAATGAACAGTACTTCTACAGCATTTATTAATTTATTATTTATTAATTATTTACTATTTACCAATGCATTATTAAAAGCACAAGTTGCGTTTGTTAACATTATTTAATGTACTGTTTATTAACTAACATGAACAAAGATTAATGAACAGAGTTTATTAATAACACCTTATTGTAACGTGTTACCATTTTTTTTAAACTAACATGAAGAAAAAATATTAAATAGTGTAATAAATGTACTGTTCATTGTTTGTTCATGTTAGTTAAATGATTAGTTCACTTTCAGAACAAAAATTTACAGATAATTTACTCACTCTTTTGTCATCCAAGATGTTCATCTTCATTCGTAAATAAATTATGTTTCTTGAGGAAAACATTTCAAGAATCATCTCCATATAGTGGACTTCAATGGTGCCCCCAAGTTTGAACTTCCAAAATGCAGTTTAAATGCAGCTTCAAAGGGCTCTAAACGATCCCAGCTGAGGAAGAAGGATCTTATCTAGCGAAAGGATAAGTTATTTTCAAAACAAATTGACAATTTATATACTTTGTAACCTCAAACGCTCGTCTCGTCTCTGCGATGCATAGTCTGTGTAATCTGGGTAAATACAGAAAAACTCCTTTCTCATTTTCTTTTTCAACTTCAAAATCGTCCTACATCGCTGTTTTACCCTTTTTTGGGGGGTAAAAGGTGTTTGGTCTTCTTTGCATGATCACTTTGTAAACACTGGGTCAGTACTTCTGCAACAATGTAGGGCGATTTTGAAGTTGGGGAAGAAAACGAGATAGGAGTTTTTCGACATGCCTTAACTGTCTTGAACTGGGAAAAAAACATGCAGTTCACGCAGACCTAGACAAGACGAGCGTTTGAGTTTAAAAAGTACATAAATTGTCAGTTTGTTTAAAAAATGAAAGATCTAGATAAGACCCTTCTTCCTCGGCTGGGATTGTTTAGAGCCCTTTGAAGCTGCATTTAAACTGCATTTTGAAAGTTTAAACTTGGGGGCACCATTGAAGTCCACTATATTGAGATAATTCCTGAAATGTTTCCTCAAGAGTTTGGGATGGGGGTAAAAAAAAAAAAAAAAAAAAAAAAATATATATATATATATATATATATATATATATATATATATATATAAATGTCTAGATCTTCTGAAAAAAAAAAAAAACAACCAACCATAACCATCAGCCATACTGGAATTATGTTGCCATAAATCTACAAAGTGGAAAATAAAGAAATCAGAATAATTACATCAAATCTTTTTTAAAGATCTGTCCACTGTAGTAGAGACATACTGTTAAAACCGAAAATTAGTGCTGAATTCATTAGGCGAAGAGGAACATCTGCTAATTTCCAGTAGATTTCTGGCACGCATGTAATTAAAGTGTCTGAATAAAGAGCATGAAGATTATCTACAATTATGAAAACTAGGTAATCTGCAAGATTTTCTCATTTTCTGTTCATTTTCATGTTGGTGGCAGAAATAACACTATTTTGCTGTGGATGTCCAACCCGTTGTTTCTTAAAGTGGAAAAGGAAGTGAGTACTAAAACTGAAGACAGTTAGTTTTTTAATATACGCCCCAGTCCAAATATGTCTAGTAACAGGTATTTCGACAACTAGAGGTTTTAAAGACCTATCGAAGATCTTTGGTTTCCATGACAACAGGTGAAACCAAATGGAGGAGTATTTCTGTAGGGAGGTCAGCGGTGAGTATGTGCTGTGTCTGAGTTGTGTGCGAAAGTGCGTTTGTATGTTTTGGGGATCATTTGTAATGTTTTTGTTTTTTTAGCTGTAATTATTCAGAGATTCTGACCTTGGGGTTTAAAAATTAATATTCTATTTCCAAAAATACAAACTGTTTGTTAGTGTTGTTGTGTGTAAAGGTCACATGGGCTGCTATGGGTATAATGATCCGGAAAAGCACACAATTTAAATGAATCCAATATATACAAAATTAATGAACCAGAAAATATTTACCAAGCATATCATTCTTTCACTCATGACTACAATTCTAATTCTTTCAGTGTGTGGTGGACAGTTTAGTCTATCCAGACCTGGCAGGGTTGACATTTGAAATTGATCTGCCATCTGTCACACTGGTTTTGATTAGCCTATATCTTTCCTTGATATATATATATATATATATATATATAAAAAACTTAAAACTATATATAGTCAACTTAAAAATGTAACGAAACATTGTTTTTCTATGTAAACATGGACATGTTTGACCGTTGCACTCACGTTTCTTGCAGCGTCTGGTAAAAGTAGTTAAAGGTAGTTCAATTAGCATCTCATAACCTTGCTTTTTCCACTCCACTGCCCGCATCACATCATTCTGTGTGAATAGCACCTACTGATATCTTTTGCGTTACAGTCCTCTGTGGACCGCAGTTAATAAGTAGCAGTAATTAATCAAATGATGGAGAAGTGCTTTTAAACAAACATATATCCAGATGCACATTGTAGTTAAATGGAGTTTCAGCATTTTAAATAGTCATTTTATGTCTGCATAAATCCTTGAGGCCTCTAAACATCATCTTTGTTCTCTAAACATCATACTTGTTGTAAACGTCTTTCAGCCTGACACTCAGCTGAATCAATATACACATGCGTTTGAAGTTTCCAAATAAAAAACACTGCTAAGATGCCACCTCATGTTATCATATTAACTTCTAAATAAGATGTGGTTTCAAATACACAGGAAAGTGAAAAAGACAGCAATTTAAGAAAAATGTAGCATGTTGTAGCACAAGAGCATGTCCTCCTCAGATATTTGAAACATTCAAAGCATGAATGTACAGTATAATGCACAAAAAAAAGGGAATTTCTAATTTCCCTCATTTGCTTACAGATTTGTTTTGAGCAGTGTTGGGCTTGTTACTAGTTACACTACTAGTTACATTATCCACAACCTGTGAATCACTGAAAGTTATAGATAAATCAAGAGTACAACTGGCCCAAACTGATGACAAGCCACAATATTTTAAAATGACTTATGTTATTTAATTAAGCAGCAAAATAGTAAAATCTGCATCAGGGCTCAAGCAAGTAGAACCAACCAAACATATTGGCATTCGCAGTAGACAAAGTTTTAGTACCACTACACAATTTACATGTGACATTTATGTTTTTGTCATCCTTTCTTCCTACAAAATTAAAATAATGGCTGTATTTCCAGCCATGATGATATGATGTGGGCTTCTTCACCTTCTGACGAAGCCAGCTTGCTGCATTGGGTATGAAAACTGATTTTGAATGACTGAATTTTTTAACTTCAGTTCATTAGCGATTGTAACAAAAAAAAAAAAACAAGTACTGTAATTAGTAAGTAGTCATTTTTTTGGATGGTAACTGTAATATTGTTACTTACATTTTATAAGTAATTACACTGCAACATTCTAAAAAATGCTGGGTTAAAAACAACCCAACTTGGGCTATTTGGCAACCCAGCGCTGTGTAAATATTGGACAGAACACATGCTGGCTTATTTTGACCCAGCTGGTTGGGTTAAATGTTTTTACCCAAAATGCTGAGTTGTTCTAAATCAACTATTGTTTAAAATTATTATATTGGTGGCTTAAAATTGACTGGAAATTAAAAATCAGACACAGAATTATAGAGGCAACAGCAATAATTAAGCAAGAACACCCATGGACAAAAATATAAGACAAACTGAATTTATGTAAATCAGTACAGCATAGTTAACAATATTACATACAGTTAAAGTCATTTAGTAAGTATTTTTGAAGTATAAAAATGTTAACATTTAAAAGTAGCATAATTTAGGTGTATTTAACCGTTCTCTGCAAAAACTTTTTTTTCTCTGAAATGATGCTAATGATGCTAAAATACTGTTCAGCGGGGGAACTATGAACCTCATACCTGAACGATGCCGTGACTGACTCCATAACCTGCCAATAAACAAACAGTACTGAGATTAGATAACATTTTAACATCAAATTAAATTAACTATTATAATGAATAAAATCAATTCATGTTATGCAAGGCAAAAGGCATTTCCATCATGCGGAATGACTGTTGCTGGCATCATGTCCTTGTATGTTGCGTTGTGTAAAATAATATACTTTACAGCACAGTAAAGACTTTATAAATTAAATAAAATGTATACAAACCTTTATTTTGCTGAAGAAGTGCGCCAAATTGGTGGCACTGAGAACCGCTCTCTCTTGTAAAGGATGCAAAAAGCTTGCGCTCTGACTGTAACTCAGCAGCTCAACCCAGCAGCTGGGTAGAAAAAAATTCCCAGTAGTTGGGTAGAAAAAATAACAATAATAATAAGCAATTAAAAATGACCCAGCACCTTATTTTAAGAAAAACTACCCAGCACATGGGTAATAAATATTAAAAATAACCCAATAAAATGAGCCAACAAGCTGAACCCAGCATTTGGGTAAAAAAAATAACCCAGAATTATTAGAGTGCAAAAAAACTACACAGCACCTGGGTAAAAATATTAAAAACAACCCAATAAAAGGACCCAGCAGGCTGATGACCCAACACTTCGGTAAAAAATGCTGGGTTATTTTTTAACCCAAATGCTGGGTTCAGCCTGTTGGGTCATTTTATTGGGTTGTGTTTAATATTGTTAACCAGGTGTTGGGTTATTTTTTTTAACCCAAATGCTGGGTTCAACTTGTTGGGTCATTTTACTGGGTTATTTTTTATAACTTTCACCCAGGTGCTGGGTAGTTTTTCTGTAACTAAGTTGCTTGGTCATTTTTAATGCTGGGTTATTTTTTTCTACCCAACCACTGAGCTGCTGAGTTACAGTGAGAGCATGGGCTTTTTGAGTCCTCTCTAGGATCGCTGATTTGGTGCACTTCTTCAGCGAATTATAGGTTTGTATACATCTTATTTCATTTATAACATCTCTACTGTGCTATAAATTGTATAATTTTATTCAACGCAACATAAGGACGAGATGTCATCAGCTGCGTCAGCAGCTGTCACTTCGTATGATGGAAATGCCTTTTGCCTTGCATAAAATAAATAGATTTTATTTGTTATAGTGCTGAGTTTAATTTAATTTGATGTTAAAATATGTTCTTTAATGTCAGTACAGTTTGTTTATGGGCAGGTTATGGAGTCAGTCACTTTCATTTCATCTTTCAGCTACGAGTGAAACGCGAGGCAGTGAGTTCGCAGTTACCCCGGCGAACAGCAGCCCTTCACTGGCTCAGATTTCGGCGTCACACTGGCACGAGTATTAGTGCTATTTCGGTAAAAAGCAATTGCAGAGAAAGGTTAAACACTTAAATTTAAAATGTTTTTAAATGTTAAAATTTTTATGTCTAAAATGCTTGTTAAACGAGTTTAAATATATGTAATATGGCAAACTATGCTGTATTCACCCAAATAAATTCAATTTGTCTTGTATTTTGTCCATGTTCTCTTGCTTAATAATAATCTTGTGATTATTACTGTTGCCTCTAGTAATTCTGTGTGTGTTTTAAGTTCCAGTCCATTTTAAGCCAGCAATATAATAATTTTTAAACAATAGTTTACTTAAATAAAATAACCCAGCATGTTTGGTAAAATCATTTAACCCAATCAGCTGGGTCAAAATAACCAAGCATGTGTTCTGTCCAATATTTACCCAGCGCTGTGTTGCCAAATAACCCAAGTTGGGTTATTTTTAACCCAGCATTTTTTTAGAGTGCAGGGAAAGTAACATTATTACTAAAATGCGATACTAGTAACTAGTTACTGCCCAGTTGGTTTTGAGTGCCCTATTTTTGCTAATACTACTGGTGGCTAAAAGGATGTTGTCTTGTATGCTAGCATCTTTGTGTCATTATGTACCTATGTTTCTGTGTTTGTGCGTGGCATGCCATGACAAATGTCCGGCGAGCCGTTATTCTGGTCTGAGTGTGACCGCTTCTAATGAATCTCTTAATGCTGCTTGTTTCTTCCGATGCTTATCTGTCCCACTTTCACATCATGCTGTTATTTCATGATTGTTTACAATCCATTAGCATTCGCGTGGCTCTCAAATAACGCCTGCGCAGCTATTCCATCGTCCCCTCACAAGGAGAAATAGCTGTGACAGCGCTGAACGTTTATTTAACGTGTCGATGGTGGCGGCAAAGAGGTAATTGAGAATTGATTTGACCATAATGGCTTTTCATATGTTCCCTACAGAATGCTGATGCCGCCTGATTAAGCCGTGAGACGGCAATTTGCCACTTAATGGGGTCTGCCCTTGTCCTTTGCACAAGACGAACCGACGGTGTGAGAAGTGGTAATAAAGGGACAGTGTTCAGAGGTGTCGTCCGCATCTGAGTCATTGTACGGGGCACGTTACTGTGGTTTAATCTGTTCTCGCTTTTGTCACCTCAGAGCGTTCGCTTTGTTAGAGGGAAGTTTCTTAGTTCCAGTTTGCTGCACAGTCTCAACAACTGCAGCAAAAGCTGATGATACTAACGCCTGAGTACATTTCCTGTGCCTGCAACATGTAAAAGGTGCTCTAACAGTTTTTTAATAAATGTGGAGATGCATACTTTTGACAGATATGTGACCCTGGACCACAAAACCATTCATAAGGGTCAATTTTTCAAAATTGAGGTTTATACATCATCTGAAAACTGAATAAATAAGCTTTCCATTGATGTATGGTTTGTATTTGGCTGAGATACAACTATTTGAAAATCTGAAATCTTCTGTACGAAATATAAAAAGTGATTTTAACATTTACATTATTCAAATTGGGCATTTTGATTTTGGTACTATTTCAGTCTACTTTCTGAAGAATTATATTGATTGCTTTAACTGCATATTAACAGCACCAATTTTAGTAGTTTAAAAAAAAAAAAAAAACTGCGGATGAAGGAGTTTTATGGAAAAAACCTAATAATAAAATTGAGCTTTTCTACAGTTTTTGTACATATGAAATAAAATTTTTCCACCACATAATATTTTCTTTCCAATGACAATATAAAAGCTTATTTTTATGTAATATTAAGATCAAATTAAATATAATTATTTCATTCAGTTGCTTTATAATACCACAGCATTTTTCTCACACAATATACTGTAAATGGTTGTTTATACATGACAATACAGTACTGGTTTTATATTCTACTAACAGGTCTCTTGCAAACCATTCATCATATTTAAGAGTCATTGGCATTAAAAAGTGAAAAAAAAGTAGAAAAAAAAAAATCTGACTCTTTTGGTTACCCTATACAGAAACAGAAACTGTATCTGAACTTCCTACTTATTTGGAATACTGCTTTTGGCATACTGTGTGTATTTGGGAAGGAAGGCAAATTCCAGTGTGTTTTTTTTTTTTGTTATGAACCATTATAATTTGTTATTTGATTTAATACCTACTTCAGCCATAACACTCTAGACAGATTCAACCCTCCACCTCCTCCAGCTCCACCTGTCTAGATCTGCTATGGGATTGATAGTATTGATGGAATTGCAACTTATTTTACATACTGACTACAGTATGTCAGTGAATCTATTGGTAATAGCCAGCTAATACTTGCTCTGCAGTAGCAGCCTGAATTGCAGATCTAATCTGCCAAGTCCAAATACATTAACATTGTCATATACATTAACATTCTAACACTATTCAGAGAGTTCTTGTGGTTGAAATACCATTAACTAATTCTGTTGATTATTAAGGTCAACATTTGTTGATTATTGAAGTAGACAGACATTAAAATTGAATTGGCTCTGTCAAAAGCCAGTTACAGAAAGAAAAATGAATCTCAGGTCATGCAATAACAGAATGAGTAAATAATATGTGCTGGTGATGCAGTGCTCTGTTGATCTGTTTGCATGTTGCAGTCGTCAGGTTGCCTCATGCATAGACACACTGTAATTACAATTTCTGTGCTTTAGTCTACACATAAATTACCTTTTTGTTGTTGTTGTTGTTGCATAAATTATGTTTCTGGCGCAGTCAACAGATGCTTTGTTTGTACAGAAGCACACTGAACTGAAATAAATCCAAAGCAATATGCTTGCCTCTTCAAATGTTACCTCAATATGGACATCCTTAACATTCCCCAGAAATACGAGCACAAGACTTGAGGAGGGTTTTTATGAGCATTGATCTCACAGCGTCAGATTGTTCAGAAAAAAAAGAACATCTGGGATTTCTGTATCTTGTTAGTTCTTTGATTCTCAAGGTGTTTTATATTTTAGTTTATTCTCACGTGTTTGTGTTCACTGCGTTTGTTGTTTTTATGATTTGCTTTTCCTTTAATTTGATTTCATTTTTTATTACAAGCATACTTTGATGATGAGGATGAAGATCTGTTTGGTGATTACTATTTCAGTAAGTTTGTTTAACATATGTTTAATGTTTTCATGTGTTTGGTGTGTATGTTTGTATGTGTATTCGTGTTTTTTGTGTGTAGTGGGAATCACTAAAACATCTTTTATTTGGCCTCCAAATCTGATAATAAGCCACAGATTTCTTTTAATGAATTTGCAGACTTTTAAGCTATTAGCGGGAACGCTACAAATTGGATGGAGGCCGCTTTTTAAGAAAGCTTTTGTTTAAAAATGGTGTTTTTGTGTCAGGAGAATTCGCTTCTTCAAATCACCTCTTAACTGTTCATTTCTATCCCTGTTGAGAGCTGCAGTCACCGGCTGACAGATTGCTGCCTTCATCATAAAGCTCTCATTAGAAACTTCATTAATCACAATGCCTTAAACAAACCCAAGGCCAATTAGGCTCACATGGCATAAAGCCAGGCTCTTCAGTCCATTTCTCTCAATAACATGAGCAACTGTCTTTAAAAAAGTGACTCTTTTTAGGCAACATTCAAAAGTCCTAGTTTACAAATCCCAGTAGATCATGTGTGTGTGTGTGTGCGCGTCATAGTTTTTGTGAAAACAAATATATATGTTTGCCTTTGAGAACACACATGCCTACCGGTTCTCGTATTCATAAAATTCCCTTTTCTCATTTTGAATTGAATCTTCGTTTTCTCACATTTGAACAAACTTCACATTTGTCCTCAATATCAACATAATGAGTTTCAAAATGAGTGTGAATGAGGTCAGGAGTAATATCCGTCCATAATGGCGTCCATGTTTAGCACTCAATTATGAAGCGATAGTCTCATTATCACCCTTTGCACAGTGAAATTGTATAGGCACAGAAGTGAAGTGGCTTCTCAAAAAAATTTAAAGACACACCTGCTGCTTGCATTGTCAAACCAGCAATTTCCTTGAAACCATATTAAGTTAACTTACAGAATGCCCTTGTCAGTTTCCGACAGCCATCATTTACTAGAAGGAAATATGCCGTCTGGAATGATGACACTTGCGACGTGCGAAGACGTGATACATGTTTGTGCTGAGAAATATGGGAAATGAACTGAGAGCTGCAAGAACCAAACAATCTGTATATGAGCACACAATACTTCACCAACCATTATCATTTTAGAATTCTCTAGAAATTTCAACCAACTAGTTCAACCTTACTAGTATGTTGAAAAAGCTATGAAGAAATGCAGCTGCAGGCAATCTTGTTCATTATGAATTGCCAGAGAGATTTATGAAAGATAATGATAGAAGGCATGCTACAAAATGCCCACCAGAGCTGTGATTGGATTTGTAAGGGTCAATGAAGAGTTTCTTTACTGACTAATGTGCCATGTGATTCACTCCTTGATTGTATCTTCTTAATACTGTTTTGTATATGAAATATTTTCTATGTTGCTCAGTTACCATCCTTCTTTTGAGCTCACATCTTCAGTGTATTCAAGTCCGAAGGTCATATGAAATGATAAAAGCTGGGCTTGTGTGACATGCATTTGGAGTTCATTCTACCCCAGCATTATTGCCCTGGCAGCACATTAAAGGGGCGTTTGGGCAGCTCTGGAGCTGCACATGGGCCACAACTGCATCCATCTGACTCCAAGCCAGAGAAAACATTCATTTGTGGGTTTAAATCTGTAGAAGGTTACGTAATGTCTAAATATTCTATTTTGATATTTGCGCATTCGCCACCGTTGCTTCCACACTTAAAGGGAGGATAAAACATTGCAACATCATGCGTGGATGATGACACCTCAATGTGTCATAAATGAAATGCAAAAGACGTCAAGGCTTTTCTTTTAACCCACTTGCTCTGTGCCAAATATGAAATCAGCTGTCAGTAGGGCTGTTTGTAGTGAGAAGCTTAGTGGGTTTATTTTGATAGTCACTGACTTTTTATGTGGTTGGAGTGCAGGCTGTAGAGGAAGAAGTGGCTTAAATAATGTCCATTTATGAGAAAACATTGTTTAAAGAATTTTGAAAGTGGATTAAAGAGATACCATAGTTGATTGACCTTAGACCTGTCAGCTGTAACAGCCTGACCTCCATTGTTTCGATGCCGGAGCAGGTATGTAAGTTAGACAAGAATATCTCTGAGATGTTGTGTTGCTGGATGTAATAATGAACATAGTGGTCGTCATTTACTCCCGACATCTGAGCCACTGAAGATGCAGTGGATTACGTTTGTTTGTAAAGGGAATGCGCCTCCCGATCTACATAATATCCGTCTATGTTCGCGCAAATTATTCATGATCCAGATTCACTTACAGCAAAAGTGAGTATAAGGGTTCTTTTATGAATCTTTGCGATCACCTTTCCTAATAACATGCTAGTTAGCAAGTTTAGCGGCTAAACACAGCTAAATGTGGCTAAAGTAAACAGGCTCGTCACTCCACAGAGAAAAGAGAGGGGCGGGGTGAGCAGAGCTCATTAACATTTAAAGCAACCTCGACCAGAGCAGGATGATGAAAGCATGTTATAGACTTTTCATTAGGACCCTAAAGAATCACATCAACTTGTGGAAAATGGGCATCCGATGACCCCTTTAAGATATTTTTGAAAATCTAAAGTCTGAGAGCTTTCTGACCGTGCATAGACAGGAATGTTATTACCACGTTTAAGAGGTCAAAAAGGATAAAATAGTCCATGTGACATCAATGGTTTAACCGTAATTTCATGAAGCTATGATAATACCTTTTGTGTGCTAAGAAATAAATAAATAAATACAAATAACTACTTCATTCAACAATTTCTTTTCTTCCGTGTCTTCTGTGACAGCTTTTTTTTGCACTAAACATGCATATACTTGATTTTCTCAAACAATCTTAACATGTTTTGTACATACATGTTGCTCACAATTTATTGTAGCACTGTTTTTAAATATAGTGTAATCAGACTTTAGCCATTAAAAACCTAAAACATTTTTATTCAAGTACCTGAAATAAATGTCAGGGTATGTCAAAATATCTCCATTTCTTCCCAAAAACCACCTCAGACTCCAGACGGTTAAACGTGGTGTGAATCTGAGGGCGAAATGACAAAATACAGATGAAAAATGATGTGAGAGGAATCAATAAATGTCCACAGCTTGTCCAAATTTAATCAAAATGGGGCTAAATAGTTCAATCTGGTAAAAATAGATAGGTCCGTTGCTAAATTGCACTCACCCACTTGGAGATCACCACTTCTAGTCACATCTGAATCGGAATTAACTTATTGTGTAATGATGTTATGATGAAAATGATAAAATATGTAAAATGCTCTGTGAGTGAGCTGGTTTTTAGCAACTGCTCATCTCTATTAAATTAAAAGATATATCTGTGCGCCTGCAACCTTCTTGACATCTGGTGTGTTTACAGTGGATTTGATGACTGAAAGTCTGAAAGGAATGTGACTGATAATGAAAGTTAGTAGCTACATAAAATTTGCCTTGTGTTAAGTGAGAATTAAGTGATACATATGATGTACATCTTTCATGCTATTCTTCTCAGTAGCACCAAATGAACAATACCATCCAAAACAACAAAATATATGGTAAAATTTTATTGTCCTCGCTTGTTATACTCTGTATCAGCTCACCAGACACCAGTAGAAGAAGCAGCACAGTTATTCACCAGATTTGCTATCATATAGGTTGTTGTGTAGAAAAATATCAGTTTAGACATCCACCTGATCGACCCACAGTTCTACAGGTGTGTCCGGCTATTTATCAGCGTCAGCCACCAGACAGAGAACAATGCTGCTGCCTTGTTCTTAAAGAGCTTGTTTTCTGAGGGGAAATTTATCCATTAATTCAATTCCCAGAGCTCAGCACCACAGAGAGCATGGAGTCTCACTCTTCACGCCTACATCCTTGGCACACATTTCATTTGTTCTGCTCAATCAAAGAAACGGTTAGAAAGTAAAAAAGAAAAATAAAGGAAGTGTGTTGATGATTATAGTGGGAAATAAATAGAAGACAATGGATTTGATGGAAGATAATGAGAATGACTGACAAGCACCACTGTCATTTGGTGAAGGGCTCTCAAAGATCAAT
Source organism: Labeo rohita (assembly GCF_022985175.1). Taxonomy (NCBI): domain Eukaryota; kingdom Metazoa; phylum Chordata; class Actinopteri; order Cypriniformes; family Cyprinidae; genus Labeo; species Labeo rohita. The sequence continues at coordinate 10,428,480 of NC_066889.1, read as the reverse complement.
GCCACTTTGTCTTCAATGATAGGCCGACGTATTGACAGGATAACCAGCCAATCAGGGTGCTAGCAAGACAATGCCTTCCTCATGTGATTTTTCGTTTGTTGTTATGATCCTTTCACGTCTCACATCAATGACAATTCAGTAAAAAATGCTTTTTTTGTAAAAGACCATTTCTGAAGAAGAAATGCATATATTTATGTAGTGTTAAGTCTGATCTTATGAAATATAAAGGGTCCCTAACTTCAAATGAACACGTCAATTCTTTCATTGATTTTTTTACTGAACTGTACCATAAATTTGTCCTATAGTGTGACATAGCAAATATAAAAAAAACCTCTTAATAATATATAAATAGCATGAGAGAGATTTGTCTTCACTGTTAGACACTTCACTTTTCATATAGTGTTATTTATTTAATATGAAATTATAATTAACATATTTTTTTCCTTATAACTTGTTGGACAATTTCAAGACAAACTTTGACAACAAGACAAACTTTGCTCTCATCTGTTCAAAACTGCTAAAAATTAAACCATTTTAAGATAAGAAATATTTCTATATATTTCTATACTCAACTGTTTTTTTTTATAAGATATTTTGAGACAAAAACAAATGTGTGGCTCTTGTATGTGTGTCACACCATAGGACATTATGTTACACTAAAAGACAGAAATGGTAGTTATTAAAGTATTTCTGTTAGAAAAAAGTTTAATATCCACATAATATCAACATTTTTTTTTTTTTTTTTTAACAAAACAAAATAATTTTCATCAACAAAATTCTGTCTCATAGTCAATCAGTATGTTAGTGAAACTTTTCTAGCCCACCTGCTGCATGTACGGCACAGCTAAATATGATTGATATTTATGATACATCTAAATATTATTGATATGTCATTGAAACTATATTCATTAAGATGTGAATGATTTTTTAAAACTATATAGCTACTCTTTTTAATGCATGATTTTGATTCTATTTACTTTCTGCATCGTTCTCTTAGGATCTCCCTTCTGGTGGATCCTTGTTAAATTTCTGTCTATATTTCCACATCCTCTCTCTTCCACATCTCCATTTTTTTTTTTTTTTCTTCTGGAATCGGCCAATTTAAAATCAGAATATGGTGTCACCATAGGACATGGTTTTCAGAGACAAGATGTATCTTTCAAAATTTATGGATGAGAAAAATGATTTCCATTTACTAAAATAGTCACTTTTGACTATTACAATTAGTACAATTATGCCGGAGGTATTTATTAACATTTTTATGCTTTTCTTTTTCATTTATAAAAGTTGTGATTTACTGAACCATGCTTGAGACAGTCACACCATAGGACAATTTGGCTAAAAATAAATAACAACAGTTAATAAATAACAACAAATAACAACAGTTACATGTACAACAACAAAATGTTTAATGATTTACAGCATTTTAAACAACGACAACAATAACTATATTCATTTTCATCTTGTGGGACAGTGAAAATGCCATTTCATATCAACAACCCATATACTATTGTTTTTACTATGGTACTTGACAGTTTTTGTGAAATCTACATTTTAAAATGACTGTGAAATATGCCACAAAAAAGCAATTTCTAATTTTTTTTTCAACTGTTCAAAACACTGATTTGGTAACAAAGTCACCAACCTTATATATAAACCTTCTAAAATTCCTGTATTTTATTTTTCTAGCTCCATAATAAGCCATCCTAAACCAGCATAAAAATTCACAAGCTGCCTTTTTTCCCATCTTGAACTCCAATACTCTTTTGTTTGCCTTCAATATTTTCACTGTTTACTCTGTACACTTCCTGCTGTCTTGCTTCCTGGCAACCTCGTAAAATCATCCTTCCGTGACGCTCTCTGCACTGCTGTTTGTGTGGAGGTCAAGGTTTCGCAGCACATTTACATTTAATCATTTAGCAGATGCTTTTATCCAAAGCGATTCACAAATGAGGAGCACAAATACCTGCCGCTCGTGTTCAGAGGTGCTTTAAAGCCACGGTGCGATTCATGTGAAACAACCTCTATATCTCACAGCTGCAACTTTTTTTTCTCATTATTGTGACTTTATATCTGTCAGGGTGTTATAATGTGATTTTATATTTCACAGTGACTTTATATCGCTACTGTCACATTACTGACAGTGTGACTTCATTTCTTAATTAAGCTATTAAAAACATGTCCTTTTTTATTTCTATTTTATCCTTTCTTATACCATTTCTATATTAATTGAATATATTCATTTGATTTTAAACTATTTAAAAACACGCTTTTAATATATAACATATCAGCTCTACATCAAAATCAGCATCTTGCATATTGCATCTGACTCACTTAGCTTCAGTGAACAGAATGAGTTGACTCGGCAGAGGAAGTCTCTACACAGCAATGCCCTGTGGTCAGAAGCGTCTCCTCTCCCAGAGTCCAAATGGATGATGAAGCTCCTGTGAGCTCTTTGCTGACAGCTTCTGATAATGTGCCCTCTTTATGGAGGAGGCAGAAACTAATGAGAAGTTGAAGGCACTGAATAAATTGGAAAACTGTAGCATAATGATTCTGTCCACTGGCCTGTTTATGGGGCTGAGGGGGCAGGAGAGAGAGAGAGACTTAACAGGCTTTCTGCGGAGAAGATATACACACACAGACAAACAGGCGCGCTCTCTCGTACCCCACGGAGAGGCCATCCTGAGCGGGTCAGCGGCTTCCTGCGAGTCTCCGGCATTGTGTGAGGCCAAATAAAGCCTGGCACAATTTGACGGCAATTATTATGGAAATGGAGAAGCTTGTGAAAGATTAACTGGCGAAATTTAGAAATGGACTCGGACGTTAAATAAGTTCATGTTATAGAATGCAGTAGTATGCAGCTCTCATTCCTACGCCATGTATGCTAATCTGCGCAAGAACGTGTGTGTCTGCTGTATCAGCATGCGTGTGAAGACTTATCACCTCTTCCTTCACCTGAGCGATGACTCCATGGGCTGCGCTGGTGCTGCGTTTTTTGCCTTGTACAAGCGGCCACCCAATTGCAATGGCCTGATAAGAGCCGGAGGGGGCAGTTCGGGCCTCGCTCGTGCTCTTCCTGGCCCGGCATCTGCAGAGCGATAAGTGTTTCCCCGAGAGCAGAAGGAGATGAAGGCCATAGTAGACACATTCCTTCAACGGCATTAGTGAAAGAGTGATAAGCGGCAGGATATATTGTCGACTGTTTGGTTTCTATTTCTGCAGCGTTGTGCAGGGTAGACCCGCCCACTGTGAAATCTCATTGGTTCAGAAGCTTCCTTCATATAGCTGTTGTATTAAATGTCATGAAAACCTCCATTTCAGAATAGGTCAAGTCTCACTACCAGTAACTGTGGAAAAAGCTGCATTTTAAAAACATTTACATTTTAAAATGTATTAAAATAGAAAACAGGTCTTTTAATTTGTAATAATATTTCACAATAATACTGTTGTTGCCATATTTTTGAAGACAGCCTTGATGAGCATATGTTTCTTTCAGAAACATAATCCAAACTTTTGACCATATATATGCTTTAAGTATTACTTCGGATTTTTGGAACATAAAAGAAGATATTTTGAGAAATGTCTTGTATTGTTTTTTTGTTTGTTTGTTTATACAGTGGAAGTCAGTGTTCACCAACCTGTTTGGTTACCATCATTCTCTGAAAAATCTTTTCTGTTCTGCAGAACAAAGTATTTCATACAGGGTCAGAATGACATGAGGTTGAGTAAATGCTGTTAAATTTATATTACACACACACACACACACACACACATATATATATATATATATGTATATATATATTAGGGCTGTCAAAAGATTAATCGCGATTAATCGCATACAAAACAAAGAGTCTGAGTTTGCCTAACAAACGTGTGTGTACTGTGTGTAATTATTATGTATATATAAATGCACACAAATTAATGTATATATTTAACAGAAATATGTCATTTATGTACAAAATATTTTTATTTATATATAATATAAATGATATAAAATTTATGATAAATACACATACTTGTAAATATTTCTTAAATATATACACAAATGTGCTTGTATTTATATAAACATAATAATTACACACAGTACACACACATATATTAGGCAAACTCAAGCTTTTTTTTGTATGCGATTAATCGTGATTAATCGTTTGACAACCCTAATATATATATATATATATATATATATATAAACAATATTTTTAAACATTTAGATTTAAAAAAATGTTAAAGAGATAGTTCACCTAAAAATGAAAATTTGCTGTTAATTTACACAGGTCATTCAAGATGTAAGTGACTTTTTAGTGATTCATAAAATGCAAGTCAATGGCAACTTGTTACTTTAAGAGGAAATAAATGCATAAATGTGAATTGAAAGTAAAAAAATATCCTGGTGATATTCTGTGGTCTTATGAAGCGAAACAATCAGTTTGTGCAAGAATCTGAACATTATTTGCAACATTATTAGCTATATTCCATAGCCTCAGGCAAACGGGGAAGCCTGATTAGTTTCTGCAATCTGGATCTTTTAGTTTAAATAACTGATACGTAATTATGCAATGACATAACGTATATGCAAATATATTATTAACCCTCTGGTGTCTAGGGTTGGGTATTGTAGAGTATCCGATTCCGATTGCGATTCTGCTTATCGATTCTCATTCTTAACGATTCTATTTACATTCACTTAAGGCCAAAAACGACGGTGTTTCTGATAATGTACCAATGTATTTTTGTGCATATTAGTTGGTAAATGTGAAAGAAGCATGTTTAAAATCACATTAAAATGCAAACGCAGGAATCATTAAGCAGAATCAAAATGCACGTGTCTTATCAAATACCCCATTCTTGGAAATGTGGAACCAGTTCTAAAATGTAACCGGTTCTGTTGGGGCTCTGGAGAAGTTTTGACATGCCCTGGCACATCTTAAAAACATATTAATGGCTAAAGTCTGATTACAGTTTAATCAGCACAAACTGTGCTACAATAATATGTGAGCAGCATGAATGTACATGTTTGTGTTTTTGAGAATGCATGGTTGAAATAAGGCCATAAAACATATACAGAATATTTGTTCACAAAACGTTTGAAAACTGGATGTGGCAGACTACAGTTTTTTTTTTTTTTTTTTTTTGATGTAGATGTAGAAATTATGATGAAAATCATCCCCTTCACTCATTCACGGAAAACTATATATTGATTTTACTTCTGTAAGACTTTTTGTGTTAGAAAGGCCGTGTACGAGGGAGTGACAATGGACATGAATAGTTAGTGATTCACACCTGAGAGACAAACAGCCCTCCCCCAATGGACCACCACTGTGACTGTCAGGTAAAAAAAATGTGAGGAGAGTAAAATAATGGGAGTTTGATTTTTTGTATTTTATCTACAGCACAGTATAATCAAAATCTACGTAATGAAGTTCAAAGACGCATTATTGTCCCAGAGATTTGCACAGTCATGCACCTTTGTTCCACTTATAAAAAATAGATCCTGTTCTACTGTTGAAACAAGTAAACTATACCTGATATTTTCAAAGTGTTTGCTGCTTCTTTCCATGGATTCCACTCAGTAATCATGTGAAAAGTGGATGATTTACATGTCTAAAGCATGTTATAACCATATAAAGTCTTAAACAACTCACTTTTTTACATAAACCATAAAAATATTCATTTCGCCCCTTTGTTCAAGTGCCCGGTTCAAGCATGCTTAAAGTCCATGCTTCTTTGTTTCAAGTCCAAACTATTTTCTCAGTTCATTGTTAGAGTAACTGAAGCCCTGAATGTGTTGGCAAAAACCGCCCAACTCAGAATGTAATGTTTTGTAATGTTGTCGTCACTCCCTATACAAATACAGTACTTTATGATCAGCTGTGATTGTGCCTCATCACACATTATCAGACTTGGCAAACAGGAATATTGAGGGCAAGACACAAGATTAGTGGAGAGGGAGAGGCAAAAAGGTAGTCCAACAAACAGGCAAGAGTCCAGACGTGGTGCAAAACAAAGTCTGAAACAGCACGACAAAAGGATAATCCAAGACAGGCAATAATTCCAGGGCAGACAGTGCAACAAGCAGTGGTTTTCAAACCTGTCCTAGAAGCAACCCCTTATCAGACACACCCAATTCATGTTGTGCAGCCTCTAACGAGCTGATGAGGTGAGTCAGGTGTGTAAGATGAGGGAGACATTCAAAATGTGCAGGGCAGGGGTGCTTCCAGGACTGGTTTGAAAACCACTGCCCTAAAGGTACATACTGTTAATCACTTGACTGCACTGTTTAGCTCCACCCACTGTGAAATTTCATTGGTCCATAATTCCGCTCCACATAACTGTATAATTAAACATAAACATCTTCTGATTGGCTTGGGTCGTGTTTTTGTGTTCAGTGTGCACAAAAAAATTGTTTGTCGCTAAAAATGTGTCGCATTAGGTCACAGTGTAAGGAGACAGCAAGATTTGTGCAGTGTAATGTACAAATTTTCCCCTTGCTGCTATGATTGAGTTGATGGAGCGTTCCAGCAACATTTTGCTTGGCAGCAGGGCCAAGACAGAAAAAATATACTCAGGATTACTCATGATGCGGAAGAGCTGTGGTTACATAATCAACCTTCTTTCCCCGCAAGCACAATTTGAGCGGAAGATCATACGAGGATCATTTAGACACTGTTTACTGTTTCCTTCTCTTAACATCTGTCATGAAGTCCTCACAAACCCTGAAATATTCCAAACAAGCTTGTTTAACTCGCCTGTTTGCCTTTGGGTCCCAATTCACAGGCCCATATGGACTTTGCATGCGGATTTTCTGCATTTCCTCTGCTGATTTTTGTGACAAATCTGTGGAATTTTATGGAATATGTTTAATGTGTTAAATAAGATGTTTGCCCAAAGTTATAAAAATGTGCACTACCATTTGGGGTCATAAAGATTTTTTTAAAGAAGTTTTAAAAGTAAGAAGTAACTTGGGCCTGTTAAGCCTGCATTTATTTGATCAAAAATACAGCAAAAATAGTAATATTGTAAAATATTATTTCAGTTTAAAACAACTGTTTTCTATTTTAATATAATTTAAAATGTATTTTTTTTTTCTATGATTAAAGCTGAATTTTTAGCCATTAGTCCAGTCTTAAGTTCCATTTAATAATAAATAAAGAAATAATAAACATTTACTGTCCTGAAACTTGTTAATAGTGTAATAAATGCATTATATTTATTACATGTATTGTATTTAATTTTGGACAAACTGCTTTTTTACCCTGTCATTTCATACCTGTTTGACTTTCGTCATTGAAAAACAAAAGGTTAGTTGTTTTTTTTTTTTTTTCCAAGGTTTTCTGGCTTTCTTTTCTGTATAACGAAAGTGAGTTGTAACTGGACAAAAAAAGTAGTACTATAAAAGTATTTGATATGACTCATTCCCTATATGGCTTTATGCGAAGGACAGACAGAAAAGGACGTTTTCTACAGATTCCGTGTGGGCCTGCTGATCCATAAGTGATGTGGTGCGTAACCCTACCTCACCCACTCGGTGTGGGACACAGAAGGCTATGACCCTGCAGTGGCCCAGATCTGCTGTTCAATCAGCCCAGTGAGGAGACACAGAGATCCACAGGAGCATTCAAAGCATTATAAGAGCGGCCTCAACAAACGCGCTCTTGCCTGGGGAGCATCTCACGATTCACACCCCATTGCCAATGTGTACCATTGAAGATAGCGCTGGCACAGCTTCAGTGTTGAGTGCAGCCATATCAAACCAGCTGTGTGCTTGTAGCCTTATCTTTGTCTCTTTTCTCTCTCTTTCCATCTCTCTTCTTTTTTCCTCAATACCTTTTTATGGCTGTATTCTTTCTCATGCCGCTTGATACATCTGCCAAAACGCACAACCGCATTCTCTCAGAAATCACAGGGATCGCTGGTAAAGAGGCAGTGGGAGACAGAAAGGTGTGTTGCAAACAACTGCTTCAACAAGCATAATTAAGCCTTGCCAGCCGCCTCAAAGTCTCGCCAAGCTCTAGAAAGGCTTTTTTACCCCGTTGATGTTTTGTTTTTTTGTCAGTCTCAATCTAATTTTAGTCGCTTTTTGAGCAAAAGGTTGTTTTTATTCTTCATCACTCATACTGTTTTGCATTCAGATGCAAAACCCAACAACTGCGACTTGCCGCTGTAAATGATTGTGCCTTTTAGAGTCTTGTGAATATGTACTGACATGTTAAAACAGTGCGCTACAGAAAGAAGTACACAGTGAGCCATTATTAGGTTTGAACATTTTACTGAAGCGCTTTAAATAACTGATTTAGAAGCATTCATTTCTGAGAATGTTCTTTTTTAAAACTGCATTGAAATTCCTCCTACTATTTTTTCCTCTGTTTCTTGGCAATTTTCTGTCATTCACATTTTGTTTTGTATATTCTTTTTGTAATTTCAGTCTTACACCATGTTTAACAAGGCATAAAGACAAAGCGAAAAGTTATTATCTCTTCCATGTTAGTTTCTATTCCCAGCAATCATATTGGGAAGCCCCACCTACCGTGAAATCCCATTGGACCAAAGTTCGTACATGAACAGACCACTTCTCATGAATATTAAAGTTATTTACCAAATTAATTATTTACCTAACAGTTACCAAACAATTAGTTCACGTCCAGAAAAAAAATGTCCTGATAATTTACTCACCCCCATGTTATCCAAGATGTTCATGTCTTTCTTTCCTCAGTCAAAAGTTTCTAAGGAAAACATTTCAGGATTGTTCCATATAGCGGACTTCAGTGGGACCCAACGGAAAAATAAGGTGGATACAATATTTATAAAGTGATGCGGATGCACTTGGTAGCCTCGCCCATTGTGAAATCTCATTGGCCCAAAATTGGTCCTATGTAAATGTAGGCCTATATGAAACATCAAACATACTCTGATTAACCAAGATTTTTTCAGTCGAAAAGAAATTAAGGTTTCTGGGGAAAACATTTCAAGATTGCTCCATATAGTGGACTTCAATGGGGTCCATCAGGTTAAATGTCCAAATTGCAGTTTCAGTGCAACTTCATAGGGCTCCCAGTCGAGGACCAAGGGTCTTATATAACGAAGCGATTAATCATTTTCTAAGAAGAATAAAAATGTATGTACTTTTTAACCACAAATGCGACCTCATGCATTGTATAGTTACATTGGAAAGGTTACGTGTGACATACACGGAAGTATCGACCGACAGCCAACATGCAAAGAAAGTCAAACGCTCTTTACAAAAAAAGGTAAATCAACAATGTCGGATGATTTTGAAGTTGGAGGAGAAAATTCGCCCTACTCTACACACATGAAGAATATAACCACATGTGACCTTTCCATCATGATTACGTAATGTGTCAAGTCACTTACGCACATGGCAGAGCTAGTGCAAGAAGAGCATTTGTGGTTAAAAAGTATATAAATTAAATTTAAACCAAGACACTTATTCCACGGCTGGGATTGTGTAGAGCCCTTTGAAGCTGCATTGAAACTGCAATTTGGACCTTCAGCCTGTTGGCCGTCATTAAAGTCCACTATATGGAGAAAAATCATGGAATTTTTTTCCTCAAAAAACCTTCATTTCTTTTTGACTGAAGAAAGAAAGACACATCTTTGATGAATTTAAAAATCAATTTTGAAAACCTCCCACTGATTTAAAACAACGGAGTGTTACCAATTTAATTTCAATTTTAATGTTTGTATACTTGATATTAGTTGATTGTTTTAATTTGACTATTAACTTTAAGCAAGTGTTAGTCTGTTACAAAAAAACAAAAAACAAATCAGCCAACAAACAATATATCTGTATGCTTCATATAGGGAGCTAATAATAGCACTTTCTCTTTCCGTTTACTCTTTATCAAACACCGTACTTCAAACTTATTAATGCAACTTTGTTAATTCTTGAAGTGAACTTCTATATTAAAGGGGTCATCGGATGCCCATTTTCCACAAGTTAATATGATTCTTTAGGGTCTTAATGAAAGTCTATAATATACTTTGGTTAAATATTCTCAATGGTAGTGTAAAACAACAACCTTTTTACCTTGCCAAAATCAGCTCTGCAAAAATCATCCTGTTCTGGTCGAGGTTGCTTTAAATATTAATGAGTGGAGTGACGAGCCTGTTTACTTTAGCCACATGTAGCCGCATTTAGCCGGTAAACTTGCTAACTAGCACGTTATTAGGAAAGGTGATTGCAAAGATTCATTAAAAAAACCCTTATACTCTCTTCTGCTGTAAGTGAAGCTGGATCATGAATGATTCGCGTGAACATAGACAGATATATATAGATGGGGAGGCACATTCCCTTCACAAACAAACGTAATCCACTGCATCTTCAGCGGCTCAGATGTCGGGAATAAATGACAGCTACTATTTTCATTATTACATCCAGCAACACAACACCTCAATAACTCATTTGGAGATATTCTCGTCTAACTTTCATCCCTGCTCCGGCATCGAAACAACTGAGGTCGAACTTTTACAGCTGATTTAAGGTGGTTCTGAGGTAAGACGCTCATGTCAAACAACTATCGTGGGAGCGGCCTCTGTCGGTGTGATGCCAGACCGACAGGCATCTGAGAATGGCTCGATTTGAAAAAGGGGATATTATTTTTACAGATTAATTAAAAACCACTGCATGGATTTTTATCATTATAGGGTAGATGTGTAGATACACTGCCAACACACATTAATGTTCAAACAACATGTAAAAGTGAACTTTGCATCCGATGACCCCTTTAACTGTTTTGGACTGCTGTCTTGAATTGGGTGCAATACCTGTGAGTTGTTTTAAAGGCGGCGCTATGCTTCTCAGCCAGTGTGTGACTACATTCCACCCATGTATTAAATGTGTGTCCATGAAAGTGCAGTTTTCTAACATTGCCTATTTACTTTAACTTCTTAAATAATATATATATATATATATATATATATATATATATATTTAATTGTTTGATCAAAAGTATTGCTAGGGAAAGTTTGGCAGTCGCTGGATATTGGTAGGGACATAGCTGGATGCGGATGAGACCGGAAGCCAGACGCATAAGATTTACAAATTGCCGCACCTGCTCTTACCGGAAAAATTAGGTGGATACGATATTTATACAGTGATGGGGATGCACTTGGTAGCCCCGCCCACTGTGAAGTCTCATTGGCCCAAAATTGCTCCTATGTAAATGTAGGCCTATATGAAACATCAAACATACTCTGATTAACCAATATTGTCACATCATGCAGCAGTTTTGAAAAGACAAATTAATTTCAAAACATCTTTAGCTTGAAGCATTGAAGCTTGCTTTTGAGCTTGCAAATCTAGTCTTGTTTTGCTCTCTCCATAACATTCCCACCACCTTCATATCTGAAGTTTAAATGTTGTCTGCATCTAAGAGGGCGAGCTACATTAATGCTTTAGTAGACGGGTTGGTCGTTAAGTGCTCAATGAAGAGTGATGTGTGCTTGACTGCGAGTAGGTTTGCTGGTTGAACAGGGCCGTGGAGAAGCGTGTCATTATGATTGATTGAAAGCCCGTCTCTTTGTTGTTCTCTGTTTAAAGTTCACCGCACTGCGGAGGTGTAGCAGCCTCTGCTTTGAAGTGATTGATGACCGCTGCGAGATCTTATACCTGAGTTCCCTGTCACTCGCGTGCCATAGGCCAAGAAAACCGGCGTTTCCATGGATACCGTTACAGAGTTCTGCTCGTTACACCCGATTGGCCGTGCCCTGTGCTGGGTGGGTTGTCCTTGCCGCTCTGCCATCTGGCTGTGGTCCGCTGCTCGCGCTTGAGGAACCGTGGATGCGAGAATGAGTCGAGTTCTCCTCAGGGGTCTCTGAGGAGCTTCATGGCTGCCTGTCACATCTCATCAAATCTCTGGATCTGATACAGAGCCAGTTGCGAAAACTCCCGCTCTCTATCAATCACCGAGACGCAAAGTCAAATGGAAACGCTTTGACAGACAGAGCCAGAGGTCTCGGTAATGGCCTGGTGGTTTGAATCTTCCTGAAATATTTGTGCCGGTGAAAAGCACGGCAGAACTGTGGCCAGATCTCCGTAAGGTTCTGGTCTGAAAGTGTGTGGAACTTCAGCCCGTGGAGCTCTTAGTGTCATGGCGAGAGAGATGCCCTGTCAGTCAGCAATACCGCGAGGACGAACACGCACGCTTGCACGAGCGCGCAGTGGCATGCACATCATTACGCAGGCAGGCGTCGATAGCAGGCATTTCTTCCTGACAAGTCTGCTGTCATTTTCCAGGCCGCTGCAAAAAGCTGGCTCAGCCTGGTGCTCGGCGTGCTCTCACCTTGACGACGGGCAGAGAAGGAATCTGATCGTCACCTATGAATTATTGATTTTCTGCAAGGCTACTTCTCTGCTTTATCTGAGATGTTTGCAACCGTCCACTACAGGGAACCCAAAAGAAGTTACTTGCTCTCAGCAAGTGTCGTTTGAATTCATTGACTTTCTCTCTTTCCCTCTCACGCACACACACATACGCATAGTTTTCCATGTGGACGCCTGCCTGCCTCACACACTAATTGGCCGCTTGGATATGCAGAGTTAGTTTTAAGATTGACACCTACAGCACACACTTCAACAGCCAAATATTGTGACAGTCCATTTCAAAGTACAATAAGCATGTATGAGATATTTTACTGTAAATTATGGCTCATTTAGCATGCACTATTTATATCATTCTTTATGTTTGTTTAGGGGGGGGGTGTCTGTAGACATATTTTTAAACACGTAGTGTTGAATAAAACTTGATTTTTCCATTTTATCAAGAAAATATGAGTGGTGGTAATAGACAATACCAAGTCCTTTTTTTTTTGTAAAATAATAAAAGCCCATTCTAGGGACAAAATGGGTAATTACAGATATTAAAAAGCCATTATTAATATTAAATAGGTCAAAACTGCAAATTATCACTTATCATTGTCAGTTGTAGAGCATGATCATTCATTCAACAGTTTATGAAGTTAAAATTTTATCAACCTCATGCACAAAAAAAAAAAAAGCATATGTTATTATTATTGTATTATCGTGAAACTTGGGACTGTTCACACCAAGAACAATAACTGTAAATATTACTGTATTACTAAATTTGTTTCCACTCTAACAGACAATAATAATTGGTTTATTATAAGCTGCTTGTCTGCTGCTTTAAATTTTTCATCTCTTTAAAGTTGGAAGCCGTATGGAAGCCGTTTCTGCCACTGAATAAAAAATTTAAAAAAGGTTATTTTGAGATTTTATCGCACAATTCAATTTTTTTCTCAGAATTGCGAGATATAAACATACAACTGTAAGAAAAAACCCTCCGAATTACGAGAAATAAAAAGCTCAGATATAATTTTGCAGTTCTGACATTTGATCTCAGACTTGCGTGATATAAACTTGCAGTTGTAAGTTATAGTCAGTATTGTGTGATTTAAACTTACAATTTAAACTTACAAATAAAGTCACAATTCTGAGAAATAAAGTCTTTAAAAACTTTTATACCTCACAATTCTGACAAATTCAGAGTCAGAATTGTAAGCATAGAAGTCAGAATTGTAAGCATAGAACATATCAGTTCTTTTTTCCCCCAGAATTGGACTTTAAAACTCGCAGTTGCGAGTTTATATCTCACAATTCTGAGGAAAAAAAGTCAGAATTTAAAAAAAAGTAAGAATTGCAAGATACAAACTCGCATTTGCGAGAAATAAAGGTCAGAATTGCGAGTATTTATCACACTTTTTTTCTTGCCATTTAGAGTTTATATCATGCAGTTCTGAGAAAAAATGTCTAAATTGCAAGTTTATATCACACAATTTTGACTTCATTTCTCAGAATTGCAAGTTTATATCTATGTAACGTAATGGTAATTATATTAGCGTAATATAAAAAGACAGTACCGTTAGGTGCATGTTCGAATTACAGTACATTGCTTGGGTGGATTCAGATTGACTGTTAACATTTTTGTTTATCAGCTGAAAAATTCCTCCGTGGTGGTATCGCTATAGTATGGACCTCTCTCTATTCTCATAGAATTAGAATGATCATTAAAACTTTATAGTTAATGTCCTTAGTGTGAATTGGCCTTAACTTTTTTTTTTTTTTTTCCTGTCACTGATTGCTGGTTGTGACCACTTTGGGTTTTCAGCATTCCTGCTTAGAATGAACAAAATAGTTGCTATCCTATATAATTTACTAGCAAAGTTTACTTTTAATGTTGAAGCTTATGGTGCACATTCAGATATTTAATGTTAAATAAGTAATAAAATGATTAATATTTCACAAATAAATCAATATTTTTATACTAGTATTAAAATATGAGATTTCATGATCAATTTGTCCAGCAAAACTCATCTGTTTTATCATCTGCCAAGTGAAATTTGTATATCTGATCCGTTTGAAACATTTAAAGACCACATTTTGTTTCTGTAATGCATAACTACAGCTTGCATGAATGCTCTCCTGATCTTTCATTGTTCTGTTAAATAACACTTGTGAATTTGATCTCTTTTTTAGCAGTGCTGTAATGACAGTGTCTTCAGCCACTTGACCTTGATGTGTTTCAGAGTGATTGTGAAGAGGGGGAAGAGGAATCTGGCTGATTATGTTCACAGTTTGAGCTGTAAGCAAAAAAAACAACGTGTCCTCTGAATAATCTTATTTGGTCAGCAGGAGCTCTTCCTGTTTACAAAACACACAGCAGTGGCACATTATGCTATAGCTGGAGTCGGCAAAAGCACGTGTGATAGATAGACAGGCAGACAGACGGACAGACTTTATTGATCCCTGATGGGGAATTTGGATGGAAATCATCTGCAATATGAAGCTTAAAGTGCATGAATAAAACACACACACACCAGATCATTACCGTGAGGCTCGTTTGCTTGAGCTTTTGCACATATTGCACACCAGGGTCAGTTTTCCTTGTTGAAATGGTTTGCAGTTGTTTGTGCAATGAAAAATTCCTCATTTGGTCAATGGATTTGTTTTACATCGCGCCAGATAAATGGTTTTGTATACAAGCGCAGTGATTTACTGTGTTAGATCCTGTTCCCGGAAATGCTAATGAACCTGACAAATCACAGACAGAACTTTCTACAGTACAAACTTTCTCGTATATGCAAATTTCCATAATGACGTAGAAAAGTGGGTGCAAATGACATGAAGTTAATGAGACATCTGTGAGCCGATTTCCCTGTGAAATCACATATTTCACCAAGTCAAACGCATCCAGCTAACCACCCCCTTGTGACAGTGGCGCTTTCCCCCTGAAGTTGCCACTAGTTAGGCGTTTAATTACCCTGTGAAATCCTGCGACACGTGAAAATCGTTAGAAGCGCATCGAGAGGCTCTCAAAAGCTGAATTGCAGGCCCGTGTTTGCCACGGTCAGCCTAAAGTCGTGTAACGGATAGCTTGTCAGAATCACCCTCATTTTATAGACTCGCAGATGGTACATCTGTCATTTTATCTCAAAGACGAGACTGTGATATTAGTATCGAGACATAAGGGTTCTGGAATAAGTGTCATTCCTTTCTAATTTGTTCTACGGTATGCAGCAAGGTATTTTTATTTATTTATTTATTTTTTTCGCAGACATGCTGTTGCAAAGGACAAAGAGAAGTAATTACTCTTGACATAACTTTTTTTGAAAAAATCGTGCCAACCTGATAGTGCTCCAATTGTGATGATTTAGCAATGAAGAGAAGCCAGGCACAGCAGATTGTGAGAGAGGCCTTTACCAACCAGACACACTTTGTAAAGTAAATGTTCCATTCATTTTGGTTTAACATTAGTTTTAGTTTACTAAAATACAATATGCTGAGATTTATGCCACCACCAAAAAAGTCATTAAAAAGTCTTTATAACATGTAAGCACATCTTTTGAAAGATCTGTTTTACATGTACACTATCATTCAAAACAGGGACTGTAATATGTGAAATTTTATAGCTTTTTTAATGTTAATATGTAATATATTTTAATATACTTTTGAAGTAATGCGATGGAGAAGCAGCCATTACTCTAGTGTTCAGTGTTATCATTGTTGAAAACAGCTGTGCTGCTTAATTTTTTTTTTTCAGGATTCTTCAAGTTTGAGAGAACACAATTTTTTTGAAAAATATTTTTTGTAACCATGAAACAGTCTTAATTGACACTTTTGATCAATTTAATATATCCTTCTGTAAAAATTGTACTGTAGTGTATTTATGATTGAAACTCATCATTTTGCAACGACAACAAAAAATTGTTAATTAAATCATTAAGTAACCAGAACTTTTCAATTATTTACGAATCCCATCCAGTGGTGTATACAGTACCTGAAAGCCATACTTAAGTAAAAGTAAAGAAAGTACAAAAAATATTTTTTAATCTTAAACGTACTTAAGTATTGAAAGTAAAAGTACAAGTAAATGCAAAATGGAAAAGAAGCAAACAAATATATATAAAATGTCCATAACTTGAGTAGCAAGATTGTGTTCAGTTTTAAATCTTTCTTCCATTTTTTATTTTTAAGAAAGAATAAGAAGCACTTCATCTGGTGTCTTTCATTCCAGCATAAGAAAACATTTCTGGAATCTGCATCTGAAATAGCATTTAGATGTATTTACACAGTTTAATGTATCTGATGGATCCATTTCAACTGCAGTTACAGATGCAAAAATAGGCCTAATGTTTTGTTTTTAACATAAAACATTAAATACTAATATTTTAAACAACTGAAGACATGAAAAAATTGTTGAAATATGAAATTAAAACCACCAGTAGGTGGCAGCAAGTGACTGTTAATGAGTGAGTCATTGAGATTCACCCGATTCATTCAAACAGCCCATGCATTCAGGAACAAAGCATTTGACTGTGTTAATAGGTGAATCACTGAATCATTTTTATCAACTGATTTGTTCAAAAACTGATTCATTCAATAAGTAAACACATTCCATTGCTCAGAGTTGCAAAACAGTGCTGTGGTCTTTGTTTGGAACTATTTTCATTTTGTTTAATCTAAAATGTAAGTCACTTATTGCTTTACTGAATAAAATGAATATTATCATGCAGATACCTACAGAAAAACAGTACTCTTTGTGTGATATAGATTAAGTTAACTATTTTAAATTATAAAAAGCATACAGAAGCATTTTTGCTTCTACAATTTAGAATGCCTGGAATTTTGAATGCCTGGAATAAATCAATAGCCTACTTGATAATGTTAGATCGCACATCATTACAACAACACTTACCATATTATCGCAGAAGATATACTGTATATCACACACCCCAGACACCCGAAGCAGGTTCAGTGCAGTCGTTCTTACTCCACTATAATCTACAAGTCTGATTATGGCTCAGCTTTATCATGTTCACAGGTAGCATTTCTCCATCTGCTACAGATCTTTTAACCCTCACGATGAAATGATAATAAGCTGTCGTCATTAATTGATGAGGGCATATAAAATGAGTTGGATATGGACAGAAGGAGACTGTGTAGGCGAAGACAGAGCACCAAAATCCTGCTGATTTTCTCCCACCAGGCTTCCTGCTAAATTGGCAATATCCAGATTAATGTCCTTTCAGCTCCAGGTTTCCACCACGATGGTCATTAAAATCTAGACGGTGCTCATTTGAAACGTAGGGGGTGACTTCATTTGAAAATGAATAAAATAATGCCTGAGCCCCTGGACGTTGACATTCTCTTATATGCAGGTAGATCACCCAGCAGGCGTTCTGACATCAGCACATCCTGCTCCGCGAGCTGCGCCGCGTACCTGACTCCACTGATGGCGCTTCGGCACGTTTGAGCCGAGCATTTGTAGCCATCCGTGTCCAAATGCAAATGTTTCTCTTCCTCCCCTCACATGTCAGATGCTAATTAGCAAATATCTAATTAGTGTTAGAAGATTAATCACTCTTGGGAGAGACGGCTGGGGGGTTTTACCGATGAGACGATGTGATGTGACAAAGATAGTTGCGGAGCTGCTCCTTGCCAAAACACAAACAAATGGAATGGAATGAGCCGTAATGGCTGCTGATGTTCATAAACGTTCTTTAGTCAGTGAGGTTAAAGGTGAGGCTGACAGATGCATCCTGCCTTTAGCTTTCTTAGCTTTCCTTTAGCGTTCTGTATCACAAGTCTCACGAATATTAAAGCATCTTGATAACATTTATAAGACAGCAAGCTTTGTTTTATAATCCCAAACAAATTAGTATCCCGAGACGCTGATGTAATGGTTCTTAACTGGTCATTTACAACCCATAAATAGATGCTAATTAAAGTTATGCTAATATTACATTTACATTCAGGTGTCTGCCAGGCACTTTTATCCAAAGTGATTTACAATGAGAAAAACTTGTGTGGTTGTAACGTCATGGCAAGCATTGGTCTGTTTTGTCAACTTTTGATATGTGCAGCACAAATGCGTGAATATTTCTGAGCGGCAAAAGCAATAGATCTGTTAAGTAATAAACCACAAAATAATAATAAATAATAAACCACAAAGTTAACAAAACAACAGACTCCATTGTCCGTGAGAGCGCTTCTCTTCCTGGTTACTTCAAAACAGTCACATCATAATGACTGATGCTGCTTTCATGTGTTATCGGAAACTTCATATTTCAGAAAAAAATAAAATGTAATATTCCATTCGTTGATAACAGGGTTGGCAGGTTTTCACAACAAAACCCGCCCAATTGCTACTCAAAACTAGCCCAAAACTAGTTAAATCATGTTAAAAATCGCGTTGTGTCAGGGTTCCCCTGGTAAATTCACATTTCAGGGGCTAAATATAACGTTACTGGGGTCGCTTCAACCTGCGGACATCAAAAACTACCCACGGCAACAGTGTAAAAGTAGCCCAGTTTACTAACTGATAACCATAAACATTCACTGCGCTATATATTAAGCTTGCTGACGATTCTCGCATTTCGGTCAAATACATGCTTATTGGTTATACAGACATGGCCAAAAATATTGGCATCCTTGCAATTCTGTCGGAAAATGCAACCCTTCTCTCAGAAAATTGTTGCAGTTGCAAATTTTTCGGTACTCACATGTTAATTTTGTTTGTTTGCATTGGAACAACATAAAAAAGCAGAAAAGAAAAGTCAAATACAAATTCTGCACAGAACCCAAAAAATGCACTGGACAAAATTATTGGCACCCTTAACTTAATATTTGGTAGCACCCCCTTTGGAATAAATATCAGAAATCAATCGCTTCCTGTAACCATGAATGAGTTTCTTACACCTCTCTACTGGAATTTTGGACCACTCTTCTTTTGCAAACTGCTCCAGGTCATTCAGATTTGAAGGCCTTCTTCCAACTGCTTTTTTTAGATCTCTCCACAGGTGTTCTATAGGATTCAGATCTGGACCCATTGCTGGCCATTTCAGAACTCTCCAACACTTTGTTTGTAACCATTTCTGAGTGCTTTTTGAAGTGTGTTTCAGGTCATTGTCCTGCTGGAAGACCCATGATCTCTGGTGGAGACCCAGCTTTCTGACACTGGCCACTACGTTGTGCCCCAAAATTATTTAGTAATCATCAGATTTCTTGATACTGTTCACACAGTCAAGGCATCCAGTGCCAGAAGCAGCAAAGCAACCCCAAAACATCTTTGAACCTCCACCATGTTTGACTGTAGAGACTGTTCTTTTCTTTGTTGGCCTCATTTCTTTTTCTGTAAACAGTGTCATGATGTCCTTTACCAAAAAGCTCTACTTTTGTCTCCTCTGTCCACAGTACGTTCTCTCAGAAGGATTGTGGTTTTGTCACATAAGTTTTGACAAGCTCCAGTCTTGCTTTTTTATGCAGTGGTGTCCTCTTGGGTCCTCCATAGCGTCCCTTTTCATTTAGATGGTGCGAGCTGACAGTGTTGTACCCTGTGTCTGCAGATCAGCTTGAATTTGTTCACCTGGGTTCTTATCTGCCATTCAAACGATCCTTCATTGTAATTTTTTAATTAATTTTGCTCTTCCATCCACGTCCAGCGAGGTTAGCTACAAAGCCATGGGCTGCAAACCTCTTGATGATATTGCGCACAGTGGGCAAAGGAAAATTAAGATCTCTGGAGATGAACTTGAAGCCATGAGATTGACCTGTTACTTGCCATAGGTGTGTCTAAGTACAAATTACAGGAGCATCACATGCTTGAAAAACAATTATTTCTTACAATTTTGACAAGGTGCCAATAATTTTGTCCAGTCCATTTTTGATTTCTGTTTGAAATTTTATCAAGTTTGACTTTTCTTCTCAGTTTTTTTTTTTTTTTTGTGTTGTTGCAGTGCAAACAAAAACAATAAGCATGTGAATACCAAAACATTTGCAACTGGAATAATTTTCTGAGAGAATTGTAAGGGTGCCAATATTTTTGGCCATGACTGTAATATATACAATGTGCTTAAAATTATTGTTCATACATATAAAAAGGCACTACTTTGACAAGACAGGATGATTGTTGTCAAAAAAAGAAAAAAGTGAAAACAAACAAAGACAGCAGTTCATGTCCAATTTTTGATTAGAAAACTTATATTTATGATAGTTCCGATAGCACTTGAAGGTTGAATAGAGCGTGCTCCGGCCCAGAACGTAAAGTGCAGGGGAGTGGGGAAGGGGGGACAGTCGCGCTTGGGCCCGGTTCAAGGAAACCGTGCCTAGTGTGAGTACACCCTAAAAGCCTGAAAAGCATCAGGGCTAAAGTGGAGAGAACAAAGACACAGAAATTTTATTCGTCCACAAGCATCTTCCCATTCTTTTCTGTTGTGTATTCTGAGTTATGTTGCAGTAAAAAAATAGCAACAGGTAGCACCAGTAGCTCACGAGTACAGCCATTTCACATCATTGAAATAATGGCGCCACCCCAACCAGTCCAAAATATGTATAAAAAATGTGGATTTTTAAATAACATAAATCTTTCATGGGTTTTCTACTACATATTTCAGTAAGAGACATAATTTACTTTATATTAAGCCATACAAGCCTTAATTCCCATGTATATTGAAAGAAGCTGGCAAATGAAGCCATTGCAAATATAGACAGTTTGCATAGCATGGCTTCATCCTTGAAAATCATTAAAAAAACTATCCAAAGTAAAAACAAACAAACAAACAAACAAAAAAAAAGACACATACTTTATTAAAAACAGGTTACTTGGGTTACTGCTTGATGTCCAGTGTAAAATCTTGGTCATAGAGCGACACTATCTCTAGTAAATATTTAATTTCTTAAGCAGAACTTCACATGCATGCAGGTGTACAGAAGGTTATTCTAATCAAACCGCTTTTGCTTTTATCTACACAATGAAAGCTGCTTCTCATGTAAAAGAGAATGCGAGAACTGGACACGAAACGAGGGAAAAGGGCATAAGTAATCCTTCCACCATTGATAGCCTTTGTTCTTCCTCTGCTGAAAGGGAATATTTGATCAGCGCCACCTCTCTGAACCACATTCATTTTACCATCAGCCTTATGAAACTAAAATTTGTGCTATAATTAGTTATCGCCTTCCAAACCTCAATGTGATTATTAAGAGAAAGATGTCTGGTTGGAAAAACTGGACAGCATTTTTTTAATATTGCTCATTTCTCAAGTAATCTCAAGTTTGTCAGTAAAAGCCTCTGATATAATTTTACTTTCGTAAAATATTTGGATGACTGTTGTACTGTTGCTCAGTGATACGACACCAGCATTTGTGAGTCACTAAAAAATTTGAAACACTTTCTGCCCACTCTGAATTCACTAATATGACTTGGGCATGAATAGTGTGTAATTATGGCACTAGTTCAGTCTAACTGTTGATATGTTGGAAGTAATTTGCAATACGCAAGGACTGTCAAGTGCATGGCTAGCGGCGTTTTAGTGCGACATAGCCAAGAGCAGCTTCTGTGTAAGCAGTTTTACTGATAGCCGTTGGCTTCACGGCATGGCAGGGAAGGTGAGCGTCTGCGTTCTGTTTTGTGCTTAATTGGGGACCTCGGCAGTTAGGCACAGCGCTGGAGGAAATCTTTAAAAAAAAAAAAAATTAATGGTGGTTGATGAGTCTGTCTGATTGGCTTTGAGCTTGGGGAGGAGTGGGAGGTTATAACTGATGCTGTTGGCACAAATCCATCCATGCAAAATGACATTGGATTGGACGATTCATCCAGCAGAGGCAAAGGCATTTAAGATCATTTGCATATTGTAGCGAGCTAGATGAGTGACAGCCACAGGCAGACACCTGTGCAGTGATTAGCCCAAACCCATGACAGCCTGCAGAGTAAAAACAGAGATGCACGAGAGAATGAGTCGCTGCGTCTCAAGAGACGTCAGTTTTCCCTTGGTAGATTTTTTTTTTTTTTCGTGTTGGAGAGTATTTTCTATGTGCAAAGTACATTTGCATTGTGTGCTTGTGCTTATTTCTGACCCTCATCAATAAACATTATCATTATAATTCACATTACTAATATTACTTTCTCTGCTTTCCTCTGAAATATTAAATATTCATTATTTTGAAAATCTCCCATCAATATATTGCTCTCGTGTCTGTAACATGGAAGGAAAATTCTAGAAATCATTGTTCATTTCATAATTCATGTGCTATTTTCTGTTGTTTTTTAGTCCTTTGTCTGTATTTCTCCTCCTTCACCTGAAATTTATCCCATAAAAAAAGAGATGAATTGCTGACCCAATTGTGTCTACCTGATCAAAGCCTTGCATACAAAAAAAAAAAAAAAAAAACAGAAAAAAAACATTCCAGTGTTAGATATACCGTTTATGTGTGGATGTTGAGACAAAAAGAGGCACTGTTTACATCATATGCAATGTTTACAATCTTGAATGGAGGAAAGATTACATATGGGGCAATTCAGTAGGTTCAGGTGTCAAGCGTCAGTCACGTGTAAAGACAACAGCACTGAAAAATCTAATTTATAATAGCCCCTTCCACACAGTAATACCAGTAAACTGCCTTAAAATTACCACAACTGCAAACTAGTGTTGGGCGATATGCTCAATTTTCATATTGTCCTATCGTCAGCCTGTGAGATTGCCGATACACTATATTATCGTGCTAATTTATTTAATCATTTACTTTGTTACATTGCCGACATGAACCAACACCAACATAAGGCTAAAAGCAGCCTAATGTTTTCAACATGACTTAATTTGTGTTTAACATGATAACAGTTTCATAGAAACATTATGTTACTAATGCTTACATTTCCTTAGTTATTCAAAAAGCAGAAAACGAGCAAAGAACATTTACGTTATCAAAGAACATCATCGCTGACTAGTCTAGCGTAGTCTAGCGCGAGTTTATGCACTTTAAAAAACACTCCTGGTACCATAAGTGAATACAAGAGTTACATCACTGTAAGATGAATAAATTTCTTATCCCTTATTTACACTACACACGTCTGCACCGCAATGGGGGGCTGTTCCCCAAAATGAGTTTGACGGATAATCATAATAATCATCTTGCTATTGTCAAAGGCATCAGCAACAGGCGATATCTCTGACTACCATCGATACACAATACTTTCGTCATCGGCAGAACCCTAACAGGCAATGATGTTCTGTCTTTTCACTGGTAAAGTACCATTAACACATCAGTTTAAAAATACCGGTTGATTCTGTGACATCATTAACCCGAAATGACTTCTAAACGGCTGTGCCTTTTGGTGTTGTGTTTTTGTTGATGTTTTCATTTTTGTGTCAAACATTCACATTCATGCACCTGCTTTTTGGCCCAGAGATATTGTATTAGACGACTTAAGACATTTCTTTGACTTCCGTAAACAGTGCAGAGTAAATGCGCCATCTTTGTCAGAATGTTATGATTGGTCCAGAGTAGACGTTTATGTCAGCGCGTTCTCAATACGTACGTGGTCATACTGCTAATCTCATTCAGTGTTCACACAGCGTACTTTACTGGTATGTGACAACTTTTAAAACTAAATTGCCAGTATTTTTTAAAAGGTTTACACATGATATATTAACGGTAATTTACCAGTAAAGGCTCTATGTGTAAAATGGGGCAAATGCATGTTTTAAATGGTTTTAGAAATGTATACTTTGTATTCATGTTAGCATCATGTGGTTTTGAAAATAACCATATAAACCATTTTCAAGAAAAATTAACACTTAGATGTTAATGAGGGTATGCAGAGTTGATCATTTGATCATATTGGACCACATGACTGATTTGGCTGCTTTTTTTAATTTAAGGAATAAAGCATTTTTTTCCTAAATAATAATAACAGACTATGCCACAGTTAATAAGGATTTCTTTTCAAAAATGTAATGATTTTTTTCTTCTTCATTATGCTATCAGGACAGTTTTATCACCCTGACATTTTTTTTACTTTATGGCCCCTAAATAATATTAAAATGAATTTCAATTCAGAAATGAAAAACGTGCTCATAATAGAATATTCGTGTCATTGTGATTTTAAATAAATGGATATATGTGGACCCAAAAATATAATATCATTGACCCCTTACCTCTGTAGGTGACCTACAGTGTCCAAATATATCTGGCAAAAAGCTAAGAGAAGCCATGTTATTCCATCTTCTACTCGCATACATGCTGGACAAAGGCACTAGCCTCTGTAAGTACCACCACTTGGATCCAGTGAATAATTCTACTACCCTAAGTGCTCTCTATTGGTTTGGAAATTGGACAGCTCTCATAGATCCCACACGTATTCATGAACCAATCCTGTATTCTAGTTATAGACCATAGTAGAAGTGAAGTGCCAGCACTAGAAGCTGTTAGCTGGTATTCTCCAAACTTAGACTCTAGGCATGGGATTGGTATCTGCCTGTTCCTCTGGACGTTCATGGGCACTGGTCAGAGAGCAGCTTTACTGAAGTGGCTCAGAGTCAGGATGGGATTTAGGTGAGCAGAGCTGCTCATAGGTCAGCATGAAAGGATAGGTTCTGTAGTAGGTTTTTGCCCAGCAGGAACAGGAAGCTGACCCATATGGGAGAGGATGGAGAGCAGCAGGCCAAGCTTGGCTATGAGAAACCCAGCAGGCACAGGGCAACAATGTGGCAGCTTGAAGCTTCACAGGAGCATTGGACATCTAATGGTTAGTTATGCCCTTACGATTACCACCTGAACAAGACATGATCCTTTGGATCACATGGGCTTCAAACGCTACTACAACACTTGGTGTTTACTGTAGACTAAGTAAGAGGTTGTCAAACTTCTAGATGCCAGAGACCCTCGCATATGATGATGATCATTTTGTGAGGGACCCCCTCCAAAAATGTAAAAACAGCTAAATATACATTTTTTATTATTATTTATAAACACCAATTTATACATGAGCAATTAGCTTTTATGTTGTACCGAAGGTAGCAAATTATTAACATTTTCAGGGAAAATGTTGAATTTGTATCAAATTCAGTGCATGTAAATTGTATGTACTTTTTGCTACTCACTACAATTTTAGACGCATAAAGAGAGAATTTTTAATTAAGTTTTTTTTGTTTGTTACAAAGTTTTATACTATAGACCTTACAAAGACATTATTTACATTATTTAAATCATACAGATGCATTATTTAAATTTGTTCATGATTCAGTCTGAATGGTTTAGGCAGCTTACACACATTTTATGGGTCAAATATAAGATGAACGTTTTCTTCCTATAAGATAACTTCTTCAAATAGGTACTGTATGCCAAAATTATCTGTAGCCCATATGGGTTAAAATGGTAACGATATACAATCATGACTGACTGAGTGTCTGTCTCATATGCCTCTATCATCCATGTAGGAGTTAAATGAAAAATAATCGTAATATTTGACTAATGTGAGTCAAGCTATCTCACTCTCGCCTTCATGAACATTCCCGGCCACATCCCACCCCTCCCTTCCAATCTGAGCTGCAAGCATCTGCTTTGTGTGGAGTAAAGAGCAGGCACAGCTCCGCTCTGTCTCTCCACAACTACACTCTTTTGTTTCAGGAATTCTCTCTGCTCTTCTGCCTTTTCATTCATGTAACTTTCTGAACGTTTATCACAAGAACGAAGCAAAATAAAAGAAACGGAGATGAATGCAAGTGGCGTGTAGAGCTGTCAACAGAACGCAGTTGCTGTGGGGAGATTCAATATATCGTTAAGTAGCTCTGTGTGCAAATAGACTTACAAACCTGCGAAGTTTTAGGACCCGTTTTTACCTGTCAAGGATTTCTGACTGACTTCACAGCCGGTAGCAGCGGCATTGCGAAAAGCCGGGGAGAGATGCACCACCCGGGCATACACAGGGCGAAAGCTCTCCACCACGATCCAGGTAAGAACAGCCGATTCACTCCTTCACTGACATCAGCGCGCTAACTGTCAGCAAAGACAGTCTCGTGAGATGGGCGCGAAAGCGCCACTGGCAAAGCGCGCGCGCCCAGGTGAGACGACGGCGGACTTTCCTTGTCATGGGTAAATTGATATATCTCTCTGTAAATATAACTAACATATATTCCACGTATATTTCTTTCTTCAGATATATTTTGCGACTAAATAACTGACTAAACGCAAACATACACTTGATTAGAGCGGTAAAAATCCCGCGTATACCGTCAAACAAACTCCGTTGAGAAGCTTTTAAGTGAACTAGAAGGCTGTATCGTGCTTTATTGGAGAGCTTTAAAATTTAGTTAGTTTAGTATTTGTATTTTTGTTTTGTTTTTGTAAAGACAATAGCCTATCCACAAATGAACATTTTCTTTTTCATCGTTCTGTACAGTTTCAGAACACACTGACCAGTGATTTATGGCACCATAATCTTTAATTGGTTGATTTGTTGACACTTGGCTTATATTGTTAACGGTTTTTATTCAAAATAAGACAAGAATAGTTCACCCACCAATTATTTATTGTAATTACTCTCATGTTGACCTCATATTATTTTCATTATTCTATGAAACACAACATGAGGTGTTGGGCAGAACGTTTGAGCTGTACCTCAAACTATGTACAATGAAAGTGTATTTGATACTGTAGGCCTGCTGTAAATTATACAGTGAACAACAACCTGTTGAACTTCTATGTTTTCCCTTTTGTATGAAAAGATCACCATTCACCTACTTTTATATAAAAACAGTACACGTTTGACGTAAGAAATAACATACAAAAAAAAAAAAAAAGACTAGTGGAAAAAAAGTTGTTAGTTAAAAAGTTATAAAGCTTTTGCTTTAAGACAATGAAGTGAATGATTTGAGTAGGCTGTAGCCTACTTATGCCTAATTACCATGACTAAGCAATGAAGTTCCCAACTGTGTTTTCTTTTCATTTTGTCTTTGTTTTATCAGCATTAGTATGATTCATCCACATGCTGTGAACAGTGGCCAAGAAACAATATAGTTAATAATGTGTCACATTGAGCCATTTTAAACTTTCATTTTGATTAATGTTTGGGAGATGGGAAAATTAGCTTTTCACAGTGTTTTATATGCCGCAACGCATCCCAAGCGATGAGCATTACGAAGCACAGTTACATTTTTATGTGAGCTACAGTGCACATTGATTATAAACGCTTGCAAAGCAAACCCAATGGCGGTGAGATGGATTCACTCATATTTAGCGGTATGATGGAGAGGCCACACACGGAGAAGACGGCTGGATAAATTGCCCAGAGGTCCAAACTGAAATTAAATGGTCTCTGCCAAGACAAGTCCAGTAGACGCTTTGGTCAGCGTATGTGTGCGTGTGCACGTGTGTGGTAAAAGCATGCCATCTCCTGCAGAGAATGAGATCCTTCTTCTTCATCTCTGTACGAGAGCGTAGCTGTGCACTTTGGGGAGCCAGGGAGAGAATGTGAGCGAGAGCGGCATATCTCTGCTTTTACGAGCTTCTTAAAATTAGACTGGCATGAAGCAATTTACCTCAGCCCAGGCCTCTTAGCCCACAGATGCAGGAGACGGAGAGAGAAGAGGGGGTGATTGAAAAGCCTCCTGTCCAGAATGTGTGATCAATGGCAGGCAGTTCCACCCTCCCCTTCACCGCCTGTCTCTATCAATTCAGAGCTCAGTGGGCAATCACCCCTCGACTTCACCTCCATCCACCTCTGTCTCGTACAGAAAGACACTGCGGCGTTCAAAGACCTGATCCAGCCTCATTCACACACCCCTGCTAGAGAAAGCCATGGCTATAGCATCAGTGTTCCTGTTTTACAGTGTGTATTCACAAAGCAACACAAGCAGCTGCGCTTTAAACACATGGTGGGGTAAGATATGTAGAGTTTGAGGGGAAAAACAAATCCTAGATCAGTAAATCTCCAGAAAAAAAAAAGCCCCAGAAGTGGATGTGGAGCAGCAAGCTGCCTGCCTGTTTTCGACAGTCTCCTTAAGCTCTTTTGAGCCGTCGATGTCTAATTAGCAGTACTTTTGCATTGGTTCTTGAGCTAGAAGAACCCAATTTTTAAATTGAAAAATATGGAATCCATTAACCTTGCAGGCAAGGGCCACTTGCTGGCATCTCATTAGAGGCGAAGGAAATTGAGCAACACAGGAAAATCTATTATTGTTTTAATAAGCCAACAGTTTGCTAATTTACAGGGTCTTAAGTGTAACTGCAATTTTTCATCAATATCAACTTAATGGAATAGGCACATTGGGAGCAGCTTAAAGTGTTTTGGATAGCTGCAATAAACACTGCACTGATAGAAACACGTATATACACAGCTCGTGCTGAAACGCTGCTGTTTTGAGCAGATTTCTACTGCGCCAGTGGACACATAGGTTAATGCTTGTTTTTGAGTGCCAGGTGATGTTTCTTCGGTTTTCATTTTGTGGGCCATTGCCTCCAGATATATATAAAAAAAATGATACTGCTTTAACCTCGCTCATTAGCAGTGATTGGTGTTACTGATAGGTATTGATAAACCAGTATGAATATTAGATATAAATCTACAAGAATTACAAAAATACAAAACAAAACAAAAAACACTGATCATAACAAAAGTATGTTAATTTACGTAAATGCAATAGGTAGGCCAACTATAAATTATGTGTAGTTCCATAAGCATTTGCCTGTAATTTTCTATCTTTTGTATAATGGCCGTTTGGTCAATACAGATTATGCCACTGACATGTTGTGCATCCGTATTGATAGCCTTATGGATTCATTTAAACACATTTGATTGACCACTGCATTTATTGTATGCAGTGGATGTGTTTTATACAATGCTTTAATCTTGGCAGCCGTAATCGTGTTCTTCTTTCGATTAATTGTGCAGCTCTAATTCTTTTTATTATTATTATTTTTAATTAAAGCAGCAGACCACAGTGTGTATGCGTGGGCATTGATGTGCTCACCTGCACCTCTGCTACTCTCGGTGGGAAACGAGTGCCAAGTTCATCAGTCCCACGGCTGGTCTTAATTAACACGCAGATTAAGGGCTCACTGCGGCATCGCCATTGATTTATTTGATCGGTCATTTGGCAAACCCTCAAATTAATCTGGAACAATGGAATATCTAATAGATTATTTAGGGTTTATTGATGGATCTGTTGTCCTGACTCAGTGTTTTTTTGTGCATTTTAACACTTTAACAAAGTTGTACGTCATTATCAGATGTCAACGCAATGCCTGTTGGACACTGAGAAATATGATGAGAAGTCATGAGGTGACACTATTGATTCACTGAGGCAAGAAATGACACCAGAACCGTGGGAAAGTGGATATGTGGAGTTGTTGTGTGAGAGCAGGCTGGAGCTATAAAGAGTGTGAATCCACGGTGCTCTGAGCACTTAATGTGTTAAACTCGCACATTACGGCCACTGTTGCAGGGTCAGACTGGAGAGGGTCAGAGACAGTAAGAGGAGAGAGAAGAAAATGATAAGGGCTGGAGAGCTGTTATGGCGTGATGAATTGATGTCGTGTTTGTGTGTATAGGTGTGTGCGCTCACGTCCTTGTAGAGTCTGGGATGGAGATGTAGAAGAGCGTTACACGGCTGCCATTCCTTTGGGACCTTTACGTGCTGAAGGGCACAGATGCAGTGTCACATGAAACATGGTCCAGTCTGCCCTGTATGATCAGTCTCTGCCACCCATGTTGTCTTTCTGTGTAGTGTGAAGGGCCAGGAGCTCACTTTTTTTTGCATTTAGAGAGTTTCTGCTGAAACCTCGTCATCTCATCTCGTCTTGTCTCATCTCTTCTTTTCTTGTCTTGTTTCCTCTGCTATTTTTTGCTTCACTGTATTTCTTTCCCTTTTCTCGTTTTCTCATTTTGTCGCTCTTCCCTTCATCTTGTTTCCCTTTGCCCTTCATCTTGTCTTGCCTCGTCTCATCTCTTCTCCTTTTTACTTTTCTTCATGTGTTGTTATGTCTCATCTCATCCTTTCTGTGGTCTTCTTCTCATTAGGGGTTCAAGCGCATAGCGCCTGTCGTTGGAATCCTTGTGAGCCGGGTATTTCGCATTTTTTGAAAAAACTACTTTTTCGAACTAGTCCT
Source organism: Labeo rohita (assembly GCF_022985175.1). Classification (NCBI taxonomy): domain Eukaryota; kingdom Metazoa; phylum Chordata; class Actinopteri; order Cypriniformes; family Cyprinidae; genus Labeo; species Labeo rohita. Next base: position 10,398,065 of record NC_066889.1, on the reverse strand, counting down.
AGGTTTTTCACCTTATCGTAACCAAACCAGTGCAGAAATCTTCTCTGGAGAGTGAATATTAATAGTTATCAAAAAAGTATAACTTTCAGCTCACCATCGCAAAGGGGTGCCAAAATATTCGAAAGGGGCAGGGCCACTTTTAGAAAAATGCCTGTAACTCTTGAGTAGAATGAGATATCTCAGAACGTTTAAGTAAGAGCTCAACCTGAGGTCACAGGGAAAAAAAAAATTGTGGAGCTTGGCCACTCGGGAAATTAAAACATAAAAAATGGCTATAACTGCACAGCCATTTGTCCTATCAGCATGAAAATCGTTGTGCATGGTCTTCGCCGGAAGTGCCACAATTGTCTACAAGAACATTTGTGTATCGTGAAAAACATGGCAGGCATTGGCCAACAAAATTTGAGCACCTGTTAGACAAGGTTAATGGAGGCAAAACTCGGTAAGCCTCGGGGGCGCGATATTGCATTTTTCAAGGGTCCAAACGATTTCCATTTTTCGCACATATGCAATATTCATATCATACATAGCAACTCCTCATTCCGTTTGTTAAATGATTGAGAAGATGTGAAAAACCTACTTTTGCAAACCTGCTAGGCACATGTGACAGGTGATTCTAAACAAGCACGCAAAGTTTTAAGGGGATCGGACCACACCTGGTGCTATAACAGTCATAACAGTTAAAAACGTAATATTTATAGTAAATTACCTGGTTTTTACCAAAAATGCTTTTTAAATCATTGGTTACAAGCCTGCTAAATATTGTCTTTTTCCACATGTGCTTGAACCCGCTGCTTGAAGCTTATTTTCTTTTCTTTTTTTCTTTTTTTTTGGTTATTTTCTGTTGTCTTGTTGTCTTCTTTTTCTAGTCTTACCTTTCACCATTTTTCTTCTCATTGTCACTCTTCTCGTCTCGTCTCATCAGTCCTTTCTACACCGTTTTCTACTCTTCTCATTTTGGCTCTTTTCTTTTTTCTTTATTTCGTTATTCTTGTATTCACCTAATCAATTTTTCCCTCTCTTTTCTATTCATCTTCTGTATTTTTTCCTTTTTTTATCGTGACTGGTGTTTCGCCTCATATCATTTCATCCTTTCTTTGCTCTACTTCTTGTCTCATGTCTTTTCGCTTTTTCCTTCTAATTTATTCCTTTTTCTACCTTTAACTTCTGGTTTCATCATTTTTCGTCTAATTCTGTCTCTTTCTTGTTTTGTCCTCTCTCTTCCTTTCTCTTATTACCATGTTAATCACTTAAGCTTTTTCTTCGTTCCCATTAGCGCCTCTCAATCACACAGGTGAGAGCAGAGGTGAAAATGATATGTGATCATGTCAGTGCATGTTCTTTTCCTTAATGTTCATATGGTTGTGTTCCTACTTGTTGGGATTCTGCTCTGGATTTGCCAGAGGACAGCATCGTATGAGCATGAATGTAAAGTACTGTTTATGGATGAACAGATATTACCATGTGCAGTTTAATATCTGAAGTAAATATCACTGTAAGGGCAGGTGGACGCCAGTGATAGTGAGATATTATATACCACAAAGGCTCAGGGCAGCACAACGAACAACATGGATCAAAGAGAACATTAATTTGCAGATTTTCCATCCAGCTCTGGCAGTGAACGATCACTGCATAGAAGAGAGGATTCGGTGGCTGAATGATATTTTGTGTAGTTTTAGTGGTACCATCTTGTTTTGTAAGACAGAGATAAAGTGGGGCTTGATCCTGTGGTGAGAGCTCTGGCCCACTGATGGCAATGACAAATAAGCAGCGGTAAACTTCGTTGGGGGGGTGAGGGTTGGGGGAGAGACGAGTGCCCTCCTCATCCATCACTGACCTACTCACACACACAAACAAGCACTCGCTCTCTTTCTCTCACTCTCGCACACACACACACTCACGCACACACAGAAACACTCAGATTCTTGAACAAAACAGCAACGTCACCTTTGGGAGAAAAGTTGTTTACATCGCTTCTCCCTCTGTCTCGTTCGTTTGTCACAGTGATGGAGACTGACATTTGACCTTCATCAGGCTCCTCTGTGCTCTTTTTTAGTACAAGCTGGAGTTTGTACGTGCATATGCCTCAAATGATGCTTATATAACGTGTGTGTATATCAGTCTCATACTTTGGGGTCCGTATGTTTTTTTGTTTGTTTGTTTCTTTGAAAGAAATGAATACAATATGTACGTGTTTGTAATTGTTTATTTTATAAAAAAAGAGGTTAATTAAAAAAAAGGAAATTAATAATTGTATTTATTTGATAAATTTATTAACTGTTTATTGAGTAACAAATCAGCATATTGAAATTGGATTACGTGACATTACGTGTCATTAAATTGTAAACAACAGTTTACAGATAAGGTATTCACCCCCTTGTCATCCAAGATGTTCATGTCTTTCTTTCTTCAGTCGCAAAGAAATTGTGTTTTTTGAGGAAAACATTTCAGGATTTTTCTTCATATAATGGACTGATATGGTGCCCTGAGTTTGAACTTTCAAAATGCAGTTTAAATGCAGCTTCAAACGATCCCAGCTGAGGAAGAAGGGTCTTATCTAGCGAAACAATCGGTTATTTTCATAAAAAATAATACAATTTATATACTTTTTAATATCAAACGCTCGTCTTGTCTTACTGTCCCTGAACTCTGTGTATTCTAGCTCAAACTCCAAACGTATTTTCTCTCTTAACTTCAAAAATCATTTCAAAATCATCCTACATCGCTGCAGAAGTTCTGACCCAGTCTCTGCAAAGTGAACATGCAAAGAATATCAAACACCCTTAACAAAAAGGGTAAAACAGCGATATAGGACGATTTTAAAGTTGAGGGAGAAAAAAACGTTCTGAGTTTTTCGACATACCCTAACTGTCTTGAGCTAGAATACACAGAGTTCGGGGGAGAGTAAGACAAGACGAGCGTTTGACATTAAAAAGTATATAAATTGTATTATTTTTATGAAAATAACTAATCGTTTTGCTAGACAAGACCCTTCTTTCTCTGCTGGGATCGTTTACAACTGCATTTGGGATTGTTTGAAGCCGCATTTAAACTGCATTTTGGAAGTTCAAAATCAGGGCACCATAGCAGTCCATTATATAAAGAAAAATCCTGAAATGTTTTCCTCAAAATACATAATTTTCTTATGACTGAAGAAGGAAAGACAAAAACATCTTGGATCAGTACATTATTTGTAAATTGTTGTTCTGAAATTGGACTTCTCCTTTAATGGAACACTCCACTTTTTTAAAAAAATAGGCTCATTTTCCAACTCCCCCTAGATTTAAACAGTTGAGTTTTACCATTTTCGAATCCATTCAGCCGAACTTCGGGTCTGGTGGTAGCACTTTTAGCATAGCTTAGCATAGATCATTGAATCAGATTAGACTGTTAGCATCTTGCTCAAAAATAACCAAAGAGTCTCGATGTTTTTCCTATTTAAAACTTGACTCTTTTGCAGTTACATCGTGTACTAAGACTGACAGAAAATAAAAAGTTGCGATTTTCTAGGCTGATATGGCTAGGAACTATACTCACATTCTGGCATATTAATCAAGAAACTTTGCTGACGTATTATGGGTGCAGCAGGAGCAATGATATTACGCAGCGCCTGAAAATGGTCATTTTTGAACGAGATGTGGTCTAATCAGATTCAATGACCTATGCTAAGCTATGCTAAAAGTGCTACCGCCAGACCTGGCGATTGGCTGAATGGATTAAAAAATGGCAAAACTTAACTGTTTAACTCTAGGGGAGTTGGAAAATGAGTCTATTTTCATATTTAACAATGTTATTGTTTTACTGTGTTTTTGACGAAATTAATGCAGCCTTAGTAAGAATGAATCACTTTTTTTTCAAAAATAATAATATATAAATAATATGGTAGAAAATACCTATGTGTCATGTCTACCTTTTGTCACTCCATTTCTATTTTTCTAGAAGTGACTTGGTTTGTTGATGAAAGGTGCATGTGGTTTGGATTTCAAACAGATCAATGAAGAGAAAGTGAGAAGTGAGACAGAGACGGGGAGGAGTGAATCTTATGATATCTGTCATTATGTCGGATGACAGCTCACGTCTGGGGTTTAGAGTCAAACCGTGTTGCATTTTCTCTTCTTCCCACATAGGAGAAGAGCCCAGAGCGTCTGCTTCCACGCAGACTTCAGAGCATCAGTGCCGGGTGTCATTTCTCAGGAAAATCTGTCTGATAGTTAGAAGTGTAGACTCATGAGTCTGTGGGACTCCAAAAGCATTTCTCTTTGTGTCACACTGCATACTGTCTGTTCATGACGCTAACTGGGCATCAAAAATAGAACATTACACAAGGTGATGTCTATGGGTGCGTTCCAATTACTCAGCCCTGCTTAGAGGGTGTTCGGCCATCTTAAGTGAGATTCCAAATTGCACAGAGCAAATACATCACTTCAGATGGTGGAGAGGAAATTTAACCTACCACTCCTTGCGCATTACCCAAGAAGTGCATGAAATTAGACTTAAACACTAAATATAAGGGTGTTGCATATGTCAAATGGTTTATTTAAATCTTACAATAATATAGATTAAATGTACCATACTGATAGAAAAAAAAAGCAAAGAGTATGAAAATATATTCTATTTTTTTATATCAACATTATAAAATTAGATTAAACCAGTGAGTTTAAAGAACTGCAGTGGGTTTATGAGTTGATTAAAAAAAACTACTAATTAATTAAATTATACAAATAAAAATAAATTACACTTAAACACTAAATAGTGAATTTGTTTACCTGCATGCCATTGATGAACATCAGAGAACTGTAAACATGCAAATGTTTAGTTAAATTATTGAAATATTAACTAAAATATCTCAAGGGTTTTGACTGACTAAACGTTTGGGAATCTCTGCATTACATGAACAAACATTAATAAACATTGAAACAGCTATGACATTACATGCCCAAAGTTTTTCAAATTACCCATAAGGAAGGTAATACCAGTGACAGTAACAAAAGTGACAATTTTCATGAAAAATGCATTTTACAAAATGGCTGCTGCAAGGTATCAAACCAAATGTTGTCAGTCATGGTATATTTACTTAATTACATAGCTTAATCCATTTGTTTTTTTTCTCCACAATTCCCTAACACTAAAGTAGGTCATTCCAGTGACTACATCTAAAGGCTTTATATGAAATCATGAGATAAATGAGAAAAATTTTTGATAACTGAAAAGAGACAGTGGACTTAACATGGACCTTTCTTCATGGATCTTTAGGAAATAGGAAGAAGGAAGTCAAGTGATGTCATCAGTGTGATTTTTATTTCATTTTTTTTTCCAAGGGACCACTACTTTCATTATATATTTTATATTTATTTATAATTTTGTTTCTTTTTATGTCATTTACATCATATATTTGATGATTACGAATTTATTATTGTATTTTAAATGGTAGAAAAACCTGTTTTTGACCTCAAAATAAAGTATTTTCCCTCCATACATCGCTGTGGGGACGAGCAGTTTTGTGGTGCTTGGAATTCAAAATAATTAATTAAAAAACAAATATTGCTGATAGCTCAAGAAGGTGTAATTGTTCAAATAACATATTGTTTCATTTTAAAACATAAAGAAATTGCAACCCTAAAGTGTTTTTCAAGTATAATATTTCTGGGACAGAAAAATGGACATTTCCATAGAATGGCCCACATAGCCTTTTTTAGTTCCCCTCACTCAACAACAAGTCCTTTAAATTTAATGGCATTCAGAACAGAACAAGAATGAAAAAATAAGGGGCTATATAATTATATATTAAACTATAAAATAAAACACAAATTAGGCTGTAGTGGCATTCGTTATAAAAAACATACAAACGTCAAGCTAAAATTAATTTTTTGAATGCAAAACTGAAACAGCATTGTGCTCACAGCCACTCTCATCTGACAAGAATCCAAATCCATGTAAAATGTGGATATGAGGAACAGAAATCTTTCACATGCGCAAAAAAAAAATGTGTTTGTTTGGGCACAGCAGACCTTTTAAGTCGAGCAATATAACTCTATGTTTGCTTTTTATGACTGCATTTTAGTTCGATGATGAATGGCTGAAATATCAAGTTAGCAGCGCTAGAACTGATATGTTGTATGTGCGCATGTGAGGCGCCTGCATGATCAGTTTTAATAAAATAAAGAAGATATAAAGAATACAAAAATGCATTAAGAGAACTTAAAAAATGAGCAAAGCCCATACTTGATGCAGTTTTTTTTTTTTGTAATCTTTTTAATAATTTAAGGTAGGTGTATGATACTGTAAGTGCATGATACAACCAGTGTTGGGTTAATTACTAATGAATTACTAGTTACTAATTACATCTTCAACAGTGTAATTAGATTACTGTACAAATTACTCTCTCCAGAAAGTATTTAATTACTTATTACTAATTACCTTCTAAATACTATATCAACCTCGACAAGTTAATGATACAAGGATAGACATGAAATGGTTCTTTTAATTCTTTCAGATAAATAATAGATAAGTAAGTACATAAATTATTTTGGTCACACTTTATATTAGGCCAATTCTCACTATTTACTAACTATTAACTATGATTTTTGCCTGTTAACTAATTACTGCTTATTAATACTTAGTAAAATAATTGTTAAATTTAATTTCTTAAATTTAAGAACAGGGTAGGAATTGAGTAGGATTAAGGATTTTTTTTTTAAGTAATAATAAGCAGCCAGTAGTTATATCCCAGAAATATTAATGCTAATTACCAGCCAGTTAATATTGAGAATTGGACACTAAAGTGTTACCAGTAGTATTTAAAGTGAGACTGGTACATAAAAGCATGCATTTTAAGGTTAGATTTTATTTTGATGTTAAATTCACTATTGTATTGTATATAAATGGTCTACAGTCTATACCCAGTATTAAGTTCAATTACATAAGAAGTAACTAATTAAATTACAGAAAAAATAAGAGTAATCCCTTACTTTAATTATTTTTTAACGGTAATTAAATTGCAGTAACTAATTACTTTGTACCCAACACTGGATAGAACGTGTGAATCTTCATGGCCTGTTGTTTATGCTGCTATTTGCACATATAAAGCTAAAGCCCTGAAACAAAATCTAATCTTACTGAGTAATGATCGGCTAAAGAGCTTTGGTTGTCAATCAGGAAATAGTCTTAATGAACAAAGTTCTGTCCTCATACAGTTCTCTGTCAGATTTACTATGCCACATGTAAGTTTAGGCTAACTCAAAAACATTACACGAGCTGAGACCTGATGTGAGATTTGATCTCAGCCACCGCTCACGTTCATAATGATAAATCTGAAAAAAAGTTTTTTGTAGAAATGACCGTATGGGCTATTTTTATGTCATACATTCATTTCATAAATGAGGCCCATAGTGTTTCTATACTATACATCACCAGCTAGTAACTTGCATAATTATTTATTTCATACATGGTCTAATAGCTTGAGAGATGCTTTTTTTCACCCAAATTCAGCAGCATGGTTTGAAAATGTATTTACATTTGCCATTGTGTGAATAATATGTAATCAGCTAGTCCATAGTAACTGTAATCTGATTATGAACATTAAAAAAAGGTGATATACTCAAATTACAAGTACAGTACTAACTAGATTACATGTAATCAGTTACTACCTAGCTATGTGTTTATGTATTTATATTTACATTTATGCTATATAGATAACACTTGATTAAATACAGTATAAGCAATGATATTGTTAATATATTATAATATAAATGTAATGTGTTTCACGGTATTCCATATAAACACATTTTGTCAATGTAAAATTCATAAGTGCGTAGTGAGCAGTGAACACTCAGTATGGACCTTTTGATTTGAAATGCAGCATATGAGTTATTGCTTATAAATTACATCATTTAGTTGTCCAGTTCTCTTTTGCCTTGTGATACTATAATGGTGTTAAGCAGTAATGTAAGGGTTAAGAAAAGCAGCCTGAACACATGTCAGTCAAAATGACGGATGATGGATGAGAGGCGCATAGACTGTCATTCATGTAGCTGGATAATTGTTCCTGTCATTAACTTAATGATTACTGACACGCTTCCACGCCTCCAACAGGTGCGCTGTCAACACACGCACACTCATGCACAAATACATCCATCTTAACACGTCTATGATATCACGGATTTAAATGTTATCCTTGCCTTTTCATTTTGTAGGTTGTTGCTTTGACGAGACGGCAGTTCCTGCCAGAGGCTTGTGGTGATGGGGGGCATGTGCTGTCACGTTTCCATGCCAACAGGGTACGGATCTCATTAGCGGAAATGTAGGGGGTTTCTCTTAATTATGATTGAACCCTTCCTTTCCCTGTGGTCTTCGTGATGCGTCTTAGTTTTAACGTTTGCTGTATGTCTCTGCGGTCTTTACAGAGACGCTACACTTTGTTGATAAAGCAGACGTTTTTTTCTGGTAAATGCCTAAACATCCGAGTCGTCCCGAGAAACCGAGCGGTGTACGCAGTGAGCAGTAGGCATGCGGTTTGTGCCCCTTTGTCTTTGGGCACCCTGCAGCGGTGAACACGCTGCCCACGTCGCCCCCTGCCCGGGTCCAGGAACAGGCGCAAGCAGGGGTCCCGGCCACTGCTTTCTTCTCTCCCCGTCTCTGAAGTGCATTTAGAACTGCTTAGCCCTGAGGGAAGCGTGTGACACAATCACTGTAATCTGCATTTGACATCCAAGCAAAGGTGGATTTTGCCACACACACACGATAATTTTCCCACGGGGTGAGATTTGGGATCTGTGGGATCGCATGCCTTTTTGAAATATAAAAAGACATCTTTTTAATATTCCAGCTCCTCTAGCCTTTCGTTGTGCACAGTGTGTGTGGTTTAACTGGCGGTATTGATCCTCACTAACAGCATGAATGGAGTTTAATTACCTGAGCTGCTTTGTCTGCCCTGTTTTTCCTAACTGCCCTCATGGGGATACAGCTATATGTACTCCAGCCCGTCTGCCTCTTTGTATATGTCTTTATGGGTTTCTGCCAGTGTAGGTTAGGCTCTCCAAATGCTCGCAGTGCACTACTAATTGATCCAGCCACTCATTTGTGCATCCTCTTGTGGCTCTGATTTCAGAACATATGTATGAAAACTGATGTAATGTATATACACTGACATGTGAGACCTCTTTTGGGTTCTGAGATATAATAAAGCATATGTGAGTCTGAGTCACATGCTTATCCTTGACTCAAAGGCCCTGCTCTGATTAAAAATGCACACTTGTAATTGCAGCACATATCCTGTTTACTGCCTCTCCACGCAGGAGTTAGAAGAGGGTCTGATGTTTGATATTATGGCCCGTTATTGCCTGACCAGCAGTGTTATTTCTGGTGCCTGAGAGTCATATCAAATTAGATGAGTAAACATCGCCATAAACATTTTACAAGATAATATGACTTTATTAATTCAGCTTTCTGTCCTAATGGCATACTCTGAAGAAAAAAAAAAAGTTTTTTCTTTTGCAAGTTTTGGCACTTTTCACAGACAGGATTATGTAAATTCACTTAACTGAAAGGTTACTTCCAGAATGAGAATTTCCTGATAATTTACAGTTTCAATGCAGTTTCAAAGAGCTCTACACAATAAGGGTTTTATCTAGTGAAACGAGCGTCCATTTTCTAGGAAAGATAAAGTACCAACCTAGTGTTTACAGAGGGAACATGCAAAGAAAGTCAAACGCCCTTTACCAGAAAAAGGTAAAACAACAATGTCGGACAGTTTTGAAGTTTGAGGAGCATGCATGAGGATGCATGATCTAGTGCAAGATGAGCATTTGTGGTTAAAAAGTATACATGCAAAAGTTTGGGATCCTCTTGCAGAATCTGTGAAAATGTAAATAATGTTACAAAATAAAAGAGATTATACAAAATGCATGTTATTTTTTATTTAGTACTTTCCTGAGCAAGATATTTTACATAAAAATATGTAAAATTGTACTTAATTTGTCTTCTTGGAAACATGCAAGTATCTTCTGTTGCTTCCGAATGGCAGTACTAAATGGAAAAAAATATACATTTCAACAAAATAAGAAAAATTTGGACATCTTCATCCTGTTCAAAAGTTTTCACCCCCGGCATGGAGCATCAGTGAATGTTTGAACCTTTTTAATAGTTGTGTTTGAGTCCCTCAGTTGTCCTCAGTGTGAAAACATGGATCTCAAAATCATACGATCACTGCTGGAAAGGGTTCAAATATGCAAAAGATGCTGGAAAACTGAAGAATCTGCAGGACCTAAATGCTTTTTCTGAAGAATTGCACTGTTTTACTGTTCAGAACAAACAATGGACTCATGAACAACCATCACAAAACAAAAAAACAGTCGTAGCTCATCCAGATAGCCACACATAGTATTAAGAACCAATGGTTCCCAAACTTTTGAAGGGGGGTATTTTAATAATTGCAGCAATTTTTTTTTTTGTGCAATTTTCAATTTTTTTGTCTTGTGGACTATATGTAAACATCTTTTATGCAAAATATCTTACTCAGGACAGTACTGAGTAAAAAATAACATGCATTTTGTATGATCTCTCTTATTTTGTTAAAATTATTTACATATTCACAGATTCTGCAAGGGGTTCCCAAAGAAAATGACCAATCATTTTGCTAGATAAGACCCTTTGAAGCTGCATTGAAACCTTGAACCCATTGGCCACTATTAAAATCCATTATATGGAGAAAATTCCTATAAAGTTTTCATCAGAAAGCTTAATTTCTTTGTGACTGAAGAAAGAAAGACATAAACATCTTGGATGACATGGGAGTGAGTTTCTGGGTTTCATGGGGGGTTATTCTGAAACAACTTCTCCTTTAAGTAAAATTAACAAGCTCACAAGCTTGTTACAACACAATGATAACCACAAAGCCTTCAACAACAGGAATTCTAAATAACTTATAAAGGTACTCCAAATGTCCTAAATCGTTTAGTAGCTTTATTTGAAAAAAAACACTGAAATTTAAGCAATAAAGGCAAATTAGATTGCTTTTGTGAATGGTAGAATTTTCATTTTATGTTCAGTAAAAAATCATTTTTGATTAGCATTAAAGGGCTCACCCCAAACTACAAAATTCTGTCATCTATTATTCACCCTCATGTTGTTTCAAACCCTTAAGACTTTCATTCGTCTTCAAAACATAAATGAAGCTGCTTTTAATGAAACCTGAAAGATTTATGCCCCTACTTTGAAAACCATTGCACTAAAAACTTTGATGCTTCAAAATTTCATAAAAAACATTGTAAAAATATGTGTTTGTCTTTTCAGAAGACTTGGATTAAACTGCTTGTTTCATATCGTTTTGGTGAAATGGAGTTGCAGTGGGGAGGATCATAAATCTCTGAAGATTTCATTAAAACATCTTAGTTTGTTTTACAAATTAGTAAATAATGACAGAGACTTAATTTCTAAGTGAACTATTTCTTTAAGGCATTATGACCACATAACATCTAGTGGGGACAATAAATTATTGTATTGGACATAAAATGCTAATTAAAACACAACAACATAGCAACACAAATAGCACAAAGTATATTGTGCATTGCTTTAGGCAGCTAAGATAAACAAGTACATCCTCCTTGTTGTCTTTGCTTGATATTTAGTGTTTGTAGAAGAGGTGTAGGGTGAAGATTCAAGAGATTGTAAAGTGTGTTTTCCTTTGGTCCCAGTTTGTGTGTTGCTGTGCACAAAGATGGTGCGATATTGATTTCTCTAGCTGAGTCCATGGCAAATTTAGATAAGTTAGGTCTTGCTTCTGCACAGGACGCCGATAAGATCTGAGCTGGAGACTGAAGACCCAGGCTGTGGTTTGTAGCTGACTGCAAATGTTAGTACTTATTGGCTTTTACGGTGTGGTGCCATTAAACTGCAACAAGTCGTTTTTGGGATTATATGTGTGTGTGTGTGTGTGTGCCTACTATATCTTAATCCTTGCTGTGATTCACTAATTCATGTCACGCAGAGCTCTACAGACACAGAATCCAGTACACAGAGCTGATTTAGCTAAATAACTAATGTAATGGTTAGTGTAATGTAATGTAACAAAAAAGACTATGCTATTTCAGGGTTCAACAAAACAAATGTTGGCTTAAAGGGATAGTTCACCTTAAAATGAAAAATTCTGTCATCATTTTCTCACCCACATGTTCTCCCAAATGTACTGTATGTGGCTTTCTTTCTTCTCTGAAAACATAAAAGATATTTTGATGTCTCAATGTTTTTGTGGATAAAATGAAAGCCAAAATAATGTTAAATGGGATGCTGAGAAGAGTGACATTTAATGATTACAAATAAAAATTAAAAATTAAATTAATTAGTTATGAAAAAAAAAACGTGATTAAAATATTTGCAAAAATATGTATGAGTTTGTCTCATATTTATATCATATAATAAGCAACATCACATACCCATAAAGCCACAGCAGGACTGTTGTGTGTCTATGAGCAACACAGCGATGTTTAGTTACTGAATAAATCCAAATTTTGAATTAATCGTGTGAATCAGTGATTCAAAGGCCCATTCATAAAGTGAGCCGTTTACTGAATTCCTGAATGAATCAGCTGTTGGAACAAATCGAATGAAATGCATTTACTGCCGCTTGCTGGCAGTTTTAGTTTGGATCTTTATAGGGACAGTTAACACAAAAAAAAAAATTGTGTCATTATTTACTCAGACCTGAATGACTTTATGTCTAATACATTTTTTGCTGAATCAAATACAAGGTTTCTTTCTAAAGCTACTATTTGTAATGTCTACTAAATACTTTCTCATTTAACACTTATTTAACATCTCATTTAACACATTTAATAATATTTTGGGGTAGTTTCACAGCCACTTGTGATTTGCGATTAATTAGATAAAAAAAAAAAAGAATAATAATTGACTGACATCCCTATTAAAATATGAACAAAAATTAAGTAGTAACCATGAGAAAACAAGAAAGAAAAATAATAATAATCCATGGCCTCTCAGGACTTCCATAGTTGACTGCAAACATAAACTATTGGATAAAAATGAATGTGTGAATAAAAGGTGCATGGCTACTCATTTTAAAGGCCATTAGTTCAACTTTCATTTTCAAAATATCCATCTCCATCCATCCATTCATCCACCTGCATCCATTTATGTTCATGTATTCATCCCTCCATCCATCCATCTATACATTCATGCTAATTTATCCATCTATCCATCAATCCATCCTTCTGTGTTCATTCATCGATTTATCTTCATGTATCCATCCATCCATCCATCCATCCATCTACTCATTCATGGTCATTTATCTATCTATCCATCAATCCATCCATCCTTCTGTGTTCATCCATCAGTTCATCTTCATGCATCCATCCATCCATCCATCCATCTATTCATTCATGGTCATTTATCCATCTATCCATCAATCCATCCATCCTGCTGTGTTCATCCATCAGTTTATCTTCATGCATCCATCCATCCATCCATCCATCTACTCATTCATGGTCATTTATCCATCTATCCATCAATCCATCCATCCTTCTGTGTTCATCCATCAGTTCATCTTCATGCATCCATCCATCCATCTACTCATTCATGGTCATTTATCTATCTATCCATCAATCCATCCATCCTTCCATCCATCCATCCATCCATCCATCCAAATATTCATTCATGTTTATTTATCCACCCATCCATCTATCTATCTATCTTTCTATCTATACATCCATCTATCTATACATCCATCTGTCCATTCATTTGTGTTTATTTATCAATCTATCTATCCGTCCATCCATCCATCTATTGATTCGTGTTCATTTATCGATCTATCTATCTATCCATCCATCCATCCATCCATCTATCCATTCATTCGTGTTCATTTATCGATCTATCTATCTAGCCCTCCATCCATCATCCATTTATTTGTGTTCCTTTGTGTTCATTTATCGATCTATCTATCTGTCCGTCCATACATTCATTCGTGTTCATTTATCAATCTATCTTTCCGTCCGTCCATCCATCCATTCATGTTCATTTTTTCATCCACCCACCCATCCAAACCGCTTGTCCCATGTAGGATTGTGGGGATGCCAGAGCCTATCACAGTGTCTCAGACCGTGGACACATCCATGCATGGATGGCCAGTCCATCACAGAACCCCAATCATGCACAGCATAAAGAGAATTTCAACTGAACATAATATAAGGTTAAAGATACTAGCTTTCAATTTGTGTTCAAGCTTATTGCATGTGCTCCAGAGTGATATGGGTGATTCATTCAAAGATAGACACTGGGATATTACATGGAGGACAAGAGAGGACAAATGTATGTGAGAGCGGTGTGGGAGAATATTCTCCTAGCCCATCAGCTGTCTTTGTTTACCCTTTTTCATTGCTGAAAACAATTGCTGATAATGTGTACGAATCATTCATGCCGTCGTTAGATGAATTCCAGCATTACTCCGATCTTAAATAACATTAGGGTTTCTTCACTCAACCTGAAAAATCACTCAATTCAAACAGCGAAAGCGCAGTCATGATGACATCTCTCACTCACGATGTGCAATGCGAGCCTCCAACACAGAAATCCTAATCCTATTTCTATTTGACAGTTATTGTGGTTTTGAGTAAAATCTCTCATTTCAATGGCCTGTCAAAGCGAGATTTACAACGGATCCTCCCGATGTTTGTTGATTGTCTAAGCCGATCGGATGCCCTGGAAGAGCAAAGTTTGGCATCTTCGGGTGTGGGCCCATTCGTCTCTACTGAGCCGTAGGAAGCCATATTGTTTCAGCCACACCCAATTAGCTCTCAGTTTGAGTGAAGAAGGCTTGTTTCACAGTCTGCTGCCTCTGCCACACGCATAAGAGTCCTACACGCACACTCATGCATGACAACGAGACAGGAGGAGGAGTCGCTCCATCAAAGAGTACTTAGCTGCCAGTTAGTACCCCCAGATTCCCAAAGCACAACCCACAGACTGATCCAAAAGATTAAAATAGATTGTAAATAGCCGGAGCGATTTCACTTCGCAACTGTAGTGTTGTGCAGGGCCAAATATGTGATGATTGATGTGGGTTTTATTGAGTTTGATGGTTGTGAACTGTACCCACTGTAGGCTGTTACTGAGCACATTAACTGAAGCTCGTCTTGAGAGAAGTGAGACACAGTAACTGAGATATAACTGTTCTTTGTTAGAATGACAAGAATGCTTTGACAAGGACAGTGAAAGTAACATTAATTAAGTGTGATAATTCATATATAATGCTATATACTACCATAAGACAGTTTTTAAGGAAATTAATATGCTATATTAAATTTAGTAAAATGATTTGACACTAAAAAATTCTATTTCAAATAAATGCTATTTTTGTGGAACAGTTTCCACACATAAAGAGTAAAGCACAACTGTTTTCAGCAATGATAATGGATGTTTCTTGAGCACCAAATCAGCATATTACAATGATTACTTCAGTTGAAAGTGAAAAACACTTTTTCAGACCAAGAAACTGAACAGACCGATCTCAAATGACAAAGAGATTTGAGTTTGCACCAGAAACAAGAATGGAATTCAATAGAAAACTGGATTGCATGGGAGTTGATATAGCGTGGAATTATGTTCTAAAGCCATGTTTTTAATGTTTTTGTCACAAAATGTCAGAAGTTATATACATTGTGACTTTCCTCAGCAAATATTCCCATATTTTAAATTTTATAACACATATGAAATGACACATTCTTACAACTAGGTATTTCACAAGAGGATTCTCCACTATTCCCTTTAGTCTCCATCGATTTGCAGCCTGGCCACTAACTTCACTATTGATGAGCATGTCATTGATGAGTTCAGCAATCTTCCCTCCTGGCAATCACTTTTTGCATCCTCTTCTTGATTAAAGCCTCCTTTTTTCCACGATGCAAACACTTTTCCAGCACAAACAGCGAGCGGCACGGAGCACTAAGGCTACCAAATAGACGGCAGGTGTAATTGGAATTCTCCTGTGAGGCAGAAGCAGGAAATGAATGTGACAGGATCAGAAGGCTGTGGTCTTCTGGAGCAATCTCAATTACAAACCAGTCTCACAAGGGAAGGAAAACTCCTAGATACTGATATGAAATGGTAAATAAAGGATTTATGAATATAAGTAGACAAATTAATGAAATAACACCCAAAACTCTTTCGCAACAATCACTGCAATCTCATTTTGGGCCGAAGGTACGGCTGCAATGCTCCTGAGAAAAAAAAATACAGTAATTGTCCTCTTTTTGATTAAATGAAAAGGAAAGATTCAATCAGGCCCCGTCTGTATTAGATGAACAATTGTGTTTCATGCAAATTACAGACACAAAGTCACAGGTCGGTCTGAAATATGAAAATAAGAGAGGTCTCTTAACGCGCATTAGAAAGCCTCTCATTTGGAAGTGTTTGGTTTACCCCATTTCGCCACCTGGCTGAACCCTGAAATGAAGCATGATGGGAATATTCAAATGAGCCACAATGAAGGTGAGCCGAGCCTGTCAGGCCAGAGCGTTCTTTTGTCGAGTGCTTTGTATGCCACTCGGCGCGGGAGAAAAAGGGGCCGATTCATTCCTTTGTTAAATAGCATAATAAAGCTTTCCATCAGGCTTATCGGTAAGAACACACAATTGTTCACAATTGTGACTAAAACGAAAGATGAGTGAACTTAAAAGCCTTGTGGCCTAATTGTTTGCAGGGGGTTTTGGCTGGTGGAACGTGTCACGTTGAGAGCAGGGCGAGAAGATTTGTTTTGAGTGTCGGCGATGCTAATGTGCATGTTTGTCGCCCCATTGAACCGCTGAATTTGCATGCTAAACTTTGCATGCTAACTACGCCGAGCGACGGGCTCCTTCACATCTGCGAGTCTGAGTTGTAATCACCGCCTCTCCTAATACTCTTAAATCACGTCACGTTAAGTTACAGCCGCCGCCTGCTATGGTGACAATAGCGACAACATCTCAAAGCAATAGCATGCTTACTTGCTACATCCCAGCGTGAATAGCCTCATGCTAATGAAACTTGAGCCGCATTAAGAATAATGCGCTGTTTGTAAGATGCTCTCAGAATGTCCTGTGGATACAAAGAGCATTTGAATCCCAATGGATTCCAGTGCTAGACGCTTTTTCCGACAGATGCCATGGTTGAAGGAAGTTGGCTGTCAGGTAGTCGGAGTAGCCGTCACCTTTGATGCCCACTGGATTTCCCTCTTTGAGACTGTCTGATGCATTGAGCTGCCAGGGGACACTTCCTATAATGGCAATGTGTCCCTGAGGAGAACAGACCTAGTGTTGGCCACATTCAGACAAGGGTAAAGAAAGGAAGAGGATGTTAAAATGATAAAGTAATAGCAATAAAATAAATAAGTAGAGATGCACCGATCGATCAGCCAGGATTCTGAATTAGCCGGTTTTCCACGGCAACTGATAATATATTTATGTCCTGACAGATGAAGCTTGCGCAGCTTAAAATTAGTATGTGAGAGAGACTAGTGCAGAAATCAAAACAAATGAGCGCAACAGCACTCAAAGAAAGTTACAGGTGCATACTGCAAAATATATTTATAATATGATTTAGGTACTAAATTTAAACACGACTGCAATGTGACACTGATTTTATACAATAAGTAGTTCAATAAACAAGAAGTTTAAATTAAGCGACTTATATTGCTTAACTCAATATTGAATATTTATGCTCAATTTCGTTGCAACACAGCAGTGTTTCATTCAGGGTTGCCAGGTTTTTTACACCAAAACCCACCCAACTGCAACTTAAAACTAGCCCAATAGTGCTTCGAGGGGCATCCGTCATTAAAAATCGCTTTCCAGTGGATAAAATACACTTTTTTTTTGTCTGGGTTCCCCTAAATACAACATTATTGGGGTCGCTTCAACCCGCGGAAATCGAAAACCACCCGCGGGAACAGTGTAAAAGTAGCCCAATTCTGCAGGAAAATCGTGGACTTGGCAGCACTGGTTTTGTTCATGAATCCACGTGTTTGAATGATTCAGAAATCCATTCATAAAGATTAAATGACTCACTCATTATTACAGTCTTTTGCCGCCACCTACTGGTGGTTTGGTTTCATATTTAAAAGTATCATTGCATTTTTCACAACATTTCTTATTTGTATGTTTAAAAAATATTTAAAACATTAATTTTATAAAACTATTTATGCATTTGAAATGTGAGGGAAGTGTAATGTTTAATTATTTTTTATTATGTAAATTTTTTTGTATATGCTGTCAATTATATTTCTTAGAGAGAAAATCAGAATCAGCAAGTCACACAAAAAAACGGAATCGGCCAAGAAAATTGCAATCGATGCATCTCTATAAATAAGGCATTTGCGACTTAATATCTCACAATTAAATTTATAGCATATGTCGTGGTACTCTTGTACCCAAAGATGAATTTGTGTGAGATTATTTGTGTTCAAAAGAGCATCCAGGACATTTTTTTTTAATGTTCTATGTCATATGAGTTTGAAACACCATGCGAGTAAATAAGTGATGATTTTAAGTGAACTGCCCCTTTAAATGTTCAATGTCGCTATGTCATTTTAGAGTCCACTTTTGATTTATTCATAGGCCTTGCTGAAGCAGAGTCACCAGATCGCTTAAACATCTGACCGCCGTGTTGTGATCAAATCTGACCCAGAAATTCAAGCTTATGTTAAAGGAACCTCTGGCAGCTTTTGTTTTTTCTGCAATTCTCAGTAGGTCTTGTTTAGAATTTGTCCGTAAGGGTGTTTCGTCTGCACTGACTGACACAAACTGGCATTGAGCAGCTCCTCTTCACAGCCGGCCCCACAGCATCCCACTCTCCCTACATGAAGAGCCTCTTCTAAACTGAAAAACACGGGTTTGAGCGCTAGCCACTGAAGTTATTTATAGTGGATATTTTTCTGCTTTTGATGTGACTCACAACAGTAAATCTGGTGAGACTAGGGCTTTCCACCCCCAGCTGCTCTCTGTGCTGTGAAGAATAGCCCTCAACTCCTTTTGGGAAGCTAGCAGTGTTTGTTTTCTCATCCCCTGCTACATTTTTATGTTTACAGAGGATAATCCAATACTGTACAGTATATTTCCCTCTGTTTTGGCTCTAGAATGGACAAGCGAGTTAGTGTCTATCTGCTCTCAATTTTAAGTCAGCATATTTAGGTTGAAACATAGTATCAAACATTACTCTTTTGAAATATGAGACTTTGATTACGTTTGGCACAAAGCTCCTTTTCTAGTCAGTCCACACCACACAAAACTAAGCTGTACATAATCATAAAGATTCATTTAGAAACCGTTATGGTTTTGACATCATAACCATGAGGGGGAGCTATTCCAGTGATTAACCAATCAAAACAATCCTGTTATATATGGTCCAAACTACTGTCCCACAACCAAAAACACATTTAAAAAGCATTTAAGAATTCAAGGCTTAGATGTTTACTAAGATCCTTCTATTATGTATTGAAACCAATAATAATATTTAAAATATTAGTAAGCTTAATATATAGAAAATCATTATTTATTGGGTATTTTCAATTGGGAGGTGGCTGTGTTTTAGTCTACTGGCTGAGACTGATTTGAACTACACCCCTACATTTATGAACAGGAAATATTCATGCGTCCCTCTCTCTTATAGCAAAAAAAGGAAAACATAATCCTCATATTTGGGGGAAATAAACAAAATTTGAGTACATTTATGCAATTTTTGGTATTTTAGTATGTTTTAGTAGTGTTTTGGTATGTAAGTTATGTGATGTGGTCACTACCATGCTTTGGTACTGTCACTACCGAAACATGGGGTGTTTTGTCAAAAATAAAATGAACTAAATTATCAAAAATGTTATGATAGTTTTAGGTTCAATGTATATTCAAACTAATGAATCCTTAACTTTGAAATCAGTATGATCAACTTTTTGCCTTTAAAAAAAAATTGTATTCAAAATACAACAAATCTCATAAATTACACTTGAAATATTGTTAAAAATGTTATTATTGATGTAACTCTGAAAAATGTTAATAGAATAGCAAAAATATATATATTTGCAATGTAGATGTAAGCAAAATCTTAATAGGTCAATATAACTCTTCTTATTAAATTATATATAACTGTGTTTCGCTAGTGACAAATTTGGGGAGAGGACAAATATTCCAAAACTTTCTAAAAAAAAACATTATGAGAATTAACTGCACAGTTACTAGAAATATATACCTTGGACATTATACAATTTTCATACATGCAATTTTTTTGTAACTCTGACTTAGGACCAATTCTGTAGAATGGCCCATATATACTCTTAAAAATAAAGGTTCTTTATCGGCTTCTATGATTCCATTAAGAACCTTTAACATCCACAGAACCTTTTCATTCTACGAAGGATTCCCTATAGTTTAATATTAATGTTCCTAAATGTTTTTTACACTAAGAAAACGGGTTCTTTTAAGAATTGTAATTGCTAAAAACAGTTCTTTTATGGCATCATTGAAACTTTTATTTTTAATAGTGTTGCCTTGAAGACGAAAAAGGTCTGTTTAATTCTCAGGGTCAGAGAGAAGGTTGAAAGTTTCATGATTATTCAGATCTTTTTTGTTCAACATCATGACATACATTTTTTTCCCTTAGTTATACATGTTATAAGTCCTATAAAAGGTCACCTATAAAAGGACTTTTTTTCTTCTCTAGTTAAATTTAAAATATGTCCTGTGGTGTGGCAAATGAACGTTTGAAAGTGCAAATATCATGTAAATTATTGTGAGCTCACAAAAATTACTATAAAAATAATTGCAATCTAATAGAATTTTGTAAAAACTATAATAATTATTTAAGAAATTTGATTAATTATGTTATTGTATAATGTATTTTAAATCTTTTTTTAATTTTAAAACACCACACTGTTGGTGCAAAAATCCATTATAGACACGTTTTAATAATTTAATGTAAAAAAAATTGATTGTTCTATATATTGTATTATTTGGATTTTTAAATCTACAGCTTCTCAAACCATATCCATTATTGATAAAAGAGAAAACAGCATGCTGAAGGAAAGAAGGGGGGAGAGATGGAAAGCGGGAGCGAGGTGGAGGCCTCGCTGTAAGACACCGTTATTGTTCTGTGTCTGCCTGGTGAACAGCACTTGTCAGAGGTGAGGTGATTTTCCACTGCAGCTTTTCTCCTCAGTATGTAAGCCTGGCGTGAGCAGAAAGTGATGCTGTGACTGAAACACTAATGAGGCAGCTCGGTCTCTCGCTTTCGCTCTCTCTCGTTCCCTTCCTTTTCCTCTTCTTTTCCCGCCGTCTCTCTCTCGCTTTCCTTCGCAGAGCAAATGAATTTCAGGAGTTAACATTATCTTGGCTTTTTCTGTAGCTCTGCCTCAGTAGAGAGCTTCTCTGCCGGGGTCCGCTGGGAGCGGTGTGTGGGGCGAGCTTGCTAGCCGATAACCTTGGCGAGGTGTTAGAGAGAGAGAGTGTGGCTCTGGAATCTCATTAGCCCCGGCGCCAGGCTGGCTTTAATTGCCGGGCACGTCCTCACAATGCCTGTCTGTGATGAGGCAGTGGGATAGAAGAGGGGAAAGAATAGGAGCTCGAGGAGGTCAGGGAACTGAAAGGAATGATATGGCTTTGAGTGTAGGTGCACCCGTCAGGGCGGGTAAATGGGTGCCAGATATTACAAGATAGAACCCTGCGCCATCACATTAGGACGTTCAGTGATTAACTCGAATGTGGGGTCGCACGTTTTACACTAAAAAAATTGTCAAAAGGCACGGATCCACTGTGTGTTTCTGTATTTTATAAGTATTCATTAATGGCACGGCATGACTGATTTCAAATATCATTTTGGCCTTCATTCTTATTCATTCTTTTCTTATTTTTCAAAGCAAGATTTAGAAATATGGTAGTAAAATGAATTTCTGCACAAGGCTTTTCTAATTTGCATTCATTTAAAAGGTAAAAGAATGTGCTTGAAACACAAAAAGGTCGCCAATGTGGTTAACAAAGCAAGCATTGAATATTATTAAAATATTGCCTTTAACACAAATAATACAGTTGAGGTCAAAAGTTTACATACACCATGCACAATCTGCAAAATGTTAATTATTTTACCAAAATAAGAGGGATCATACAAAATGCATATTGTTGTTTTTTTATTTAGTACTGACCTGAATCAAATATTTCACACTTACACAAAAGACACTTACATATTGTCAGAGTTCTGTGTGCCATTTGGACTGTTTATGTTTGTTTTTCCCATTGTGCCCATATTTGGTTCTTCCTGTCCTCATTTTGTCCTGATTAGTTTATTTACTACACCTGTCTGTGTCTTAATCACCACCCTTTATAAGTCTGCTTGTGATTTGAGTTTGCTGTCGGTCCTTGACGTTATTTGGATGTGTGTGGATTATCGTTCTGTTCCTGCCTGTTCCTGCCTGTTCCTGCCTGTTCCTGCCTGTTCCTGCCTGTTCCTGCCTGTTCCTGCCTGTTCCTGCCTGTTCCTGCCTGTTCCTGCCTGTTCCTGCCTGTTCCTGCCTGTTCCTGCCTGTTCCTGCCTGTTCCTGCCTGTTCCTAGAAGTTATATTAAATTGTTATTTGTATCGTATCTCGTCTCTCGACTCATCTATCCAGCACGTACCGTGACAGAAGGACCGACCCTACAGTTTATCCCCGGCGTTTCCCTGCTTTATTTTTTCCGTTTTTTTTTTTTTCTCAGTGTTTGTTTTTTTGTTTTTCGTTATGGATAACCCTGCTGTCCTCCTCCTTCTCCTGGAGCACGAGAGAGCTTCGCCGACTACATGGAGTGGGTGCTGGTGTCCTGTAGATCTTCGTTGACCGCGGAGGATGACACCAGCCCCACTCAAGACCCAGAGCCCAGCCAACCAGCACCCCGACACGCGGAGTTTGAGCCCGAGCCCACCGCGGATGACGAGCCAGAGCCACGAGCGACAGAGCTAAAGATCGCCACAGAGCCAGAGCCCTACACATCCGATCAGGTGCGAGAGCCGGCTACATCTACCATGACGGGGGAGTGCAAGATGGAGCAAGTGAGGGCTATGGAGAGCCCTGCCCACTGCACCACTGCTGGGGGTGAGCTGGATGATAACTCTGGGGACTTGATTGACTTTTCTACGGAAGATCTAGAGGATAACTCTGGGGACTTGATTGACTTTTCTACGGAAGATCTAGAGAATAACTCTGGGGATTTAATAGACTTCTTTACAGAAGTATCTACCTGTCTCGTTATGCCTGCCTGTATGGAATCCCCACCCACCCTCCCTCTTCTGCCTATGTCAACATCTGTCTGCTCACCGCTGTCCCCTGACAGCCCCTCTGCTCACCCTCAGCCCACCACCTGTGCAGTGGGTGCGCCGCGGGTCTGCCAGCTTCCATCGGCGTCAGGGCTGGAGGATCCCTCATCTCCGCCTCCAGCCTCAGAGTCCAGAACTCCGCCTCAGCCCTTGACCCTGCGGCTTCACCACGGCTCTCAGCGCCCTCGTCTCCATCGTCGCCCATCGGTCCACCAGCTCCACTGGGCTCCCTCGTCTTTCCGGCTCCGCCCTGGTCGGTCGTCGGCCCTTCATCACCTCAGGACTCTGTTCCTACGGCTGCGCCTGGTCACTCCGTCCCACCGGCTCTGTGGACCTCCTTCCTCCTTCTGGCACAGCCTCCATCCTCTGTCGCTCCGGCTCCGCCGCGGACCTTCGGATCTCCGCCTACGCCTCGGTCGCCAGAGCCTAGGGCTCCGCCTTGGCCCTCCGGATCCTCGGTGTCGCCCTGGATCTTCGGCTCTCCGTCTCCGCCTCGGGCTCCTCCGCCAGCTCCTCCGCCAGCGGCTCCGCCTCCGTCGGTCGCCCCCCTGGAGTCGTCAGCCTTTTCTCCACCATGGCTCCTCCCTCCGTCGGCTCCACCGTGGGTCGTCATGATGGCTGTGGTCTGGGTCTCGCATGGCTCCTCCTGCTCCGGGTCCCTCCTGAGTTCTCCCTGGCTCCTCCCTCCGTCGTCACCACCCTGGACTTTGTTTATTGTCCTCCTCCCGGAAGACCGTCCGCCACCAGAGCCTCCTCCCACAATGACTTTATTATTTTCACTCCCTTTCCACGCCGCGAGGTCGCGCCTTCCGGGAGGGGGGAGTAATGTCAGAGTTCTGTGTGCCATTTGGACTGTTTATGTTTGTTTTTCCCATTGTGCCCATATTTGGTTCTTCCTGTCCTCATTTTGTCCTGATTAGTTTATTTACTACACCTGTCTGTGTCTTAATCACCACCCTTTATAAGTCTGCTTGTGATTTGAGTTTGCTGTCGGTCCTTGACGTTATTTGGATGTGTGTGGATTATCGTTCTGTTCCTGCCTGTTCCTGCCTGTTCCTGCCTGTTCCTACTAAGAGTTATATTAAATTGTTATTTGTATCGTATCTCGTCTCTCGACTCATCTATCCAGCACGTACCGTGACACATATAGTCTACTAGAGAAAATAATAGTTGGTTTTTCAGCATTTTTGTGTTTTCCAACAATGACTGTATGATTTTGAGATCCATCTTTTCACACTGAGGACAACTGAGGGACTCATATGCAACTATTACAGAAGGTTTAAATGCTCACTGATGCTTCAAAAAGAAAAACACTGCATTGAGAGCCAGAGGTTAAAACTTTTTAAATTTGAAGAACAGGTTAAATTTAACTTATTTTGTCTTATGAGAAACATGTAAGTATCTTCTGTAGCTTCAGAAAGGCAGTACTAAAGGAAAAAAACTTTGATATTTAGGCAAAATAAGAAAAATGTACACATCTTCATTCTGTCCAAAAGTTTTCACCCCCTGCTCTTAATGCATTCTTTTTCCTTCTGCAGCATCACTGAGCATTTGAACCTTCTGTAATAGTTGCATATGAGTCCCTCAGTTGTTCTCAGTGTGAAAAGATGGATTTCAAAATCATACAGTCATTGCTGGAAAGGGTTCAAATACACAAAAGTGCTGAAAAATCAAATTTGTGGGTCCTGAAGAATTTTTCTGAAGAACAGCAGGATGTTTAACTGTTCAGGACAAACAAGGGACTCATGAACAACTATTACTAAACAAAAAAACAAA
Organism: Labeo rohita; assembly: GCF_022985175.1. Lineage (NCBI taxonomy): Eukaryota > Metazoa > Chordata > Actinopteri > Cypriniformes > Cyprinidae > Labeo > Labeo rohita. Next base: position 10,372,981 of record NC_066889.1, on the reverse strand, counting down.
CACAACAAACGAAACACAGCTGTGGATCATTCAGGTAACAACACAGTATTAAGAATCAAGCGTATGTAAACTTTTGAAAAAAGTCATTTTTATAAATTTAACTATTATTTTCTCTTGTGGACTTTTATGTGAAATATCATATTCAGGTCAGTACTAAATAAAAAAATAACATGCATTTTGTATGATCTATCTTATTTTGGTAAAATAATGAACATTTTGCAGATTCTCCAAGGTGTATGTAAACTTTTGACCTCAACTATATTACGTATTTCATTTAATAAATTATATAATATAACTGTGCAAATATCTGTTATATATTTAATAAATTATTTGTAAAAATCAATTCAGTTCACAAAGGAATTATATATTAGCAAGTAGAACAAAACATAAAAAATTCATGATAATGACATAAAAATGATAACCATTAAAAAGTAATTAAACAAATCGATATAAGTCATCAAAGGCTACTTTAGTGTAAGAGCTCAAACTCCCCAATTGCCATCTTCAGCCATGCTGGTTTTTCTTCCGCAAAAACTCCTCAAGGGCCAACTGACAATTCCCACACTGCTCGGTAAGCCACCCCATTCCCTTCAAATAGACCTAGAGCGGGCAGCACTGTCGCAGTGGTAGCACCATCAAATAATCTCACTCTCTTTGATCTTTGGCTTTAAGCATCAAGTAGTTCACGGAAACTCATGAGAGAAGCATTGGGTTGCAGTGCTACGCAGTCAGCTAGCATATGGCTTAATCAAAGATGCTAACACAGATACGAAGGTGAACTTTTACTGAGGCTGTTCACTAAGTGACTAAAGTGTTGCTCATCAGAATAGACTTTTCCCTCCTCTTTTTATTTTTGGGCTTTTTACTTTTATCAGATTTTCTTTTGTGTTTTTATTGGATTTTTCCCCCAAGCGATGTATATGTTTTTTTGTTTACTTTCATTACACTGCAGTAAAATTGCCGCCAGTTTGTCTAAGATGTAGCGCCGTCTCTTTTTTCACTCTTTTGAAAAGTAAAAACTTTAAATTCATATTTGATGAGGCCAAACACAGAGATGATTAAATTTAGCAGAGAGCACACGGTGCTGTCAGATCATTCAGCTTCACCCATGTCACACTTCTTCACTCAGCTGCCCAAGAAACACGAGTGAGTGAGGGATCCCTGTGGTAAAGCCCCACTTAAACCTCAGCAAATGAATTATTTCACTCTCTGACGGTGCTATGGCAGTGTTGTTGGCACATAAACTACTCTGCAGAAATAGCTGTGCTGCTTGTTATTTGGAATTGGTCCCATTGGCTTTTCGTGTGTCGGCCATGTAGGGATGATTTTTGAAGTGGCTGTCATGTTGTATGTGGTAAAAGCTTCAATAGCTTTAAAAGCTTTAAAAGCTCCAGGTTTATAAGGTGATGAAAACGGAAATCTGTCCTTTGATATACAGAACAATACTTTGAAATGAGATGCATTGACTTTTGTTGATTTTGTAGTCTCTGACTGTGTGAAGTCAAATACTGTCTCTCAGAAAAATCTAGTGAATGTTTTAGAAACTGTTTCGACCAATACTTTAGGTGAAAAATAAATCCTAGCTCTCTGAAAATGCGATATTATCTTATATAAAGGTAAAAATGGAAAGCTTGTTACACTTTGCAAAATGTTGTGACAGTGTGGGAGGTAATTATCTTCCTTTTTGTCTTTTAATTGGATTTTTTTCTTATTTTTCAATCTGATTTCTAACAGTCTGTTTTTCATCTGTTTCAAAATTTTTCATTTTTTAAATCAGTTTTTTACAAATATTTTTAATATTTATATTTGAATACTACTTTTATATTACACATTTTACATTTTCTTTCTCATATTTTATGCATATGCTTTACAATAAGGTTAATATAATATAATATAATATAATATAAAATGTGACCCTGAACCCAAAACCTTCAGTAGCACGGGTATATTTGTAGCAATAGCCAAAAATACATTGTATGGGTCAAAATGATCGATTTTTCTTTTATGCCAAAAATCATTAGGATATTAAGTACAGATCATGTTCCATGAAGATATTTTGTACATTTCCTACAGTAAATATATCAAAGCTTAATTTTTGATTAGTAATATGCATTAGAACTTCATTTGGACAACTGCAATTTTCTATTTTATGATATTTAATATTTTGATTTTTTTTTTTTTTTTGCACCCTCAGATTACAGATTTTCAAATAGTTGTATCTCGGCCAAATATTGTCCCATCCTAACAAACCATACATCAGTGTAAAAGTTTATTTATTTAGCTTTCAGATGATGTACAAATCTCAATTTCAAAAAATTGCCCCTTATAACTGGTTTTGTGGTGCAGGGTCACATGTAATATAATATAATATAATATGATATAATATAATATAATATAATATAATATAATATAATATAATATAATAATTCATTAAAATAGAACACAATATACTGTATTAATATTCATTTTAATATGTTTTCTTTTCTTTCTCTTTCTTTCTTTCTTTCTTTCTTTCTTTCTTCTTTATTTATTTTTACAGTACAGGTAATAAAAATACAACTTGGCATTGTTAGTTCATGGCAGCACAGGTTCATTAGTATTACCAGACACAGCTTTTAATTTTTAATATTAGCTAAGATTAAGATATTCTTTAGAAATATTTTTATTTTTACTAATATAAACTAGCTAATGTTAACATATGGAACCTTATTGTAAATTAATTTTTTTTTTAACATATCTTTTTCATTTTCATTCTCAGATTATTTTTGCTATTTTTTAAACCAGAGGGTTTTTTTTTTATTTATTATTTTATTTTATTTACTTTGCCACCCACAGAACTGTTGTACAGTTGTGTACACACTAAATAGATTTAATGTTGTTGTCAAAAGTAGGTGTCAATCCTGCAAATATTCCTGTAAGTAATAATAATTAGATGTTCACAACTGGAGTGTTCAACTGCCAACATGGCCAACATTTGTCCTCTGCTCACCTCAGTTTACTTCAATTACGTGAAGTTGCATAATCTAGACAAGTGGCAGTTAGCTGTGAATATCTGTGAAACAAACCTGGTCAGTGTTAGGGAAAATGTTCACTTGTAATGTAGTATTTAATCTTTCTCCCCACTTACCGTTTACCCTGCTGCTGCAGGTAATTAATGTGTGCTAGCCATCTTTTTCCTCTCTGCAGTGTGTCTTTTTCTGTCTGGTTTGCCTGTAAATGGTGACTGGGGCACGGTGTTTGAGAGAGAAGCGTTGCAGGCGGATATTGTCAGATCATAAATCAGAGGCGCTCTTTTGGGATTATTTCTGACTGCTCTCATTTGGACAGGATCAGGCCTTTGTTATGGTTCCACAGTCTCTTTCCTCAATCTGTCTCACAGAAGCCTCTATCATCCTCTTCCCAGCTCTCTGTCAGCCCTCTCACCTCCCTTCCAGACAATCGATAGGTCACCTCTCTCATTAGAGCGGGTATTTATTTCTGGACGTTTGCTTTAGCCTTTCACAAGTAAGCAAGAGCGTGCGCTCTACAGCTTGTTTTCTTGTCTGCTTTCCTCTTTCCCTATTGTTTTACCTCCAAAAGTTCTTCAGTGTTTGTCTCACAAGCTACTTTTGTCTCGCTCCTTCTTCTTTTTGAATGTCGCGTTTTTGTTTCCTGCTGTTTTCCAAATGCGCCATTTGCCTTTGCCTCCTAAAACACAATCTCTGCCATTCTTCTCTCCCCTCATCCATCCTGAAAGGAAGTAGGAGGGTGTCACTGCATGAGAATGACAGTGACAACAACACAGGTAATGTGTTTTGTTTGTGCAAAATATCTCATCATATTCCCTAGTTTCCATCCTGTCACAATCTTTTTGTGCATGATAACAATAACTGAGAATTATTTCCAGGTAGGGAAGGATTTTACTCATAAGTAGGTGTTAGAAATTCACTGGAACTATTTATTTCCAGCTTAATACCTTGTTTAAGGGTAAACCTATGACTTTGGAGTTGTTTGTAGTTTTCTTATTTATAATCAGTGTTGACGTCGGAGCCTTGGTTCAGCAGCTTGCGCACATGCTTCTGATAGATTGAGCTTTGGTTCCTGTGTGGGTAATATAGGTTCAAGTCAGTGTTATTTTGAGATATTGTTATAGTGTTTTTTATATATATATATATATATATATTTTTTTTTTTTTTGAATATGTTTTTTTTTAATGTGTCTTTAGTTTATAAATACTTCAGTTTATTTTATTTCAAGTAACATTTTTTTTTCTTTTATGGTTTTAGTTTTAGGGTACATATACCCAACAGTGTACTAAAAGCTAAAAATGTTTTTCTTTTGCATTTTTTTTTTAAGTTTAGTGTACAGATGACAACCTTGTCAAAACAAACCCCATTCAGGAACGTATGCACATTTTGCTTTTTTGTAGTTTACAGATAATGTAGAGATGATAATGGTATTATTTTCAAAGACTTGCACCTTTAACCCTCTGGGGTCTGAGGGGTTTTGGGGTCCTGGAAAACTTATAGCATGCCTTGACATTTGTGTCTTAAAAATGTATTAATGTCTAAAGTCTCATTACACTGTAATCAGCACAAACTGAGCCACAATAATATGTGAGCAGCATGAATGTATATGTTTGTGTTACTGAGAAAACAATGTTTATGCGTGGGTAGTGAAAAACATTTTTTTTAAGTCACTGAAATAAGACCATGAAACACATACAGAACATTTGTTCACAAGACTGTTGAGAACAGGATGTTGCAAACTTGTGTTTTTGCCACAAAGTGATCATCTTGTTCACTCAATCACAGAAAACAATATATTGAGTTTTGTTAATTTGTATTTTATTTACAACACAGTATAATCAAAATATACAATATACAATATAAAAAATAAATAAATAAAGTTTTTTTTTTCAGAGAAATATATTTTCAATCAGAATATGAACAACAGACAGTTATGAACAAGCAAACAGTGCAGCAAGTAATGAGATTTTTTACAAAAGCACGTTGTTTTGTTGTTACTATGACTATACACAAATAAAAGTACATACTTTCAGTTTCAAACTATACCTTATTCTTATCTGTACTATTAAAAATGACTGAGTATTTTTGGTTCCCAAGACCCCAGAACAAACCCAGAGGGTTAAGACTGGTTTCAAAAGTTAGCTTTTATCAGGCCCCCAAAACGCTTTTGTTTTGAAATGCCAAAAATGCATAAAAAAAGTCTGTTGTTGGTTAAAAATTGAGTTGTGTAAATGCCCCCTTAGTTAATAACCCTGGTTCAAGTCCAGCTGTGCTGCTCCTAAAGGCCTTTTCACACCAAATGCAAAAATTCGGCACAAATGTTCGGCATGATGATACTTTTGATGTGAAATAATAGATCCCTATGGGGCTATTCACACTGAGCATTCGCAGCGAGTTGGTCCTCGCTTTTTCACCTCACGCTCAGTGTGAAATGCACTTACATGTTTTCCCACTCATTCTTCTCTGCAACTTCTTGTCATTTTCCACTTTTATGACTAAAAAGAGAGGCAAATGTCAACTTCTTCCCCACAATGTCAAGCTGTAGTTTGGAAACAAAACTAACTGAGCCTGAATATCAGAACATTAAAACCAAATCGTAGTATTGACTATACTTTTCAAAAATGTCGCTCTGAACTGAGAAGATCACCTGTAGTTAGTGTTTTGCTGAGCTTTAGTGCATGCAGATGGAACAAACCATTGAGTCTTGCAGTCAGATCCAGCTGCCATATATCACGCTTGAATTCGAGAGCCTCTACCTGTCTCCTCTCCGCCTCTTATCTTAGTCTGAGGAGCGGCATCAGTGCCAAGGCTTGTTACCCACTAACAAGACCCTTCACAACCTTCATTTACATCCCCACTCATCCACTAGCTAGAAGTATTTTAAATCACCATTCCTTCATGCCCAGTTTCTTGCAATATCCATGACATCCCTCGCAAAGCACAGGGCCCATTGAAGCCATCCTCATCTTGATCTGCTTGTTTTGGACAACAAGTCTCGCACGCTCTGGCTTTGTCTCTTGCCTCACACTCGCACTTCCCACGGTGGCGTGTCTGCAGGTTTTAATTAAACTTCCACAGCTGGCAAGGACACATCAGATCCTATCTCATCAGTCCAGCCTCTCGACCCCCACAGAGCCCCGTAGGACGCATCAGCCTGGCTGATTCGCCGCAGAGATGCCCAGAGCTTCGCCGCTGTGATTTCATACCAGCTCTGGAGTGAACGGACATACCGATAAAGATCCTCAACCGCTCTCTCCCTTGATATGAAGCTAAATGTTTGATGGATAGCATTTGCCGTAAAGAGATGGAGCTCTTATGTCTCTGAAGGTTTGTCTTAATTGCAGCAGAGAGAGGACACACTGCAGTAATGGGATAATGGTGGAGCTGGACTGGACTCTCGAGTGGGGCTAATCAGATTCTCTTCACTGTGCTTCTACTGATTGTTTCACAGATCTGAGCCAGGCTTCTGTACTTCTCAGGGTGTGTACCAACAGAATTAGGATCACTGTGACACTACGTAGCTTGCGACTACATTACCATCCATTACTGAAGCAGGCATGTGATTTTCCATTTACCTTGGATGCTTAGTCTCACTCTTGGAGATCTAATTTCCTGCAGAGTTTAGTTGCAACTCGATCAAACACACCTGATGTCAAGGTCGGGGGCTTATCGAGGTCCCCGGGTTCATTTGAAAATTACAGTCAGGTGTGTTGGCGAATGAGTCCACAGTGTGAATGAAATTCACTTTGCTGATTTGGAGGTGTGTCTGAACACTTTCAATGCAAATTTGAAAAAGTCCACATACACATGACAAAGATCGAAAATGCCATTTTTTTTTTATCAAATGTCTGTATTTAAAGGAGAAGTCCACTTCTAAAACAAAGATTCATATATAATGTACTCACCCCCTTGTCATCCAAGATGTTCATGTCTTTCTTTCTTCAGTCGTAAAGAAATTTCAGCATTTTTCTTCATATAATGGACTGATATGGTGCCTCGATTTTGAACTTCCAGCATGCAGCTTAAATGCAGCTTCAAACGATCCCAAATGTGGTTGTAAATGATCCCAGCCGAGGAAATACAGCAAAAGCAGTAATATTGTGAAATATTTTTACTATTTAAAATAACAGGCTTCTATTTACATATATTTTATAATGTAATTTATTCCTGTGATCAAAGGTAAATTTTCAGCATCATTACTACAGTCTTCAGTGCCACATGATCCTTCAGAAATCATTCTAACATGCTGATTTTTCTGTTCAAGAAACATTTTTAATTATTATTATTATTATATAATAAGTATTTAAATACATTATTACATTACATTAAATATAGTATTTAAAAAAAGTTCAGTAATTTTTTTTTTTCAAGATTCTTTGATGAATAGAAAGATCCAAAGATCAGCACTTATCTGAAATTAAAAGCTTTGGAAGAAATTGAATGAATACTTTTATTTAGCAAGGATGCTTTAAGTTGATCAAAAGCGGTGAAAAACATTTATACTGTTACAAAAGATTTTTTATTTCAGATAAATTCTGCTCTTCTGAGCTTTCTATTCATCAAGAAACCTGAAAAAAAATATACTCAGTTGTTTTCAATATAATAATAATAATAATAATAAATGTTTTTTGAGAAGCAGATTAGAATATTAGAATGATTTCTGAAGGATCATGTGACTGGAGTAATGATGCTAAAAATTTAGCTTTGAAATGTCAGGAATAAATTAAAATTTAAAATACATTAAAAAAGAAATCTAGCAAAAATATTTCAAAATGTTACTGTTCTTGCTGTACTTTGGATCAAATAAATGCAGGCTTGGTGAACAGAAGACACTTCTTTAAAAAACATTAAAAATCTTACTGTTCAAAAACATTTGAGTCTGGAGAACACAGATCAGCTGTACTAATCAGTAATCAACATAAAAGTGGAATTCAAGCCGAGCCTCGGGATCAAGTCTCCATTGAGGACAGCAAGCCAGTTTTGTTTACCAGTACCCATCAGGACTGGATGGGCAGGTGAAGTCTTGAATATCTATTTTTGTTGGGTATCTGGACATTGTGAAAACCTAGCAAAAGAAGTATATGCTGCTAGAAGTACCTTCCACAGATATTAAAAGATGCCCTCAGAACCTAATACTACTATAGTATCTTACTTCTTTGTACAAATGGTAAATTGAATAGGACAACTGTATTAAATGAAACCTACTTTCGGTAAAAGGCACATCTTTATTTTCAATAATCACTGGGATCAGATCATATACTGTATTCAAAATGCTGAATAGGACATTCCAGAATCACACACAGGTTCTCAATATTCACCACTATGCACCTCATGTAGTCCAGTATCTATTAAACAGATTTTATTAAATTGTGCTGGTTACTCTTGGGAAATTACATTACTTAGCAATACTTTCAAAGAAATTTTTAACAAAGTCAACCCAGAATCCATTTTAGAGTGTATGATTTATAGGTTTTTAAATAGCTCTTTTATACTTTTTTTAACGTCTTACTCACCATGAAAATACTCAAGGAAGCTGGCATCGCATTTAAACACGTACCAACCGACCGACCAACCAAATATATTGATATGTATATAAATATAGCAAAATTTCAGCACTGTTGACAGCAGTGTTACAACCTTGGCTTGCCTTCGTTTCACAGATATTGGCTGTTGTTCAGGGTTATTTGCCTCTCATTTGCATAAAGTTTAGCATTTCACAACTTTTTGATGCTCTCACATTGCCAATCCCACAGTTCCCTGTGCATGAAGAATGAATTGGAAAGCCTTGCTCTTGTTCTGCCACAGGGATATAACTAAACTCTGCAGGCAGGTAGATCTTCACAAGCACCTCTAATTTGCATCATAACAAAACATTTTTCAATTTTATTTGTACAGCACTTCCTCAAAATGCATGTTACTCATAGTTCGTCTCATAGAAAATATCACCACATGACATATGGCTTCATATTCACTAATGCGTAACCTTAACAAGGGGGAAGATATGACTGCAGGTCTGCAATGTTGTTCTCGTGTTCCCCAGGTGCCACGGTAATTAATTAGGGTGAAGTCAAAGGAACGCTATCAGCGTTTTTTCTGTTTGTTTGTTAGTTATTTTTCTTTTAACTTGGAAAGGTGAGGTGACTCTCTGTCCAATTAATGGTCTAATTGAATGCAGAGTCTCAATAGGAGGCATTAGATTACATCAGACTAATGACCTACAGGCTTTTTTTTTTCAAATTCACACAGGGACGGTTGGTACCCAATTCTACCCTTAGGTGTTGCCTCTCCTGCTGGATAGGTGTTGCTGGTGAGGAATGTTTTGGATTATTAACTGTAATTTAGTACTTTATATATAGTTTTTATTTAGAATGAACTGGAAAGCCAATTTTTCGGTTTTGTATAAAGAAATACAGAAGCATATATAGCTGAAAAAAAAAAATTGCATGAAATTATAGGAAGTTATTATTATTATTATTATTATTACTATTAATTATGAACAGATAAAATGAATAAATAAGAATAATATGAAAATTCATGTTGATTATGGTCTCTATTAACATAAATGACAAATTATACACTGGTGTTTAAAAATTTGGGGTCGGTAATTTTTAAAAAAATATTTTTAAATAAAGTCTGCCCATTGAGACCATATTTATTTGGATAAAAAAAATGAATATTACTAAAATATATGTTTTTTATTTTAATATATTTTAAAATGTAATTTATTCCTGTGATGGCAAAGATGATTTTTTGACAGCCATTATTTAAGTCTTCATTGTTACACAGTCCTTCAGAAATAATTCTACACTGTAAATAACAATAAAACACAATTTGTTGAGTCAACTTAAAATAATTTGTTACCTGTTGTTGTTTGCTGCCTTAAAATTTAAGTTCAGTCAACTCAAATAAGTTTAGTTAATTTGAAATGTTGTACTAATTGACAACTTAGATATTTGAGTTGGCTAAACTAAAAATTTGGTTTGTTAAACTTGAAAGCTGGGTTTGTTACCTACATTAAGTTGTACTACATGAAAACATTGATATTTGAGTAGAGTAAACTCAAAATTTTAAGGCAGCATGAACACTTACTTTTTTAAAGTTGAAACAACTTTGGTTTTTTTTGTTTGTTTGTTTGTTTTTTACAGTGTAGCTGCCTTAAAATGTTAAGTTGAATCAGCTCAAATATCTAAGTTGTCACTTAGTACAACTTAACATTTCAAGTTGACAAAACTTTTTTGAGTTGACTGAACTTAAAATTTTAAGGCAGCAGGTTAATTATTTTAAGTTGACTCAACAAATTGTTTATTACAGTGTAATATGCTGATTTGTTGCTCAAAAAATAAATTTTATCTCAGTTGAAGATAGTTGTGCCTCTTAATTTTTTTTTTTTGATATATAACCATGATATATTTTTCCAGTATTATTTGTTCAATAGAAAGTTCAGATTTTTCCCCCAAAACTTTCTGTTCATTTCTTTCAAATAAAATAAAATAAAATAAATAAATCTTACTGACCTCAGTCTTTTGTGCACAGTGTATGTGCACAAAAAAGTGCACAAATAGGATTGTTACAAGAACGGTCTCTGTGGCTCCCTCTTCTCCCCCGCCAGCGGGAGCCCTCTCCGGAGTTCTAGTCACTACATTTCCCACAATCCCGTGCCTGGGGCTCCACTTCCGGTTCCGGGTCCCTCCGGTTCACTCTTGTTTGTCGGCCATTTTAGAGCGTCGCGCCCGCCAGTTCTCTGCGAAGTTTTGTTAGTTATGCTATCAATCCCGAGCGTTTACCTATCGGACTGCTTACCCGTTGCCAACCGGACTGTTTATCGTGTATGTGAATCTCTGCTGCCTGCCCTTCATCGACCCTCGCTATCTCCTCGGACTATTCCCTTTGATCGCCGCCTGCCCCGACCTTTTGCATGGACTCTGACTACCCCGTTTGCTCTGCCTTCACTACACCAGTCTGCTGTTGTTGACCATTGCCTGCCGATATCGTTTGTGTGTAAAATAAAGTTGTTGCAGATGGATCCAACGTCTCCGGATTCCTCCATAACTGCGTCACAGAAAACTTCGCCACCAACGGATCCAGCGACAACGAGCCAGATCGCGTCAGAAGTATCCGCTCAAGCCTCTGTTCTGACGCGTCACCAGCAACAATTGGATCACCTCTCCGCACTCACCGAGCAGCTTGTTCAGGCCATACGGGGGTTGCAGGTCGCGACCCCTCCCGCTCCACCTCCGGCCGCCATTCCACCCGCGGCGGCCGCGCCCATCACCGCGAGCCCCCGGCTAGCGTTCCCGGAGAAATTCGACGGTGCGCCATCCAAATGCAAGGGGTTTCTTCTCCAATGCACCCTGTTTGTCAGCCAGCAGCCGCATCTATATCCTACTGATGAGGGTAAGATTGCTTTCGTTTGTTCCCTTCTCACTGGTAGAGCTTTAGAGTGGGCCACCGCGGTCTGGGATGTGGGACGGCCCGCTTTTCCCTCGTTTGCTACATTTCTACAGAGCTTTAAGGAGGTATTTCAGCCCAAGCCAGAGAGCAGCGAGGCGGGGGAGCAAATTGTGGCTTTGAAGCAGGGACGACGTACAGCTGCCGATTACGCGCTAGATTTCCGTACGCTGGCGGCCCAGAGTGGTTGGAATGATGGCCCCCTCAAACTACATTACCGTAAGGGACTCAACCAGGACCTCCAGGTGGAGCTAGCATGCCGTGACGAGGGGCTAACGCTCAGCCAGTATATCGACCTCTCGATCCGGATCGACAACGTGATGCGCGCCCGCAAACCTGGCCGAACCTTTACCTCCCAACCCCGACCCAACCACCCATCGCGACCGTACCGGAACCCATGCAGCTGGGAGCAACTAAACTGACCGTGGAGGAGAGGGAGCGACGAATCAGGAATCATCTCTGTCTGTACTGTGGACAGCCGGGTCATCTCCGAGCCACCTGCCCCACCCGACCACCTCGTCCACCAACCTCGGTGAGTTCTGGTAATCTTCATCTTAGTCAATGTGAAGTACCTGTAATTCTCAAGACCAGGGACATTTCTGTGAAGACTACAGCACTAATAGACTCCGGTGCCGCCGGAAACTTCATAGACAGGGACTTTGTCAACACTAACCGTCTGCCTATTCTCTCTTGTGCTCCACCTGTGGCAGTGGCCGCCCTTGACGGGAGACCGTTAGGGACCGGCAGAGTTGAACACACCACCGATGACCTCATCCTCTGCTTAGAGCCGCATCACCAAGAAACCATCCGGTTTTTCATTATTTCTTCCCCCCGCACACCAATCATCCTCGGATTTCCATGGCTTAACCACCACGAGCCCATCATCTCATGGTCAGCAGGCACCATCGCTCATTGGTCCCCTCACTGCAAGCAACATTGTCTTCAGCCTATCCACCAAGCTAACTCCACGCCAACCTCCACCGAACTCAAAGATCCCATACCAGCCGAGTACCAGGATCTCCTTGAGGCCTTCAGCACCACCAAGGCGACCCAGCTACCTCCTCACCGCCCGGGGGACTGCGCCATAGATCTCCTTCCCGGGGCCGTCCCTCCCAAGGGACGCATCTTCCCTCTTTCGCAGCCAGAATCGGAGGCCATGAATCGGTACATCAAGGAGGAGCTTGCCAAGGGTTTCATCCGTCCCTCAACCTCTCCTGCTTCAGCTGGGTTCTTCTTCGTGAAGAAGAAGGATGGTGGACTGCGCCCGTGCATCGACTATCGCGCTCTCAACGACATCACCATAAAGTACCGCTATCCACTCCCGCTGGTACCCCCAGCCTTGGAACAGCTACGCTCGGCCAAGATCTACACCAAATTGGACCTACGATCTGCATACAACCTCATCAGAATCCGTGAGGGGGACGAGTGGAAGACAGCCTTCTCCACAACCACTGGGCACTATGAGTACCAGGTAATGCCCTTCGGCCTGGCCAATAGTCCTTCTTATTTCCAGGCCTTCGTCAACGACGTGTTTCGGGACATGCTGAACCGATGGGTCATCATTTACATTGACGACATCTTGATTTATTCGAACTCCTACTCTGATCACGTTCAACATGTCCGGGCCGTTCTTCAGCGCCTCATAGAACACCAACTGTATGCTAAGGAGGAGAAGTGCGAGTTCCATCAGCAGAGCATATCCTTCCTCGGCTACGTCATTAGCCCAGAGGGGGTCGCCATGGATGAGACCAAGGTGAATGCGGTTCGCAACTGGCCACGCCCCAGAACCATCAAGGAACTGCAGCGCTTCCTAGGCTTCTCAAACTTCTACCGCCGGTTCATCCGTAACTTTAGCACCGTGGCAGCTCCGCTCTCGTCTATGCTGAAACAGGGTAAGACTCGTCTCACCTGGACCCCTTCTGCCATCCAGGCCTACGACGAGCTTCGCCAGAGGTTCACCACCGCACCCATTCTACACCACCCAGATCCCAACCTGCCCTTCCTCGTCGAGGTAGACGCTTCCAGTACCGGCGTGGGGGCTGTGCTCTCTCAACGACAGGGTCAACCCCCCAAGACCTTTCCCTGCGCTTACTTCTCTCACAAGCTCAGCCCCGCAGAACGAAACTACGACGTCGGCAACAGGGAGTTGTTGGCCATCAAACTCGCCCTGGAAGAGTGGCGGCACTGGCTGGAGGGTGCACGACATCCATTTACCATCCTAACCGATCACAGAAACCTTGAATATATTCGCTCCGCCAAGGTTCTCAATCACCGTCAGGCCAGATGGGCGCTGTTCTTCACCCGCTTCCACTTCGAAATAACGTATCGACCCGGTTCGCAGAACACCAAGGCGGACGCCCTCTCGCGCATCCACGAACCCGACCACACCACCACGCCACCAGAGACCATTCTGCCCACGTCTGTCATTCTGGCCCCTGTAACCTGGGATATAATGACTGAGATCACTGAGGGACAGGCTCAGGACCCTCCTCCAGTCGACTGCCCCGCTGATTTGACCTACGTCCCGGTTCATCTGCGTCCTCGAGTCCTATCAGAGGTTCATTGTACTCCCAGCTCCGGCCACCCTGGGATAGAAGCCACCATCGAGCTGCTACGCAACCGTTTCTGGTGGCGATCCCTTCGTGCTGACACCATCACTTTTGTTAAAAGCTGTTCTGTATGCAACACCTCCAAGACCCCTCATCAACTTCCTGCCGGCCTTCTGCAGCCTCTCCCGGTCCCTAACCGCCCTTGGTCCCACATTGCCGTAGACTTCATCACTGATCTTCCCTCCTCCCACGGTCAGACCACCATCCTCTCAGTCATTGATCGTTTCTCCAAGGGTTGTCGGCTCATCCCCTTTCCCAAGCTCCCCACCGCTATGGAGACCGCAGAAGCCTTGTGCAACTCCGTCTTTCGTTTTTATGGTCTCCCAGAGGACATTGTATCCGATCGAGGCCCCCAGTTCACCTCGAGGTTATGGTCCAGCTTCTTCCACCTATTGGGGGTCAATGTAAGCCTTACCTCGGGCTACCACCCTCAGGCCAATGGACAAGTCGAGAGGCTGAACCAGGAGTTGACCAGGTTCCTACGCTCATACTGTCAAGACCACCAGGAGGACTGGAGCCGTTTCCTCCTATGGGCAGAATACGCCCAGAACTCCATACGCAAACCCTCCACTAACCTCACTCCGTTTCAGTGTATTCTAGGATACCAGCCCCCCCCCTGTTCCCTTGGTCCGGGGAGCCTTCTGATCTACCTGCAGTCAACTCCTGGTTCCAACGGAGCGAGGAGACTTGGAACCGGGCCCATGTTCATCTACAACGGGCCGTCCGTCGAGCTCGGACACAGGCCGATCGGAGACGCCGCCCCGGGCCTTCCTACGAACCAGGACAATGGGTCTGGCTCTCCACCCGGGATCTACGCCTACGTCTACCCAGCAAAAAACTAAGCCCCAGGTACGTGGGTCCTTTCCGAATCAGTCGTCAGATAACCCCAGTATCATTTAGACTAGAACTCCCACCAGAATACCGTATCTCACCCACCTTTCATATGTCTCTGTTAAAGCCCGCTGGCCGCCCGGAGGGAGTGGAGAACCTAGAGGGGACCGCTCCGCAGGGACCTACCCCCCTGATCATCGATGGCGAGGAGGTCTATCGAGTGAACACCATTCTGGACTCCCGGCGCCGGAGGGGTCGTCTTCAGTACCTGGTCGACTGGGAGGACTTTGGCCCCGAGGAGAGGTCCTGGGTACCTGCCGAAGATATCCTCGACCCTTCTCTCACCACGGACTTCCACGCATCACACCCAGATCGACCGGGACCCCGCGGAAGGGGTAGACCCCGGCGCCGGTTACCTCCTCGTGCCAGGAGGCACTCGCAGGGGGGGGGGGGCTCTGTTACAAGAACGGTCTCTGTGGCTCCCTCTTCTCCCCGCCAGCGGGAGCCCTCTCCGGAGTTCTAGTCACTACATTTCCCACAATCCCGTGCCTGGGGCTCCACTTCCGGTTCCGGGTCCCTCCGGTTCACTCTTGTTTGTCGGCCATTTTAGAGCGTCGCGCCCGCCAGTTCTCTGCGAAGTTTTGTTAGTTATGCTATCAATCCCGAGCGTTTACCTATCGGACTGCTTACCCGTTGCCAACCGGACTGTTTATCGTGTATGTGAATCTCTGCTGCCTGCCCTTCATCGACCCTCGCTATCTCCTCGGACTATTCCCTTTGATCGCCGCCTGCCCCGACCTTTTGCATGGACTCTGACTACCCCGTTTGCTCTGCCTTCACTACACCAGTCTGCTGTTGTTGACCATTGCCTGCCGATATCGTTTGTGTGTAAAATAAAGTTGTTGCAGATGGATCCAACGTCTCCGGATTCCTCCATAACTGCGTCACAAGGATAAAGGAGTCTGTATACGTTTTGTCAAGTCTAGCAAGGCAGTGTAAGACATGTTTTTGGTCAGGTTCTCATAGCCTGTATGAAGAATATTTGTGCTTCTCAAAATGTATTATAGTCTAAACTGTAACATGAAAATGAATCTTTAATTTAATATTCAACTCATATCAGCTTATGCTAACATCTGCCATTTCTCTCTAGTGTTAGTAATGCATTTTAATTAAGCATTAGTAAGTTATGACTCTTATCACCTTGCTGCACAAACAAGTGATCACTGCGTTCAGAAAATTAGCATTATCTAAAACGATAGATCATAGTGTCAGAGAAGACTAGTATCAACAACTATGCCTAAAAAAATTCCACAAAGTGCATTGTACTATATTGGTAAGTGCAAGTACTGGAATGGCATAAGTGGCTTGCTGGGTAGCATTTGCTTCACAGCAAGAAGGTCCCAGTTGAGCCAGGAGGCCTTTATTTATGGAGTTTGCACATTCTCAGAAAAAAAAAGGTTCAAAAGCTGTCACTGGGGTGGTACCTTTGTACCTGAAGGGTCCATATTGGTACCTTTAGGGTACATATTATTACCTTAAGTGTACATTTTAGCACCTAAAAGATACAAAAGTGAGCCTTTTGAAAAGTTACTGCCCCGCTGACAGCTTTTGTACCTTTTTTTTTTCCTGAGAGTGATGTACTGCCTGTTTTAGTGTGGATTTATTCCACATTATAGGTAAAATCGAGACAGAACAAAAAGCAGTTCTGAGAATTGATTGATGGATGGAAAGATAAATGAGTAAACCTACTTTTAAGGCACACAAATTCAATTAATTTTGTCCCAAAGCAGCTTGTCAGTCCAGATGAACCAGGATGGTACACTTTTTTTAGATGGTGTTTGGTCTCATATCCTTTTTTGGTTCACTTCAAGTACTATGGATTATTCAGAATGTCTCTTTTCTATTCAAATGCACTCCAGAAAACTTTCCAATAATTATGCCCTGGAAAAGGCAGGCTGGAAATAGGTCTACATCTTTTTTCTTGTATGATTATTGACTACTGGAATTCTTAGTGCAAACTGATGCCTGCATCCAACGTGCAGAACCAGGTGAGGTTCAGGTTGTTGTTTTTTCCCCGCTGCCTCTCTTGCCATCGGCTAGCCTTCTGAGAACGGCCTTTTATGGTGTGTGTTTAACTTTACACTATCTGGTCTCCATTGTGTCCTCTTCTACAGAGAGCACCACCTGTTCTATAATCTCCTCCGCAGCCTAGCAGGCACTACACACACCTACCTTACTGAATTCTCAGCGGGTCGCTCACTCACACGTGCACATTTGCTCTCCTGTACACATTTCCATCTCTGGGGCTTTTTTTTGTTGGCCTGTTTCTTTGTCCAGCATTCAGGCTCATTCAGTATTACTCTCTCTTTCTCCTTTAATAAGTCAGGAGACGTAGAAGCAGCCTGGCAGAGTGCTCAGGGAAGCACAGTCCCGCTGGTCCCTCTCTGTCCCCTCCTTTTTCAGAGGGGACGGCTCGACTTGGTGCCGGCATCCAGGCTTGTGTTCCACAGCTAAGTGAAATTTAATGAGCGGGGACATCCACTTTATGAGCAGGAATCTGGACTGGGAGTGAGGGCTCCAGGGGCGTACAACATAGAAGAAATGGAAAGTGGCTTTTTGACTCAATGTTCTCTGACACACTCCCTGAGGACAAACGGAGTGGGAATGTACGGCACCTTCAATTAGAGTTACAAAATGTAACAGCACTGCTCCTGTAATGACGTCTGAGTGTGCACATAAGGTTTTGAAGATGTAGTTGAAAGATGTAGGTTATTACCTGAGCTCAGTTTTTCAAAAATTTTACACTGGTAATTCTTTTGTAAATCTTTTTTAAAGGCTAGGGATAGCAATTATATTGGCTGATATCTCTCGAGTGGTCTATATTAAAGGGATCATGTCGTTCCAAACCTGTATGACTTACCTGTACTTTCTTCTGTAGAACACTAGGGAAGATATTTTAAAGGTAGGGTAGGTGATTTGGTTCAAAAACTTTTTTTGATATATTGGTTAAAAGTCTCTTCACATCCCAGTTAAGTGGTCTAAATGTATATAAAGTGCCTTGCTAAAGTATTTAAAACCCCTTAAGTGTTTTTTTCATGTTTTGTTATGTTGCTGCCTGATGTTAAACTGCTTTAAATTGTTTTTTCCCCACATCAGTCTACACTTTATATACCATAATGGCAAAGCAAAAAACAGATTATTAACATCTTTGCAAATTTATAAAAAAAAAAAAAAAAAAAAACTTAAATGATTCCATTTCATATGTATTCAAACCCTTCTCTAGGACAGTTGAAATTTAGTTTCATATTCATATTCATTCATATTGCTTATATATGTTACTACAAGTTGAGTGGAGTTAACCTGTGGCAAATTCAGTTGAATGGGTATTATTTGGAAAGCCACACACGTCTTAATAAAAGGTCTAACAGCTAAAAATGCATATTAGAGCAAAAATCAAGCTCTGAGGTTAAAAAAAAAAAAAACTGCCTGCAGAGCTCAGAAATAGGTTTGCATTAAGCCACACATCTGGGGAAGAGTTCAGAAAAAATTGTATACATTGAAGGTTCACAGAAGAATGTAGCCTTCGTTACCCTTAATGGAAGAGGTTTGGAACAACCAGGACTCTTCCTACAGCTGGCCTCCTGGCCAAACCGAGCACTCGATGGAGAAGGGCCTTGATTAGAGTGGTGACCAAGAAGCTGATAGTCACTCTAGTTGAGCTCATATGTGGAGATAGGAGAAACCTACAGAAGGACAAACATCACAGCAGCACTCCACCAATCTGGCCTTTATGGCGTCGTGGCCAAACTCAATCCTCACCTCAGTGAAGACACATGAAAACACATTTAGAATTTGCAAAAAAGGCACCTGAAGGACTCTCAGACTGTGTAGAACAAGATTCTTTGGTCTGAAACACCTCCTACCTCATGTATGAAGGAAACCAGGCACTGCTCATCACCTGTAGAGTACTATCTCAAAAGTAAAGTGTGCTGGTAGCAGCTACATGCTGTGGGGATTTTTCATCAGAGTAGAAGAAAAGCTCAATGCACCAAAATATTGAAATAACCTTGAAATGAAAACAAGTCTAGAGCATTCAGAACCTCAGACTGGGCAGAAGGTTCACCTTCCAACCGGACAATGACCCTAAGCACATAGCAAGAGTGGCTGATAGATAACTGTCTGGAGAAACCTGAAAAGGTGCATCTGTGCCCAAACGTGCCTAACCAACCTGGCAGAGCTTGAGTGGTGAAGAGATGAGAAGAATGGCAGATAATTGCCAAATGCTAATGTGCAAAGCTTGCAGCACCATACCAAAAAGATCTAAGGCTGTAAATGGTGCTTCAGCTAAGTGCTGAGTTGAATACTTATGCAATGTACTTATTTCAGGGTTTTTTTTTTTTTTTTTTGGTCACACTTTATTTTAAGATCCAATTCTCACTATTAACTATGACTTTTGCTTCAGTCTTAGTTTACTGCTTATTAACAATTGGTAAGGCAACTGTTAAGTTCATGTATTGGGTAGGATTAGGGATGTAGAATATGTTAATGCAGAATATGTGTTTTGTAAGTACTAATAAACAGCCAATATTTTTATAATAAGCATGCAAATAAGCAACTACTTAACGGTGAGAAATGATCCCTATACTAAAGTGTTACATTTTTTTTTTTTTAACTAAGTTGTGGCTATTCTGTTTTTGCTGTCATTGTGGTGTATGGAGTGTAGATTGATGTGGGGAAAAAAAAAGTATTTTATAGCAGTTAAACGTAAGGCAGTAACAACAAAACGTGAAAGGGGTTTGAATACTTTCGCAACGCACTGTATATGTATTTATATCATCTGTGGAAGACGTAGGACCATAAAATGTTCATCAAATCATTTCCCTCGGTCCGAGGGCTGCGATAGGCTGTCCTACCTGCCTGTCAACATGTATTTTGACACCTCTACGCACCCTGTTTGCGCAGACATAATACGTCATAATTTCTATTATGCTATTGCATACCAAGCAAGAATGGAAGGTGCTATTATTGTAATATTATACTCTTTGAATGAGACACGAGGTAATCTGAAAGCGTTGCATTCATACTTCCACCAATGCCGTCTTTCACCATGTCGCTGGTAACCTTTGGTCTGCCTGTGTGCGTTCATATGTTTTGGAGCAGGCGTAGCTTTGGAGAGTGATTACACAGAGAGTGTTGTATCTTGCTTTCAAAGCTAGCTTGCTATTGCTAGCCTCTCTGAAATCACCTATCCTACATCTAACCCAGGCTCATTGGAAAATGTGCTTTGAAATCACATTTGAAAATAACGTACCATCTACTGTACCACTAAACCTTACCCTAAACCTAACCGATAGTGTTAACAAAAGCAAACGTGAGATAAAAGGCATTTTCTGAAGCATTTGTGCCATTTTAGCTCACTTCTACAAGTCTTTCAGCTTTTATTGCGACTTGTGTTTCTTGGGACTGTAATCAGAGCCCTTATATAGCTACCTAGCAGGTTTACCATATGTAGGTAGAGGTATGGTTTTCCAATAAGCGTATCCTGAGATATTTTATATAATGCTTGAAGCATTTCTGTCTATAAAATGAAAGTCAACATTGGACTCCACTGACTCTGACTGTACAAACCAAAAAATTACCAAAATTTTTTTCTTAAATGTCTCGTTTGTATTCATAAATGTTTGGACCTATATGAGGGTGAGTAAATAATGACGATTTTAATTTTTGGTTGAACACCCCCTCTAAATTCAAGGTTTCCTGCACAAAGCTTGCTTTGTTGCTCATAATAAAATTCATAGGCACTCACAACCTCAAGCTCTCCCAAGTGCGTCAAATTTGGAAAATTATTGAGCTTTCATTGCTGCTCTGGACCCGTGCACAAAGCAGTTTAATTGTTTAAAAAAACAAGAATGAGAGATCTATTTGCATTCAGCAAAAAAATAAAATAAAAATGGGTGCATAGAGAATAATAACAGCATTTTATTAGCTTGGATGGCACAAAGGCTTGCAAAAGTCTACAGCACCTGGCAGCTTGCAAATTCGGTTCAGGCGCGTGGTTTATTCAAACAACGCTGGCGTAATTGCTTTCTGCTCACTGTCATCACAAAAGAACTGTTACACACGGCAAATCTTGCTGCTCTGAATGAAAAACTATATGATGTTGCTTGAAAATGTCTCCCGTGGAACACAAGCTATTGGTCTATTGTGTTCCCCTCTATTTGTTTATATCATCAGTTCTAGAAGTCTCAGTACTGAATCCCAGAGCTTGTGCGTACGTGTGTGTGCTTTGTATGTGCGCGGCACCCCGTTCCTCTATATCTGCTCTTTTCTAAAACATTACTGATAATTGCATTTTGACTTCATTATGGGACGACCAGCAAGAGGCCAAATTGGATCTGTTTATCTGACGCCCAGCAGTGTGGAAAGATTCCATTTAGGAAAAAAATGAGGTTTTCCAGAGCCATTTTTTTTTATAGGGGAGTGGTTCCCAGCATGGGAGCTTTGACATGGCAGGGGAGGACAAAAAGGAGAAATTACTTCACGTAAACGGGCCAAGCAGAAACAAACGAATCTTGGGAAGGAAGAAACAGAACGAAACGAAAAGAATGCGCTGCACAGTAAAAGAAAAGACTCGAGGCAGATAAAGTGAATTTAAACAGAGACTGGTGCACCTTTGGGGAAAGACACTTTTAACAAACCAGTCGTTGACACCACAGTGACTTTCCCTCTCTCTCTCTTTTTTCTTTCCTCTGCCTCTTTCTCGTCTCTTTCGATTATGGGAGGTAATAGAGGCTGAGGTGCTTTCAAAGACCGCTCTGTGCCATATAGCCATTGATGCCATTTTGACAGAGACTGCTCCTGGAATGTGAATGTGTTTAAGACTCATACGAGACGAGAGGAGACGAGAGGATGCTGCCACACAATAGGCCCACTGCCAGGATCAGAAGCTTGAGGAGAAGCCTCGGTATCCCTGCGGAGAGCGCGGTGTGTGCGGAGAGATGGCAGGCAGAGAAGGGAAGGACAGCCAGACTCAACCTTTATTAGTGTGATGATCTTCTCATCAAAGCCAAAACAGCTAAAGATAAGACCGTCAGATGTAGCTTCTTTGTACAAATGAACAATGAACTTGTGTGTAGATTTGTACTACACAGGTCGCTGATGCAGTATAGTTTCAACAACAACAAATCATTCCAATCAGAGTAAATGGGTACAGTCCGGTCCACTTTGCTAGGGACAGTTCAATAAAATATGAAAAGTCTGTCATCATTTATTTACCCTCAAGTCATTCAAACCTAAATGACTTCCTTTCTTCTGTGGAACTAAAAAGAATGCTGTTTCAGTATACAACTTCACATAGTGACATCATTTGAGTCCAAAACAACAATGGACGTGACTTGTATGGACATTTTTCAATATCTTATTTTGTTTTCCAGAAGAAAGAAAACCTCATAGGTTTGGAATGACATGAGGGCATATAAATGATGACACAATTTTCATTTTTGTGTGAGCTATCCCTTTCAATCTCATGTCATTCCAAACCTGTAAGACCTTTGTCTTCAGAACACAAAATAAGATATTTTTGATGAAATCTGAGAGCTTTGTGACCCTGCATAGACAGCAACGCAACTGACACATTCAAGGCCCAGAAAGGCGGTAAGGACATCATTAAAATATTCCATGTGACATCAGTGTTTCAACTGCAATGTTATCAAGACACAGTAATACTTTTTGTGCCAATGAAAACTATAATGACATTATTTAACAATTTCCTCTCTTCCGTGTCAGCCTTTCCTGCGCATTCACAAGAGTACCGTAATGTATGTGTGTCACTGCTGCTTTTCCACTGAAATTACCAGGAACAATTTGTCCCAGGAATATCTTTTCCCCAGACCTGTTGCTGTCTGCGTTTTCATTGCAGTCTAAAGTACCGTGGAGGTTAGGCAAATAGTTCGGTGACACTTGCGTTCTTGGTAGTTTGGACTTTGCAACTTTGACTCGGGAACTCCCAATAACGGGACGATGCAAGTCTGGTAATTCTGCAAACGGAACAGCGTACTTGATAATGTCAAACAGCTTGGCTACTGTAATTTTCCTCACTGGATTTACAATAAGACGAAATATGATATCAAACACTACTGCCTCTTTTCGTTTTCATTTAAACATATTAATACCCACAAAAATGTGGTTCATGCAATGCGTACACACACATTACAATAAAATGAAATGATATTAAACATCACAAAATAATATATGACCCTGGACCACAAAACCAGTCTTAAGTAGCACTGGTGTATTTGTAGCAATAGCAAAAAAATACATTGTATGGGTCAAAATTATTGATTATGCCAAAAATCATTAGGATATTAAGTATAGATCATGTTCCATGAAGGTATTTTGTTGGTAATTTTCTACTGTAAAAATATCAAAACTTAATTTAACCCTATCAAACCATACATTTATTTATTCAGCTTTCAGATAAATCTCTATTTCAAAAATTTTACCCTTTTGTGGTCCAGGGTTACATAGCAAACATTTTAATTTTTAATAAAGTTGTTAATATAAATATATATAAATTTATATGTAAAGTTATGAAAGCCAGCCAAAACGACATGACACAAATAATACATTCATGACACCTAAGATTACCCATAACTAATTTTATCTAATGTTTAACTACTACAGAGACATCAGAGCCAGCGGTAAATGTCAAAAGGACTAGCCGAGGTGAGGTGCTCTCTGCAGAATGCATGAGTACTGAGCGCCTAGAGATCGCCTGGAGCTCACATCTCCGCAAATTTTTAAATATGCACTGTCTTTATAACTAAACCGCAAATTTGAGTTTTAAACAACATTCTTGCTTGAAATACTCTTAAAACTACATTTCATGACACAATAACAGTAATATTTTGAAAATGATGTGAATAAGTGGTGATTGAAATACATTGCTGCATCCCAAGTCCCACCTCCGAAAGTTCTAGACCTTTGAAAAAGTACTACCTCGCGAGCAGGGACTTTCTGGGGGGGCAAATTTTTATTCAGCAAAACTTTATTTAGATGCTTGTTTCTGCGGTAGAAACGCACCGAGTACCGCGTCAAAGCCACTAGCTGCTGAGGAAAGTTCCTGCAGTGGAAACGGGCTTTATTCTAATGATGTTACTACCTTACTACCTATCTGGGCCATGAACGTGTCAGTAGTGTTGCTGTCTATGCAGGGTCAGAAAGAAATTCGTTCCAAACTCGTAATACCTTTGTTCACCTTTAAAACGCAAATTAAGATATTTTTGATGAAATCTGAAAGCTTTCTGACCCTGCATAGACAGCAATGTTCAAGGCCCATGAAGGTAGTAAAAAAAATAATGACATCAGTGGTTAAACCTTAATTTTCTGAATCTATGAGAATACTTTTTTTGTGCAAATAATACAAAAATAACAATTTTCATCCGTGTGAGTCTTCAGTGTGCATTCACCAGAGTTCCATACATGCATACGCATACATGTTGTGCTGCTGTGATTAGTTTCTCCTCAGATGTGCTCATTATAAACCTGTACCTTGTAGAACTCCAGGAAGTTGTTTAAAGATTTCATTGGAGCTAATGATTTCATTTCATTTTCTATTGTCTGTGGGAGGCTATTGTAAATAACCAATGCAGCATCATGATGAAATTAACATCATGATTAGTTCAACTTTACCTAGAGCTAAATGAGGTCAAAAACGGTTTATCATACCTTCGGTTTCTGCGTTTCAGGCTTGGACAGACAGCAGGTTATTAGAGTGAGTGTTTCGTGGGCAGAACGAAGGCTGATCTTCCTCAGCATTCTGGTCAGTTCAGAACACCTGAGTGGCTCATTAGAGTGCTTAATGTTCTGGTTCTACTCTCTGTGTTTGAGCTCAGGAAGATTCTGCCCACGCCGCATTAGATCCGCCTGTGACTTTCCCGCACAACTTGAGGACAAACTTGTCCTGCAGTTCATAAATCGAGGACGGACTGAAGCGAGTATGGAGTATGGAGTTTAAACCCACCATCAGCCAAATGCTGGTGCTTTTTGTGTAGTGGGGGGTAATTTTGCTCATCTACCACCCTTGGTGGCAGGCAGCATGTAAGACACCGTACTGACATTTGACAAGAAATCCTGTTGCTTAGATGCAAAGACGTGCCCGAAAAAACAAATTTGATTGTGTTTTGATGAACAGATGAAACAAAGGCTGTGAGTGTGCATGTCTGATTGGCTGTTTTTATGAATGTTCAGAGGCACTCGGTTGCTCATGCATGTAGCGTGAACAATTTTCATAGAACAAATGCATGTGAGGGGTTCTCATTTTTTCTTTGTTTCTGCAGTCTCAACAGAGTTTGGAGTATCTATCTATCGATCTATCTATCTATCTATCTATCTATCTGTCTATCTGTCTATATATATTACATGTGGACACTCCAAATTAATTCAGATCATCTGATTAACTGTATTCATTTATTTATTGGCATCATAAATGGACTTTTTTTTTTTTTTTGCTTAAAAAAGCCTGACTAACTTTTGAGTAGGTTTGAGTAGGATAATATGGAAGAGTGAGACTAGATTGATTCACCACAGTGAATGACACAAATATGCTTGTAACTTAAGTAACTCTTCATCTGTTGTGTGCTGATGCCTGTAACAGAGGTCAACGATATGAAATGACATTATAAAGGTCTGGCAGGAACACCATTTTGCCATTGAGGAACCACCAGCTGTCATTAAATAGAAATGTGAATTGCATTTAGACATCAATAAAAGATGAGGGTAATAGTCAGTGATGTCATTCATAGCCGGTGATGTCATTTTAAACTGATGTCGATCCTTTTAACATAATTAGTTTGTGCGGATAAGTTTCACATTTGTCTTACTCTTGGGCCAAGGTCTGACAGTTTATTTGTTTAATTTGTGATGCTGTTTATAAAAGTATTCTGTGCAAATTTGCTAATTTAAGTTAGATATCTATGTGTAGGTTTTCACGAGTGTATGAAGATGTTTCTGTGCATTGTTATCAGCAAAGACTTACTTTCTCTCCCCCTAATGGAGACTCAGGAGTTTAGGGAGTCATACACTATCTCAGCGAAACAGAACCACCAAGGGCACTAAGTATTTCTGAGCTCTCTTTCTATGTGTGTGTGTGTTTGTGTGTGTCATCAATACCTTTTCCCTTGTTAGCAAGACAGAGTAAGTTTCATTTTGCCATACAAACTGAACAATGCCATTGTTGTTCTTTATGCAAGACAATATTGCAACCATTTTGGCAGGTATTCACCCACCACTGTCAATTTCCCTTGTGTTAAGAATGACAGGGTGGGCATACCTCCAGAACAATACACAAAATATACAGTATGTCACCACCAACCATTGAAGCCAAGGGTTTCTTAGAGGAGCTACACACCACAGCAGTGCCGACACATCTCCCACTAGTTTTTAAGTGGGTTTATGGCGATTGTATGCGCAAAGTTAAGCTTGGCCTCCTCTTGTGCTCTTTTAAATCCACAGTGCACCGTCTCTCCGAGAGTCTTGCTCTCTCCTCCATTGTTCTTCTCTTCCTCCATCTCTCTCTCTCTTGTTTGTCATAGTGCTAGAGCAGCAGTACTTGCGTTGTCTCTGGGCGGTTGGCTTCTTTGTGAGCGCTGGCAGCAGGGCCCGTGCTGGGGTAATGAGGACGGATGCCCGCGCGTGGGAAGAGCCGGCTGCTTTGTAGTGTCTCACCGCACAATGCGAAGGTTCTTGGAAACGGTCGAGGCGCAGCACCGCAACACAGCAAATAGATCCCCACGCCAAAAGAACGTCAGTTTTAGGCGAGACAGTTTGTCTCTGAATTAAGCTCTAATGAGATCACTTTTTGTGTTTGCAGCCAGTGTCTCTAAAAGGGAGGGTGTGCCTTCAAATTTGTCTTGGAGGAAAGTGACACCACCTGGCAGTGCTAGAGGTGCTGCATGGATAATGTTTTGTGCTTCTAATAATGTCTAACTTGCACGTAATGTATTATCATAATATCCCGTGACATGACTGAATCCATACCATTAAGAGCGCAAAGCTGACAAGCCAACAGGGAGGGCACTGTGACATCCCGGAAATCTCTGGGAACATCCCAGGGAAATTGATTTTGTTGTCATAGTGTGACAGCAAACAGACCTTATGGTTTTTTATACTCTTGATTCATTTAAGTGAGTTTAAAACAGACATCAATAAGGACGACTGCATTTACGTGATGGTAGTTAATAAGAATCCGATCTTTTAACTTTAGTTTATTATCTCAACTGACCTATTCATCCAGTCCTGTTCCATCTGCCACCACTGTTTGTTTCCGAACTGTTTGAGAAAGATTTGGCTAATATGTGACTCTGGACCACAAAACCAGTCTTAAGTAGCAATAGCCAACAATACATTGTATGGGTCAAAATTATAGATTTTTCTTTTATACCAAAAATCTTTTAATAAAGACATTAAATAAAGATCATGTTCCATAAAGACATTTTGTTAATTCCCTATAATATAAAAACTTGATTTTTGATTAGTAATGCATTCCTAAGAACTTCATTTGGACAACTTTTAAGCTGATTTTCCATGCATCAATGGAAAGTTTATTTATTCAGCTTTCAGATAATGCATAAATCTCAATTTAAAAAAAAAATTGTGGTCCAGGGTCACATATGTTCCCATTTTTAAGTTGGTCTGAGTGGTCTAACAGTGTTCGTAAATCTTAAAATGACTGGGATGACCAATCAAATCAAAGAAGGCGGGCTTTGCCGTTCACAGAATCCATGAATTTCAGCAATACACTTCAGTTGTAGTTAAATTTCACCGTTTTGAATTTGTATTTGAAAATACAGGCTATAGTTTACATGATTCATTGCATTAATAGTTGAATGTGATGAAACTAGAAACATTTTAGACAGTTTAAGCATGCAATTAGATATTCCTCAATGTTCAAAACATACCTTAGTCAGGTTAGATGCAATATAGTATTTAACACGGATAAAAACTTAGTCTTTTCACACTTTTTACACACTTTATAAACTTCCTAGACCATGTAACTTTCACAGCTTACAACTTTCAAAACTGTTTTTTTTTATTTAATCAGCTGAAATTCAGACTTTATACACACTTTATAAACTTCCTATACCATACTTTCAAAACTTTCAATATTACAATTGTACAGTATTTATACATACAATTGTACAGTGCATTGAACACACTGTGGGTCTGTCTCTGCAAAGTTTTGCTTTGTCATTTCTTTAAAAAATTAAAAATGGTGCTAGAATGACTAACACATGTTTATTCTTTAGCCTTAAAGTGATAAATCACCCAAACTATTCCATCATTGTACAGTTTTGTCGTTCCAAAACTGTATCAGTTTTTGTCTTCCTTGTTGAAAAAACAGCATATGCTGGTTAGGTAGGTTTTGATGGTGGAATGCTGGTTTTAGTTGGTCCTTAGTTGATTTAAGCTGGTCCTGGACTGGCACATGGCCAGCTAATGACCAGCATAAACCAGCAAAGGACCAGCATAAACCAGTTAAGGACCAGCAAAAACCAGCAAAGGACCAGCATAAACCAGCTAAAACCAGCTAAAATCAGCATCATCCCAGCATCAAATCTTACCTAACCAGCATATGCTGTTTTTTCAACAAGGAAGACAAAAACTGATACAGTTTTGGAACGACAAAACTGTACAATGATGGACTAGTTTGGGTAGAATGGTCTGTAGAATGGTAGAATGATGGAATAGTTTGGGTGATTTATCACTTTAAGGCTAAAGAATAAACATGTGTTAGTCATTCTAGCACCATTTTTAATTTTTTAAAGATTTTTTTTTTTTTTTTTTAACAGGGCTCTGTAGAACCTAAAAGAAGATGTGGGATAGTTCACCCAAACTTTAGTTCATCATTCTACCACCCTTATGTTGTTCCAAATCTGTATCATTTTTTGTCCTTTGTGGAACCTAAACGAAGATATTTTAAGAAATGTCTATTTGTTTTCTATACAGTGAATGTCAGTGTTTACCAAAATGTCTTGTTTTCCAAAAATCCTTTAGAATATCGTTTTATGTTCCACAGAAGAAAGAAACAAATGAATGTAAGTGACAGAACTATCCCTTTATGAGAGATTAAGCAAAAGTGTAGACAGTTTTAAATATGAATTAAACTACTAGCCTACATGTAAAAGGGAATATATTGTATAATGCCCTGAGAGAATAATGCATGAACCGGTGTTGTGCCGATTTTAAAATATGACCCCCTTTGAAATCTACCTGATTGCCTAATGTAACCCCACCCCTAATATATTGTACCTAACCCTAAACCTACCAATACTAGGGGGGTAGTAATCTGGCGGGGGTCAGAATTCGGCATAAACCGGATTGCGAATTCTCGTCTCTGAATTACATTTTGCCCACTGAGGCTTGTCAATAATGACAGTTGCAGCAAGGCATTTACATGCTTAGACCTTATTCTGGCTTGAAGGCAGCAGGAATGTCAAATATGAATCTTTCAGCACCTGATTAATGAATATCGATCTTTGGAAACGGTGTCAGTGTTGAAGTATCGACAAAACAACACCGCGTATCCGATGCGATCAGTTTTGGTTTCCTGAGGCACATGTCTCGACACCGGAGCGCAGAACATGAGCGCATATATTTTTTGGGAGGAGAATTGCCGTGAGGGGCGCGCAGGAGGAGCCCTGATTCAAATCAGCTCAGTGACTATTACACACTATGAGCTCACCTCACCAACCTAACGCTCGCTCATTCGCCCGCCGCGTCTCTGAACCGCTCGCTGTGGCGCATCTCTCCGTGGAACCCTCAGCGCTCGGTTTCAGCACCCAACACACCTAACAGTCCGTCCGCCGCCTGACTGACAAACACAACGACACGAATACAACACAGGGATTCAAAATTCGCGCCGGTGAGGAAAAAGCGCTTGTGCCCAGCAGAACTCTTGTACTGGCACAATGACTGAGTGAGAGTGAGAGGACGCTGTGCTCGCAGAATGGATAAAAGGAAAGGTAAGACATTCTAATGTGACAGAAGACTCTAATTTTGTCAGTGTTAGATGCATTTACGGCTCCCTGACACAGAGAGTTTGAGTTTAAGCGGCGTTTTCTTCTTTTCCTGAGGAGAGACATTTAAGTTCAGTGATAAATGCGGACGCGTCTGCCCAGAAGGATGCTACGCTATTCGGACACTATGCAGAAAGGCATGATTTTTGGTTTCGTAATAATTATGCTGAGATAACTCGTGTAGACATAAACATAGGAAGAACAGTTTTAATTGGGTTTATTCACGCAAGCGTCTGGGACTCATAACGGAAATGTGTTAATCTTCACGACAGCGTAAACATCTCCCTGAATTATTTAGTAGTTATTTTGTGAGCGCGCATATTATGTACACGACTGAATTAGACAACGAAATCCTTTTCAGCTCACCAAGAAATGACTCAAGTTAAACGCTACTCATTATAATCAAATTACAGTTCACCTTGACTAAGCATTAGTGTCGCGAGAATAATCGCTGCCTCCACAGTAAGTTGCCAGCGTATTTCTTCCCAGACTGACATTGTTCGTCTGTTAAATGTAATTATTGTTGTCTGATGAGTCTGAGATGTATGATAGGGCTCATTTATATTCGTCGAGTTTTGATTATGTCAGGAGACACACCCATATGTAAAGTTTGACTTGTGGCATCCTGATTGCAATCAAAGTTTGCATCTCTGATACTGTAATTATCAGGATATCTCAGGCAGCTTAGTAACTGACATTTTTGGAGCTTGTTTTGTTGCTTTATTTTTGTTTATCAAGATGAAACTCACAATTATAGCAAACATTTGTGCCTTAGATGTTGTGCTGCCATATTTCATGATTTATGGAAAGTCACAGAGCCATTACCTCTGCGGCCCCTCATTTTCCTTCCTCTCTTCCCTGGCCTACATTTCAACATTCAGACTTAGAGACAAGGGAAGACTCCCTCTCCCATCACTGTTGTCCAGTATCCTCAGTCTTCCAGGGACACACTCATCTTTCTCATCCTCCACTCATCCCTGACTCCCTCGCTCCTGCCCCTGCTTTGAGTATCATCACTGTTGCTGTCGAAGAGGAAGTGCATGAGAGATGGTGCCCATTTTCCACACACACTCCTCCAGCCTAATGGCCTGTGTCTCAAAGGCCCACTCCATCATTACTAATGGACAGGAGTTTAGTCTGGACTAAGTTTAGTCCGTCTGCCGTGGTTTCTCCTTTCACGCGTTGTTGTATAAGTTTTAGGTTCGGTCCTCATTGAGAAATTTGAATGAAAGTATGATTGGAAAACCAATGGTGTTGGTTGCATCTGAACTTGCTGTTTTGATCTATCCAGTATAGCTATAACTGGAGGAAGCCCGGAAATCTTTTTTAAATAAGTAGGTCATATGGAATTAGTGTTTGCGGTTAAATCCCCAGTCTTTTCTTCATGTTAATTACAGCTATGTGTTTTTTCTTTTTTGGTCTCTGTTGAATGTATGGAGCTTTATATGTAGAATAAAGACAGATGGTTTTGTAGCACTTATCATTGTCATGCTAATGTACAACGTTCCAACAATCATTTTAATTAAGCGTCTTACAGAGCAAGATTTTTTCATCTGGAAAGTAAAACATGACTTATTACAATATTAATATTTATAAAGCCATTTTCATTTAGACTTCAATGCACACTGTTTTCAGGGCACAGTTTTTCTTGCTCACACTTCAGCGTTCCCCAAACAGCAATAGAATGTGTTTTGCTCTGTTTAAAGACTTCATTCTGTTGTGCACTTGTGCATTGTGTTGCTTATCCATCAACTGGCCCATCGCTAAACCTGAGTTTGTCAGTCATAGCTTAGTAACTCTTTCCATCCGCCATTTTCTTAAACAGGCCTTTTCTCTTTTCTCGTGTAAGTGTATGAAGCATCTGTGCGTTTGGCTTGTTTTAATGCTGTTTTATGGACGTTATCCAAAAATATGGTAAATGTTGTTGCCAGGTTACTAATAATAGTGAAACACTGTATACCCAGAGAGCTATTATGTTTTTTTTTTCTTTAAATAAATCTTCAGATGTTCATGTTGTGGATTAACTATGACATTAGAAAAAGCAAAACACCTACACACTGTATATATATATATATATATATATATATATATATACACACATATACATGCATATATCATCTATATATTTTGAAGATGTTAAAAGATTTTTGACGTAAGTTTGACAAGAAAATTCCATTTCAATCTTTCAAAATTTCTCATTTAGTTCACTGTTATTTGCCAGATTTTAATCATTATTTGTGAAAATTACTAGCGATGTCAGAATGAAAAGCTTTTTTTTTCAGTTTCAAGATAAATTAATGTTACTAACTTAATGTCACTTCGCAGTGTTGATTGTAACTGAAGAGCCGCAGTAGTGACAGCAATGTTTTCGCTTTTAATTGCTTTTAAATGAAGCATTTTCTTTTCATTTGACTGTAAGAAGTGTTTACCTTGATTCAGATCTGGATGTTACTGTGTAATTCAGCAATTTATTTCAAAGAAACATGGCAGATAAAAATACTTTGAAGTGCTCGATTCATTCAAGCCCACACAAGAATAAAAGCTAATCCATTTTATCCACTTTATGAAAACATTTACTGAAAATCACACTCTCCAGTTCATTCAGATCATACATTGGATGTGCTATGAAAATTGTCGGAGTATAACTAAAGTGGGCAGAGCTAAATTAATATATTAATATAATATGCATCAGAAAAGCATGCTTTTTGCTTTGTTATTTTCTGTTTGTTTTGCTTTTATTCTTTTTAAGTGCATGTGCATGTTGTAATAGCTCCCTAGCTGTACAAAAGTTGCATCACTCCCAGCACTGATACTCTATAGGGGGAGCTGTGCTGAACAACAGCCGCTGCTCTTCTCCTCGGGGTCTGATGATGCAAAGCATTGCCGAGTTTGCCTCAGTGCAGCGTTCCTCATCGAGGGTTTGTCCGCCCCACGTGTTGTCCGTCACAGGCCCACTTTGTCCAGCCTGATGCAGGGCCGACCACCCTGCCTACTAGCCCTCTCCTCACTAATGACCCAAGACAGTTGTTCCCTTGGGCTCTTCT
This sequence comes from Labeo rohita, assembly GCF_022985175.1. NCBI lineage: Eukaryota > Metazoa > Chordata > Actinopteri > Cypriniformes > Cyprinidae > Labeo > Labeo rohita. Next base: position 10,339,967 of record NC_066889.1, on the reverse strand, counting down.
CATCGCCTCTGGACACTGACGCACACTGCTGTCACATGTGTCAGCTCTGACTGACATCTGCCTCCCAGCACTTGAACAACCCTGATCTCTATTAGATTAGGCACAGCTTATTTCAATAATTCATCACTTAGACAGCACTTACTTCTCCAGTTCTAGCAGCAGAAGTTTAGGCTTGTCCACTGAGTGTGTGAGTCTCTGTTGCTGATTTACACAATATGTTGACAATATTCTCTGTTTTTAGAGACAAATATTAATGAAGATGTTGCTGATAATCTCATCCTGCGAGGCCAGCGTTTCATAAACTCATTACCGCTGAGACCTGCTGCGCAAAACTCTGGGCAATATGGTGTGTCTGTGACCAAATCTAGTGCACAAACTTCAAAGGCTTCAGTTAAATTTAGTAATCCCTACTTATGGATTAGAAGTGGCGCACCGTCTGCGATGCTCAGAAAATAAACTGCTCAAGAGGAAAAAACAACACGTCCTTGTTAACATTTGAGACAATGTGAGAGCGCAGACTAATAAATCGCGTTTTGTTATGCCAGTGATTCAGACAGACAGACAGACAGACAGACAGTAGGAAAAATGGCGCGAGCCGATTCCAATCGGCTCCAAGTGTTGTCATGCAGAGAGGTGCATTCTCATTGGATGAAACTCATCCCTCTTTGATCCCTGGCAAGGCTGCGGAGTTCTCAAGATTTGAGACATGGGAAGGCGCATCGGTGGGAGGATGTTGTATGGAGGAGAGGGGAGGAAGCTTTAGAGAAAGAAGGAAAAAATGGAGGAGAGGGTGAAAAAAAGTAGGCCACTTTTGTTCTGTTCACGACACCAGTTAAGAATATCGTCTGTTCGTTGTAGCAGCCGTCAAAGGCAGCTGCAGTCGGTGGGTTGGTGCAGTGAGTAATTCATGCCCTCGTAGAAGAGCCAAAAGCTGATGACAGAAGAGAAGTCCTAAGTGCTGCTTTGTGTTATATGAGAGCAGACTCAGCAGTTCACAAGCAGACTCTCTTTTATGATAAACCCATCCAGATTGAAGGATAAGTACTGATATTACCATGCATTTTAATATTGTAGCTAGAGGAATATAATCAGAGAAACATACTTGAAAGCTTCGCTTTGACGACAAGAAAGAAGCCTGCTTCTACCTTGGGATATGAGTTTACGAATATCTAATGATGGACAATCAAAAACAATTTAGTACCTGTTTTGGTTATTTGTGGCTGACATTTAAAGATTTTTTAAAAATTCGTCAGTATTGGCTGACATTGTTATTTTTCCATTTAGATGACCTTTACCGTTATCTAACACTCACTTTTAACTCAAAGTTAATCTTAAAAACTTTTTCATATTGTTGGGATGCCTAAATTCACTGGTAGCGCATACAATGATTGATTTTAATTTTTAGTGTTTCATTTTTTATTTATTTAGACACTACAATGTAGTATTTTAAAATTGGCCATACCGTTCCAGCTACAGCCATTACACAGCCATCTCCTCCAGTCATTTTAGAATGGATATCAAAGACTATAAATTATTATAGGGAGCGACATCTTCTGACAAATACAGACTGTACCAGCCAGACAGTGAAGGATGATTCACTGAATAATTCTGCTTTATAGGATTGACTTAGACTATAAATCAGCCAGTGTCCTTACTATGTAAACATTTGTCTTGCTAACATATACAATAATTTATTCATCAAAGTATTACACATACCATGCAATTTGATAATGTTTGTCATATGTGCATTTGCAGTAAAATATGTACTTTGAGAGAGGAGAATGGGCTGTTTTATTAAACCGTTTTTCCTTGCCACAGTCTCCTTTGGCTTTCTCAAGGGAATGGTTTTCTGTAAAGGTGCTTTGAAGCACCGTATTGCGTTATACAAATGAACTTGATTTGACTCATCGTTCTTTCATGTTTGCGACTAGTCTCACCAAGAGACGAAGACCGCATATAGATGCAAAGCCCCGGATCTCAGTCAGTTTGATATGCTTGAAATCTAATTGACCTGCCTTCAGGTGAGCACCTCAAATAAACTGGAGAGCAACGATGAATGGCAGCCAATAAAAATGTGAGAGGAAAAAGTAAAAGATGAAGATGGAGTAATGGCAAAAGGGAACTAAACCAAAATCAAAGCGTGTTTCCCCAAACACTATCTTATCCATATTTTTAATAATCTTTTTGATGATAAGTGCATAAACAACAAGCTATGCTGTTTGTTGAATCCTGAATCATGAAATGTGTCACGGTTTTTACCAAAATATTAATCAGCACAACTGTTTTCAGCAGTCATAAAGACATTTTCAGTTGAAATGACTTTTAAAACAGTCATTTCAACTAAAAATTCAGCTCTGCTGTTACAGGAATAAATTACATTCTAAAATATACAGTTGATATTTAGAATATTTAAATATTTAGATATTTAGAAGGTCAAAAGTTTACATCCCTCTTTCAGAATCTGCAAAATGTTAATTATTTTACCAAAATAAAAGGGATCATACAAAATGCATGTTATTGTTTATTTAGTACTGACCTGAATGAGATATTTCACATAAAAAAAAATGTTTAAATATAGTCCACAAGAGAAAATTGTAGTTGAATTTATAAAAATAACCCCATTCAAAAATGTACATCCCCTTGATTCTTAATACTGAGTTGTTACCTGAATGATCCACAGCTGTTTTTTTGTTTAGTGATAGTTGTTCATGAGTCCCTTGTTTATCCTGAACAGTTAAACTGCCCATTGAGGACAACTGAGGGACTCATATGCAACTGTTACAAAAGGTTCAAACACTCACTGATGCTCCAAAAGGGAAAAACTAATGCATTAAGTGCCAGGGTAAAAACTTTTTGAATTTAAAGATCAGGGTAATTTTAACTTATTTTGTCTTCTGGGAAACATGTAAGTATTTTCTGTAGCCTCTGAAGGGCAGTACTAAATTTAAAAAATATGATATTTAGGCAAAATAAGAAAAATGTACACATCTCCTTTCTGTTCAAAAGTTTTCACCCCCAGCTCTTAAGGCATTGTTTTTGTTTCTTGTAAAGCATCAGTGAGTGTTTGAACCTTCTGTAATAGTTGCATATGAGTCCCTCAGTTGTCCTCAATGTGAAAAGATGGAAGTCAAAATCATACAGTCATTGTTGGAAAGAGTTCAAATGCACAAAAATGCTGTAAAACCAAAGAATTTGTGGGACCTGAAGGATTTTTCTGAAGAACAGCAGGCAGTTTAACTGTTCAGGACAAACAAGGGACTTGAACAACTATCACAATCACAGGGTCATTTTTAGAAATGCAACTATGTCTATAATTTTATCTTATGGACTATATGTAAACATATTTTATGTGAAATATTGTATTCAGGTCAGTACTAAATAAACAATAACATGCATTTTGTATGATGTCTTTTATTTTGTTAAAATCACATTTTGCGGATTCAGAAAGGGGGATGTAAACTTTTGACCTCAACTGTAATCACATAGCAAAAAAGTGTTTTCAAATTTTAATATTTCACAATGTTGCTGTTTTTTGTTTTGTTTAGTTTTGTTTTGTTTAGTTTTTTTGAATGAAACTTTGTAAAAACGTAAAACAATTACAATGGATGGGTGGAAAAATATTAAAGACCCCAAACTTTTGAAAGGTAGTGTAGTCTGCAAGTGGTTGGGTAAAGTGAGAGCACCATACCCTAATGTCCTCAACACAACAAAAAATAAACAAGAACAAGAGTTCTTGGCTATGATGTCTTAAAATATTGCCTCTGTAGGCAGCTCTCTAGGTTTTGGAACAGAGCCATAATGTCATATTCCTGTGCCCCCAAACTGTTGCGCTTTTCCCAAAAATAGCGAGCTCATCCCATGCAGCAAACTTCCCCCAGGGGCTTTAAAAAGAAAGGGTCAAATCTCAGTGACACCAGTGTCATATCACATTATTGCCAACTAACGCGTCCTGTTAGAGTGCATTAGATCTCGTAAGAAGCAAAGAACCGTCGGAGATGTAGCTTGGTGGGTCATGCACAAGCAGAGACATATTGTGCAGTGTTAATGTGAAGACCAGAGTTTGAATCCGGCTTTTTTAAAGAAGTTTATATTTTACTTCTTTCATCACTGAAATGAAAAGAAAGAAAGCAAAGAAAGACAGAAAGAGTTGGGCCTGACTTTTAGACCTGAGCATTTGTTTTGACATTTTAAATCATTTGTCATATTTGATCAGTTTAAGATGGACAGTTTAAGACTTTGATTTGACTGTTGATTGATAAGAGTCTTTTATGGATGTCCAGGGGTTTAGTAATGCTAAGGTTACCATACAAACGAGCCATTTCAACAGCACATACTCAGGTATTGTTCAAGGCTGAGATTTATTACAGAAAACAGACACTGGGCAGTCAAGAGCTGTACCGCATCTCACGACACTGAAATGGAGACTCGCTGTAAGCAAACAGACTGAGAGAGAGACGAGGAAACACACAGATGGGCCGAGACAGACGGTGAGATGAAAAGGTAGCTCCCACACCTGTTTTTCACCAAGCTAGACAAGAAAAGAGAAGAGAAATCCTCACATACACCTGCACGGCTCTTGATATTTTCCTGCATGCGTTTGGCATAAGCAGTTCATTTTTCCCTAGATATTCTTCAAGTTTAACGACTCCATAATTACCCCCACACGCAACTTCACAAAGCGATCCAGGAGGCTGAAGCAGCGCGCTGCTTTGAACTTATCGCTTACAGGTGTTATCAAGGGAACGTACTGCGGCCCACTCCATTTCGCTCCGATTTATCTGCAAACCACAGGTGCCCAGTCACCATGGGAACTACTGCACTTCTAAAGAGGTTACCCAAAAATGATTCAGTCCAGCTGAAAACCCAGCCGACTGTGATTCTCCAGCTGGCCGGTGTGTGCTTGCTACTACTGACTTTCAGATGGTCACTCTCATAGAGATTTTGAGAGGACTCACAGCATGTGTTCTTCTGCGTTACCTGCGTTATTTTAACGCTTATAGTTTTGGTGCTCAATCACTGTCTTTGTGTACGCTCAAGGCCAAATTTGCTTTCCACCATAATTCCCATGTGCTCCTTCACCATGCAATTCCACTTGCTCTTTATAGCTCTCCTACATAAAAAATCAGAAATTAGATCGTTTAATAGAGCGTCTCAACTGATTTGCCTAGACAGCAATGTGAGATTAAATGGAGAGCAAATAAAGACTTTTCTTCAGACTTTTGCTCATATTTTTCACCTCACCTGAGAAAGACAGCCTATTCATTTATAGAGATGTTCAAAATCCAATAGTCATTGAGTTTTCTGAAAGTTTCAGCAACAAGTCAGTTTCAAAAGGATAGTTCACCTAAAAAGAAAAGGTTGCTCTATACTTGACTTTCTTTCATCTTTGGAACACATGAGGGTGAGTAAACGAAGATAGAATTTTTATTTTTGGATGAACTATTCTTTTTTAAGAGACTTGGTCCACCAGAACAACTTTTCCAAGCTTCAAATTCAATATGGTTTTAAGAAACGGTCACAAGACTAATATCAAACCCCATTCTTTCATCTTCGAATTCAAAAATATTTTAATATTTAATATTAAACTTACACATACATATTTCAGAAAAAAATCAGAAAACCTCCTTTCGTTAGTTATGGCTCTAACGTGTTGCAATGGAAATTGTATTTGTAAGATGAATTTGTTTACATATTCTGATAAGAAGGAATGCTTTCACACAGCGTGTGTGTCGATATGACTATACCAGTCTATGACAAGTTATATGACTATAGCTTTTAACTATACCAGTCAAAAGTTTTTGAACATTAAGATTTTTAATATTTTTTTTAAAGACATCTCTTCTGCTCACCAAGCCTGCATTTATTTAATCCAAAATACAGCAAAAGCAGTAAAATTGTGAAATATTTTTACTATTTAAAATAACTGTTTTATATTTGAATATATTTTAAAATGTAATTTATTCCTATGATCAAAACTAAATTTTCAGTATCATTACTCCAGTCTTCAGTGTCACATTTGAAATCATTCTAATATGCCGATTTGCTGTTCAAGAAGCATTTTTATTATTTTTATTATCAATTTTCAAAACAGGTGAATATTTTTTTTCAGGATTCTTTGATGAATAGATCCAGAGATCAGCATTTATCTGAAATAAAAAAGCTTTTTACACACATTATACACTATTCGAAAGCATGGAATCAGTGTAATTATTATTATTATTTATTTTATTTTATATATATATATATATATTTTTTTTTTTATAGAAATTAATACTTTTATTTAGCAAGGATGCTAAATAAAAGATTAAAAGTGAAGATAAAGACATTTATAATGTTACAAAAGATGTCTATTTCAGATAAATGCTGTTCTTCTGAACCCGTCAAAGAAACCTGAAAAAATTCTACTCAGCTGTTTTCAACATAATTATAATAATAAATGTTTTTTTGAGCAGCAAATCAGAATATTACAATGATTTCTCAAGGATCATGTGCCTGGAGTATTTTTAGATGATGCTAAAAATTCAGCTTTGAAATCACAGGAATAAATGACATTTTAAAATATATACGAATAGAAAACTGTTATTTTAAATAGTAAAAATATTTCACATTTTTACTGTTTTTGCTGTACTTTGAATCAAATAAATGCAGGCTTGGTGAGCAGAAGAGACTTCTTTAAAAAAAATAAATAAAAAATTTGTATATATAATAAGTGTATTAGCAACCAATAGGCTTTCGGCGTTTTGTGTTAGTAAATTATCACTGTGTGTCAAGCCTCAAGGGATGTTCAGATGGGGTCTGACAATTTATTCTGTTTGCGAAGTCTTATATATAATATTTAATCTAATCTTCATTTAATCTATTATCAAAATAATCATTAGTTGCAGCCCAACAAGCTGTGACTTGATGGCTGTAGCGGTGGTGGTTTAAAAGGGATGAATTTAGAGACACAACTTCTCAGACAGGGGCCTTGCCACGCTGAGAGTACTGCACACTAAAGCACAGCATGCTAAAATCCACTCCAAGAAGATGTCTCCAAAATTCCCTTTAAACCACCACTGCTACACAAATATTCAAGCTAAATATTCTGTCTCTACTAGTAATTTCACAGTTGTCTCCTCTAGAGTTTCACAAGAGATCTTAACTGTTTAGTTTGATCAAGACACCATCAAGTCTACAATCAAACATCTAAGATTCCAATATGAACTCAAATTTCTCAAATTCTCTCAAGATCAGATTTTTTATCTCTACACATTTACACATTTGCTTAAATGAAACATAAAGGAGAATTCAATTAAGCATTTTGAGCTAAAAAAAAAACAGCAACCTTTTCCTCCATAACTCGTAACTGTTTCTTTCTGCAAATTTGGAGCTGCAGTTAAAGTCTATAAGCAAAATGGCTTTACTGAGGTTATTTAACCTGAGCGATTAAACACAACAATGTGGTTCATCATGCTAGAGTTGATTATTGCAGTTATTTTGGAAGTTTGAAGGCTTTGAAGATCTTGGAAATAACTTTTGTTTTGTTTGGCGGCCTTGTGTGTCGCTCGGATGATGTGTGACTTATGATTCCCCCATTTTCCCCGCTCACTGTCTCCCCCCTTCTGTGCTCACAACCCTCCTTTGCTTTGTTTGTTATGTTGGACACCGATATGATAAATCTTCGCAAATGTCACTGACCAACCCATTGTGAACGCAGATGCAGGAGATCAAGAGGGAAGATGAGAGAGAGCGTAACAGAGGAAAGGGATGAGTAGAAAGAAAGATGAAAAATGAGAATGAGTGAGAGGAGCTTGAATGAGGGATTGTGCAGGAGTTGCACTGTTTGCCTGAGTGGATCAGTCCTGAAACAGAGCTAACTGCTGCCCTCCAGCCCGAAGACCTGCCAACTCGCACTCGCAGAGGACAGAGAAAGGCAACAGGATCGCTTGTGCGTGTGAGTGTGTGGTTTGCAGTTCTTGTTTGTGTGCGCTCTTGTCTGCTGGCCTGCCACAGGTGTCTGCTCTGTGTACACGGCAGATAAAGGAGAAAGGGCGAGTGTGGTGAGTGATAAATTGCGCTTGTTACGGGGTGATTTGTCACTCTTTTTCCCACAGTCTGACTGCGTCCTCTCCCGTCTTTCCACCTTTGATGGTGGACAATAAAGTGCCACTGCAGATTTTCTCTTTCTCATTCACTCATCTGAAAAAGGATGTGAAATCATAATCGCAGTATGAGTAGCTGTGTGCGTGCATATATTTGTGCGTGTTAAAACGTTTTCTCACAGAAATCATGATTCATGACTGAGCTAACACTTGTTAACACTTGTCATTTTTTTTTGTCTGCATCTGTTCATTTAAATATACATAGAATAATGCCATTTATACGCACCATTGCTTAAATATAACTCTATTATGGTTCCATGATAATATAATATATTATAATATAATATAATATAATATAATATAATATAATATAATATAATATAATATAATATAATTCACCAAGCCTGCATTTATTGATTAAGTACAGCAAAAACAGTAAAAATTTGAAATATGTTTACTATTTAAAATAACCGTTTTCTATTTGAATATATTTTAACATTTAATTTTTTCCTGTGATTACGAAGCTAAATTTTTAGGATCATTACTCCAGTCACATGATCCTTCAGAAATCATTCCAATATTCTGATTTGCTGCTCAAAACCATTTATTATTATTATGTTGGAAACAGATTAGTAGATTTTTTTTTTCAGGTTTCTTTGATAAATAGAAAATTATACTTATACTGGCTTTTGAATGGTATAGTGTATAATGTTACAAAGAGCTTTTTATATCAGATAAATGCTGATCTTTGGATCTTTTTATTTATCAAAGAATCCTGAAAATGTACTCAACTGTTTTAAATAATAATAATAATAATAATAATAATAATAATAATAATAATAATAAACGCTTACCGAACAGCGAATCAGCATATTAGAATGATTTCTGAAGGATCATGTGACACTGAAGACTGGAGTAATGATTCAAAAAATTTAGCTTTGATGACTGGAGTAAATTACATTTTTTTTTAAAATATATTCAAATATAAAGTAGTTACTTTAAATAGTAAAAATATTTCACAATATTACTGCTTTTGCTGTATTTTGGATCTAATAAATGCAGGCTTGGTGAGCAGAAAATACTTCTTTAAAAAAATTTACAAATCTTACTGTTCAAAAACTTTTGACTGGTAGAGTAATTTAAGAGAATGTTTGAATTATTTTAATTACTTTAAAATTTTTGTGGGGATAAAGTCAAAAATGTCAGATTGATTCAACGGTTTTGATATTATGAAGAAAAACCTTATTACAAGAATGAAATTCCTGAAAAGACAACATAATTGTGTAGTTTGACATAATTGCTTATTATTATTTCTCAAAAATATTTCATTTTTATTAAACCAGGCCTTTCCAAATTCAGGTTCGCAGTTGGTGAAAACATAATAAGAAAGTCAAAAATGTCAGGTTTCTTTAAATGCTCTGACATTATGAAGAAAAAAAAAACATCCTTATTACAAGAATGAAATTCTTGAAAAGACAACATGATTGTGTAGTTTGACATAATTGCTTATTATTATTTCTCAAAAATATTTAATTTTTATTAAACCAGGCCTTTCCAAATTTAAGTTCGCAGTTGGTGAAAACATAATAAGAAAGTCAAAAATGTCAGGATTATTTAATTGCTCTGACATTATGAAGAAGAAAAAAAAAAACATCCTTATTAAAGAATGAAATTCTTGAAAAGAAAACATGATAATGTAGTTTGACATAATTGTTTATTATTATTTCTCAAAAATATTTTTTTTATTAAACCAGGCATATTCAGGTCCACAGTTGATGAAAAGATAATAAGAAAGTCAAAATGTCAGGTTGATTTAACTGTTCTGATATTATGAAGAAAAATCCTCATTACAGAATGAAAGTCTTGTAAAGCCAGGCTTTCCCAAATTCGGGTTCACAGTTGATGAAAAGATAATTTAACAATATAAAATTAAAATAAATACTTACACATCAAAATAAAGCACTTACTAAAAAAAGATTAAATATTTGTTTCCCAGCATGTCATGTGACTGAAAATTAACTGGAAACAAAGCAATGAACATGCGAAGGTGCTGTTAAATTATTCAAATAAATTTTGAATTCTCATGTCGTACTTCAAGAAAATGTTTTAGGCTTATCCTTGAATTTTAAGCAATTAACATTCATCATTATTAAAAAGAGGATATGAATAAATGTGCCTGTTTGAGGACATTTTACCCAGCTGTAAGAATGAGCACTTGTTCATAATAATTAGTGAAAGAGAGCCATTACATCTGGAGTGTATGTGTGTGTATGTGTGTATATGTGTGTGTGTTTTACATAGCAGGGCTGGATGGTATCATAGACACAGAAAGAGGAATTGATTAAATTAGTCACTGTAGACATGACATGGAGAGCCCCGATGACACAGTTCCACTCCGGCACAGCAGTTCCTTTGACTGTTGGCTGCACACGAGTGCGGATGGCATGGGGTGGTAAAATGTCCAGAATATATCAGCTGGCCTTGCTCCCAATCACAAACCCAGCATGTGCTTGATAGGTTGATCATGTATCTGAATCCCTTTCTCTGCTTGTTGTGTCATCACCACGGTCAGCCAAATGAAGAGAAAAACACTGCAGCTCGATGTTGTATACATTATATTCATAATATATAAACAATGACATCACTAGCTATATAAAATTAACAAAATCTTCAATTTCATGATGATTTTATAGTTTATAGGGCTTTTATTTTGTAGTAAACTTAGTGTAGTCTAGTTTCACAGTCTAGATGAGATGGATATTAATAACATCTCAGCTTTAAACGTCATTGGTGAAAACAGTGTTAGCTTCATCAGTGGAAAATATTTATATTATATATTTATTATACTGAAATATTGAAATGATTAAATAAAGATTTTTGTGTTCATTTAGTGCTAGAAAATGTGCAAAGTCTTGGCATTTTACTTTTTTAAACATATTTTTAAAGGAAAAGTCCACTTCCAGAACAACAATTTACAAATAATGTGCTCACCCCCTTGTCATCCAAGATTTTCATGTCTTCCTTTCTTCAGTCGTAAAGAAATTATGTTTTTTGAGGAAAACAATTCAGCATTTTTCTCCATATAATGGACGTCAATGGTGCCCCGATTTTGAACTTCCAAAATGCAGTTTAGGTGCGGCTTCAAATGATCCCAGATGCGGTTGTAAACAATCCCAGCCAAGAAAGAAGGGTCTTATTTAGTGTAACGATCGGTTATTTTAATAAAAATAATACAATTTTTATATATATATATATATATATATATATATTTAAATTTTTAATTTATATACAATTTTTAATGCCAAACGCTCATCTTGTCTTACTCGGCCTGGACTGTTTTGTTACGGTTCATGACAGTTAGGGTATGTCAAAAAACTCCCATCTCATGTTCTTTCTCAACTTCGAAATCGTCATATCGCTGTTTTACCTTTTTTGTTAAGGGTGTTTGATCTTCTTTGCATGTTCACTTTGCAAAGACTGGGTCGGTACTTCTGCAGCGATGTGGGATGATTTTGAAATGATTTTTGAAGTTAAGATAGAAAATATGATTGGAGTTTTTTCGACATACCCTAACTGTCTTGAACCAGAATACACAGAGTTCAATGAGAGCAAGGCAAGACGAGTGTCTGAGATTAAAAAGTATTTAAATGAATGAAAATAACCAATCATTTTGCTAGGTAAGACCCTTCTTCCACAACTGGGATCGTTTACAACCGCATCTGGGATTGTTTCAAGCCACATTTAAACTGCATTTTGGAAGTTCAAACTCGGGCACCATATTAGTCCATTATATGGAGAAAAATACAGAAATGTTTTCCTCAAAAAATATAATTTCTTTACGACTGAAGAAAGAAAGACATGATCATCTTGAATGACAAGGGGGTGAGTACATTACATGTGAATCTTTTGGAAGTGGACTTCTCCTTTAACTAATGTATTATCACATGTAACAACTACTTATCTATAATGCTTGTTTGGTTAAAATGCTGTTGAATAGCACACATAAACTGAGGTATATTTCAAGATATAGAATATTGTTTCTCACACTACAATGCATACCTGCTGCATATAGACTGTCAGTATATTCTATCTATACATAGCCTATTCATTAATTTGAAAGCCACATCAAAGCTGACCTCTTTTCAGCCACGGCTTTTAGAGTTGAAGGTTTTTAGAGCATCTCAAAGCTTCACATTTTTCTCTTTTCAATGTGGTATTTATTCTACAAGCTTCTGGTTTCGATGTATCTCTACCTTGTATTTCAATGCTCCATTTCTGAGTTTTCATTTATGTTTTCTTTTGTGTGCTCGTCTCGCTTTTGTACGACTCATGTCAGAGTTTACTTTGTGCAGAGATTGAAAATCCAGAACACAAACAGATGTGAAAGAAAGTGTCTTTGGTGACAAACATAGTTCGGAGGCAGAGGGTGTTGCCGTCTGTTAAAATAAGTGCTGCGGGTTTATGCTACAGCTGCTCATACAATACTGTTCATTAGCTCTCATACACCCCCACCCCCTTTTAAATAATAATAATAATACAAGAGGAATCATAAAAATCGCATTCAAATCGCATATCTGTGACTGCAACATCTTGCAGCAATACTCATACTAAGCTGTTACAAAAGGCTGCAAGGTATCAAGAGTATTTTTGAACAGGATCATTTGTGTAAACTGAATTATTTTGTCTTGCAGAATATAAATGCTAACCATCTTACAGATTCTATAAAGAGAATGTATGAGCAACTGTGAACTGAATACGATGGTTGTGATTCACTTTAGTTTGTTGGAATTTCATCACGGTTTCACTCCATAAAGTAACACTTTTCCCACTGTGTGTGTGTGTGTGTGTGTGTTTGTATGTGTGTGTCCTTCAGGTCGCCCCCTCCCTCCCACGCCTTCATCCAGTCTGCTCCCCCCAGCCCCTCCTCCCCCTTCCGCCCCCCTGCACCAGGCCGCCACCTCCATCAGGGAGTGTCAGATGCCCCTTTTGGACAGCGGCTCATCCCATGCCATACTGGACCCCCCTCCCGACGACGAGTTCTCCCCCAACTCCTACCTGCTCCGCGCACAGCCCCCCACCACCGGTAAGAGCGTCTCACTGAACTGCCGCATTCTCCATCATAACCAGCACCCTGCCGTCATCTCTCTCAGCCCCTCCCTTCACCAACACTGAACCGTCTGTCCTGCATGTGCGCGCTGTCCCGTCGCCATAACCTAGATTTTAGGAATAAGATGTAAATTAGATTAGATTTTCTTTGAAAATTGCATAAAACTGTTCATAATACTTTTAGCAACTATTATGGGATGAATTTCCAATTAAAAAAAAAAATGAATTTATTTAAAGGGATTGTATTGGATCATGAAAAGCGAACAATTATATTATTGCTTAATATTAATTTTGGTTACATAAAAGCAGTCATTTTAAAGGTTGGGAAAATATGAAAAATATTTTCCTTTTAAAATAAAATGATTAATCATGCACAGCCTTTATGTTTAAAAAACATAAGTTCAATTTAGGATTTCTTGTGTTGCAACAAGCAATTTTATGTATTTTCCACCTTTGAATTAGACAAATTATATGCATTGAATATTTTGGTAGTTGGAAAAATAGCATCCAGTATTTATTTACTTTTCGTTTATTTAGTGAGAGTCCAGCATATTGGATGTATTAATTAAATGGTATAAATTTCTAAATTTCTGTGCTTACAGATTGGAAGCCATGTGGGAACCCAACACAGTATCAATTTTTTTTTTTTTTTTTTTTTCTAAACTAAACTAAACTAAACTAAACTAAAATAACAAAATAAAATAAAATTGCTGTGCACAAAATGATTAATATGACCAAGTCTTGATGTTTTTTTTTTTTTTTTTTTTCACAATTTTACAAATACATTTTGTAAAATGTTTTCTTTCATTTTAACGATTTCATTCTCCATTCAGTGGATAATTAATTGCACAAACACGTTGTGTTCAGCACAATGTTTATTCTCGTTTTAAGTAAAGTCTGGGTCGTTTCTTTTCTAACTTTACATAATTTTTGCTTTTTTTTGTAAGCATAAGGGCATGTCATACAACCTGTCTGTGTTTGCATTTGCATTTGCATTCAGCATTGTTTTCCCCTGATCGCAACCCTTTATTTAGCTGAGAACCACGCCTAAGTGAACTTTTTGCTGACTTTGATCACAAATATTTAAGCGCTCAGTTAATATCATTAATTGCACCCACTCGACAGCTTTAAAAATGTAAATCATAAATACGTCAAGATTTGAAATTTTGTAAAAAGGTGCTATATTATAAAAATGACTGTTTGGGTGGGTGTTGAGTTTGTGTGCAGTTAATAGTCTGTCACGGGAAAGAGATCTGAGACGATTCCAGCCTGACACCCTCGGCCCGCCGCTGCGCTTTTTGTGTGCTTCCCCCCGTCTGTCTCTCTTGCGCACTCTTTCTTTCTCTCCTTACGCTTGCATTGACAGACTCCTGTTCTCCATAACCGTTTTGAACTAAATGTAATGCTGCTTCTACTGTTAAACTTAGATGAAACAGATCCTATTGATTACACCGATAACCTTTTTTACCTAAAATACTCCCTCTTGTATTAATATGTGCTCATTATTATTATTATAAAAACTTAGTGTTGTTGCTGTTAATCTAAATTATCTTTTTGTTACTAGCTTTGTGTGGAAAATGTAAAATATGTTTTTTTAAATTAAATCTGAAAGCTTTTACTTTGCACCACTTAAATGCTTAAAAAAGATATGTTGATACCCTTGTACATCATAGGTATTATGTGAAATATATATAATCACGCTTATTTTATTTAGTGTAAATTGGATTGGATGGTAAATTAATTTTTTCATTTGTGCGTGTATGTAAACAGAGCGTGATTGACAAGACTAATTTTTCAATCTATCTGCTGTTTTTTTCCCAATACAATTCTATAGTTCAGAGTATCATAATTATATTTTTCTTATTTGCCTGTGAAAAGTAATTAGTTTAGAATATAATACAACGTAATTCACACTTTAAAGACACCAAGAATAGATTTAGTATTGTAGTTTTCTGAAGCTTTTTGTCTTGTAAAACCTGGTTGTAAAACCCAGTGTTTTTAAACCCAGTGTTTTTTGTGCATGCATGTGTGAGAAATGGCACATCATTTCACACTAATGCAGTCAATCTTGTTGTTTTACATTTTTTTTTATATTCATATGCCATATTTTATATTTTTAGTGCATATATACATACATGTATTTTTATATTCTTATATGACATAGGTGTCATTAACAAATGTATTTAATTTCTGTCTATGTGTGTGTTTGTAACTTATGAGTTTTGATTAAATATGCTTTTTGCTCGGTTTTAGCAGCATATACATATTTTACGTTCAAAACGTAAAACGTTTTTGTGTGTGCTTAATCAAGTGTATGCTAATCTGTTGTAATACTTTAAGTAGATGCTTCACTGGCACGGCTGGAGCAACTGGATTTTTAGAATAGTTCTTTATAATTATATTCAAATCATTGTTACAACTGGGCAATTAATCAAAGAGCTTGAGATTGTAATTATTTACCACATGAATATGATAATGCTAGGCCATTTTTTATTTATTTCTACACAGAAAATAATTTATTATTAGTATACTTTATTGTATACTATTAAAAAAAAACAAAAAAAAAAACACTGCTTTCTCTTGTTTAGGATCATGGGAACGATATATTGTGCTTTGCACAACCTACCACACAAACAGTCTGTTTAGTTAAATTATGAAGGCTGTGGTGATTCCAGTTAAAATATGTTAACATTAAGCTCCGACACCTTTTTAAGTTAAGAGTGTTAATTAACTAGGAGTCTTTCAACACTCTTTGAAAACATGCAGAATGAGAAAAACCTTTGATATTTACACCAGCCGTGTTTTTATCAGTCAGCATAGCAGATATAAGACGAGTCATACAGCATGTGCTGTTCCTTTGTGAAATGGGTCATAATTTTAAAGAAGTGGAATTATAGGCCTATCTTTGTTTAAGAAAGACATGATTATATACCGCGATGTTTGCCTTTTATATTGAGTAATCCTGTCATAATGAAGGTTTATTACATGACACCAGGCAGTCATATTACTCCTCTGTGCATGTGAAACACTTGCAGATATTTAATATACGGGTGATCATGCAGAACTGTTATTCCTTTGAAAATTTATTTCACGGTCAGCTCTAAGCATGCGTGAATTATCATGGTTCGCCATCAGTATCAACAGCATCATCCCTGCGCAGGCTGTTCATGCTTAATGCTCATAATTAGGCAGATATGATAGCTGATTATTATTATTATTTTATTGTTTTAGATGATGTCTAGGAGTATGAAAAAAAATTAAAAATCACAATTCTTGTATGTTTCTGCAAACACAATAGCTGTTTATTATTATGTAATTATTAATATCAGCTAAAATGATGGCTGCACATTAAAACAACTTTTTATGTATAAATGAAACTCAAAACAAATATGTGTAATTATATACGTGACCCTGGACCACAAAATCAGTCTTAGGTAGCACGGGTATATTTGTAGCAATAGCCAACAATACGTTGTATGGGTCAAAATGATCCATTTTTTCTTTTATGCTAAAAATCATTAGGATATTAAATAAAGATCATGTTCCATGAAAATATTGTGTACATTTCCTACCGTGAATATGTCATAACTTAATGTTTTTATTAGTAATATGCATTGCTAACAGAACATTCATTACAGAACTTCAGATGCATTACAGAACTTCATTTGGACAACATTTATATATATATATATATATATATTAAAAAAACATTAAAGGAATTTGAATCATGCCTATATTTTATATATTTGCTTGAAGGCATGCATGAAAAAAAAAGTTTGAAACATAAACAGTTATGGCTAACACTTTAAAATAAGATCAGCTGTCGTATCTGCCAAAATCTCTATTATGATGCATAACATGCGATTGTGATTAAACATATTGTAATTTTTATACTGAAAATCACTGTAAAAAACACTGAAAAATGCATACATAAATACATATTATAAGCTATGAAATTCTCTTACTAATACTGAAATAATAATAATAGTAATAATGATAATAATAGTTGATACTGATATGTTATAAACATGGCTATAACAGACAAGCTGTTCAACATACATCACAGGTCTGAGGTGGCAGCAATGCTCACTGCGGCCCGTTCCTCCCACCCCTGAAGCGAGAGTAATTGGTATGCACTGATGTTCTTCTCCTCGGCGTGCATGTGTGTGTGATTATTCTGCAGTGAGACGGGTCGTGCTCGAGCCTCTCAGTCTCAGAGGTGTCATCCACGCAGGCGAGGTGTGCTCGGGAACCAGAGCTTAACGTGCGTCTGGGAGACCTGTCTTGTCAGTTCACTCGCTCTTTTTCCCGTCCCTCTCTCCCTCAGCCATTCCCTCAATCGCCCTTCCCATCAGAGTTTCAGTGGTGCTTTCGTACTTTCCTCTCCGTCCCTCCTTCCTCTGTCATCCTCTCCCTGTCGAGTCATCCTGTTCACCCAGTTTTCAGCCCTCTGTGCGGCTCGACGCACACCGCTCCTGGAAAGAGCTTCGCTCTTAGCGTGCTAATGCCGCAGATAAATTATTCATATCTAGTTTCTGTGTTGTTCTTTTCGCTATTTCTGTCTTGACTGTGGGAAAAAAATGGTAATAAGGAAATCGGTGGAAGTTTGTGTTATGCCTTGAATGTTTGAGCTCTATGTTTTCAGCCGTGAGGCGAATAAAATGGTTTCATTTGTGTCAGTCAAGTGTCTGAATAAATGATATATTAGGCGACCTAAACATTAGCAGTCTAATGAATGTAATTGTGATTTGTGAATTGTTTGGGTGGCATCTGTAATCAGAGTAGGATGTCATTACTCTCTAATTAGTGGAGGCAAGTGACTGACCAAACTGTGTGTTCCGAATATCGATGAAGGTTTTATTTTTCACTCACTTTTATAATATAGCATATTTTACAAATTAGTAAAAAGAATGACAGTTCCCCCATCAGCCATTGGTCAGGCTGATAGATAACCCCGCCCCAAACTCACACCATTGGCTGAACTGCAGTTGTTAGAGTCGTTTGGATGGCGATAATGAATATAACAGTTTTCAGAAGGACAGTTTACCCAAAAATAAAGATAAATAAAGATATTTTGAAGAATGTTGGTAACTGAACAAATTGTGTTGGGACACAATTTGTTTCTCAAAATATTTTCTTTTATGTTCCACACAAGAAAGAAATCCATAAAGATTTAAAACGACTAAGTGTGGGCAAAATTGTAATGTTTAAGTGAACGATCTTTTAAATCTACAAAGTATGCAGTCAAACCAAAATTGATTTAGACACCTTCAACATTTCTCACATTATCACTGTTTATTCGCTATAGGTTAGAAAATGGTAATAAAATATGACAAAAACTCAAAATCTTCTTGATAATGTCAGATAACTTTGATAAAAAAAAGGATTGTAATGAATTACAATCAACCAAAAATTCAGACAACTGTTAGTATGAAAATATTTACACAACTATCAATGCTTTGTTGACCAATTACCAAGCAATGCTTAATTTTGTCCGTCTGTGGTGTAGAAAGGTTCATTAGCAACTCAAGAAAAAACACTTAAGCAAAACAAGGTCAGGTCAAAGAGTCTGAATAATTTTTGGTCTCAAATTTTTATCGATTTTACTGGTAGTCCACTGTATGAAGAATTTTTAGGTCGAATATATCACCGTTTATTTTGCTATCCTCACTTAGATAAATGAACTATAGTGTCCTGCACCCACTAGTAAAAAAAAATATATTAATAATATTAATAATAAAAAATATCTGGCGTCTGAATAATTTTTGGTTTGACTGTATGTTGTATATTATCTGATATATAAAACTGGAATAGGAAAACATGTTTAAATATGACACACTTCAGCTTTAAGTCCTAGAACTAAGATGAAGAAGAAGGAAAGGCCAGCTGGTGTCCAGCACTGAGCTATTTTTGTCTATTCTGGATCTTCAGTTCTTCAATAGCACAGGAGGAAGACGTCAGCTGATCTCACTGTATCTCTCGGCATGCAGATCTGACTTTTACTGAGAATAAAACCGCTTCATATGTCAAGGCACTCTATTGTAGGAAATATGGATGCGTGGTTTCACTGTGTGTCATTTCGTTTTCATTTTGCAATTTTGCTATGCAGTTTGTACTGCGTTGTGGTTCTTGCTGTCTTAGAAAAATTTACTTTAAAAGTGTGATTTCAGGAAAAATAATTACTATTTTCTTAGTTTTAATTTTGAAATACTCTTAGTGAGTTTGTTCTGTTAAAAAATGAAGAAAACTTATTAAGCTATCACAAACAATAAAAAAGGTGGAAAAAAACAGTGAAATTAATTGGTCAGAAAGTGTGGGAACCCGGCTACAGTAGGGAATGACGTTACACTTAACATGTGAAAGCTTGAGAAGTTGTTATCAAAGGGTGTTAATAAGCACAATATCAGAATAGCTGTTAGTGCTTGCCAAACTGATGTACGTCATGTGTGTATGTGTTTGTGTCTATAATAATAAGCCTGTAAGGCTTATCGAGTCACAATTTATCACCATAACTAGTAGTTTTACAGTTTTACTTTAGTTGTGTTCAATAATTGAACGTTCTGTTTTGCACTGATGCCACTGATGTTCATTGAGTTCCAAATATAGAAAGAAAAATAATTAAATGTGATCATGTTCCAGTCAAAAAAAAAGAAAGAAAAGAAAAAAGAAAAGAACAGAAGCATTACCACATGATAATACACAGTAACATTCAAAAGCTTTTTTTTTAATTGTTTTTGACATTTTAACATCTTAAGCTCACCAAGGCTGCATTTATTTAATAAAAAATACTCTGTTACCTGTAATATTGTGAAATACTATTATAATTAAAATGAAAAAGAACTGTTATTTTATTATTTAAGATGTAATGTGATTCCTGTGACGGCAAAGCTGCCCTAGTAAAAAAGTAATAGATTGAAAATGCATTTATTTCATTCTAAATATAGTTCAAATCTATTAACGTATTTACTGACATATCACCCAAGACTTACTGATATTAAAATTGTAATTAAAATTTATTTAAAGTACTACCTATGCCCAATGCACATTTCTTAATATTAAGTCTAAAATATGTTTTAATGTCACTATGGATGAGGATTGCATGATTTTAAATAATATTGCTTTTTAAACGCATAGCATTTAAAGTGTACCTAAAGTATACTTGCAGTCGTTTCATTTTAGCACAATCAAATATACTTAAGCACATCTTTAGTTGGACTTCAGCACTACTTCCGCACAATTAAAGTGCATTAAGTACAAAATTAGTTATTCCAATTTAGCAGATGTTAAATATAACAGTTTAGTATAATAAAAGTACAATTGCAGGGTATTTTTATGAAGTACATAAAATATGTAAAGGTATCTGTACTTTCCTTTGTGATTATATTTTAAAATGTAATTTATTCCTGTGATGGCAAAGCTGAGTCTTCAGTGTTCTGAAGTCTTATTATTATCAACATAATATTTTTAATACGTTTTTGGATTCTTTGATGACTAGAAAGTTCAAAAGAACAACATTTATTTGAAACAGAAATCTTTTGTAACATTATAAACTGTCACATCTGATCAGTTTAACGCGTCCTTTTAGAAAAAAAAGAAAACCTTACTGACCACAAGCGAGTTTAGTGTATAAACCATTTGTGGTTGAATTTCCAGGAAATTCATTACTCATATCATGACATGCTGTAAAATTTTGGTTGTACTGCCCACCCGTTGGGCAATGTTTCTGGCTCAGCTCTGAAAGCAGTGTGTCTCATAACTTTGCATTGCGGTTGCACATTTTTATGTGTTTTTTTAATTACTTTCAGATATTTTTGAATATGCTCTGTGGTCACGTGTTCTGTGTTCATACCTTCGCATGACAGTGTGAACATGTTGTTGACAAGGTTCCCAAACTCCCACTCAGTGAAGCTCTGAAATATTGTTGGTTGTCATATACGTCTAGCCAGATCTGTCGAGCGAGGCAGAAAAGAAAAAAAAAAAATGGCGGTTGGTGTGTGAAGAATTAGTCTGAGGATGGATGAAAGACAGAAGGTGTTTGGCCACCAATCATGACACCTCATTGCTCTCTTCTTCTCTTTCTCTTTCCCTCTCTTTCTGTAAACACTCAACTCTATAGCACGGAGCTCAATTACCCCCGCTCTGTCTCCAGGCTCCTCCTGCCACATTTAGATTGTGTCTTTTATCATTCCAAATTGACATTTATGCTTTTACTCCTATTGTTTTTCCACCGTTCCCACCGCTCATGTTGGGCAATTTATTTTAATCCCTGTCATGGCATGGCCTATAGCCTAGCAAAGCTTGGCTGCAGTAATTTCACCATTGCCATGCGCTGGAAACAAGAAGCCGCCACGCAGAGCTGTTGTCCCACGTCTCTTCCTCCATTCCTCCGCCTGTCTCACCAGCACCAGCTCATTTTTTCTGGCCCATTCACTCTTTGTCGCATCTGTCTTTCTTTTCCTATTTTACACTATTTTTACTAATAATGTAGCTCAAGTTAAAGCTGGTGTAACTGTTCAACTTATTGTCTGTATTGCAAGCAAAAAAGACCCACCTTGGCTGCTTTTGTCCTAGTTCTTTGAGATTAGGATTCTGAATGTTCTGCTATTGTGGCTTGTACAATGTATTTATTATTTGATTTTTTTTACCCTCTAGGGTAGATTGATATATCAGTTCTAAAAAAAAAAAAAATTGTCTCTTACAGGAACTGTTTTTATTTGCAAAAACAAGTGATGGCAGTTGCTGATAGATTTTATTTTATTTTATTTTATTTTATTTTATTTTATTTTATTTTATTTTATTTTAATTTTTTAATTTAATTTAATTTAATTGTGGCTTTTTACTTTTGAATGTATTTGTATATATATATATATATATATATATATATAAACATAAGCCTGGTAAATTATATGAATCTCAGACATGAGTATGGTATATCTTTCTATAATATACACAGTGCTACTTAAAAAACAAGTTTAAAAAGATCTGATTGTTACAATATAATTTGCAGATTATGTAGATATTTCTTTTGTTCCTGGTTCTGTACACCTTTTGACTATATCTGTATATTTTAAAAACCATAAACATGGTAAATTATATGAATCTAAAACATGAGTATGGTATATCTTTCTATAATATACACAATACTATTTAAAAAAATGTTTAAAAAGCTGCCCTAGTGCAAAATGCATATACGAAAATGCATTTAAATACATTTATTTCATGCACAATATTTACATTTACATATTATGTTCTTAAAAATACCCTGCAATTGTACTTTTAGTATACTTAACTGGTATATTTAAAGTCTGCTAAACTGGAACAACTAATTGTGTACTTAATGCACTCTTTGTCGTATTTGTTTTGCTCTTTCTGTTTCTATTTTACATTATTTTTACTAATACTGTAGCTTGAGTTAAAGCTGGTGTATTTTTTTAACTGCACAGTCAACGCTGGATAAAATATAATTGAATTAAATAAAAATAATATATTGATATTTAATATTAATATATTTTCTGTCCAATTTTATGGTTGACTTTTAGTAAAAGTGTGGTTTTTTTATTGGCTTGTATTTTTTAAATGTAGTATTATTAAAATTATTTAATTAGAGTTAAGACGTTTCACAAAAATGATTTTATATTATTAAAATAACAATAATTATTAAAATCATTTTCGATTTTGGTGCATCCAGAATTTTCGGTTCCAATTTTGGCCCAGAATTTTCATTTTGGTGCATCCCAAATATAAAATATAAATTAAAATAATAAATAAATAAATAAATAAAAATTATAATAAAAATAATAATAAATTGTGGGCAAATAAATGATAATAATAAACTAAATAAAATAATAAAATAAACAATAGCAGACCCAAAACTATTTTGAAAATGGTCTAAATCTGATTGTTACAATGTAATTTATGTATTTATTTACTTTAATGTAAAAGTAACCGAAAATAACTGGATAATCTGTGTGTGTGTGTGTGTGTGTATGGGGGCGGGGCAAGAGACACACCTTCTACGTTATTCCTTTTGATATATGCATGCTCGCGGCTTCCTCTGTTGGTTGTGTAACCAGACAGAGGAAGCCGAATAAATGATATCTTCCACTATATCTTTACAGCAGTTTCTCATTGATATGTCTTTATGTAAGTGTGTCTTTTTGTTTTGATTTTTTACGAAGGACATGCTGGCAGGAAGAGCAGGAAGTTTCGATTTAGGCAAAAAGGCCTTTTCTGAACCCACATAGTGTCGCTTTCCCTGTGTTGCTTGTCGACTATTTTGTCTGCCTCCGCCGCTCGCTCGCTGAATCAAAACTCAATTATTCATAAACACTGCTAAATGGTGAAGAACGGAAAGCTGAGGGAGAAAGAAACACAGCCTTGTGAAAAGAGAAAGTGATGGAGGCTGGTGGGAAATAAATGAATGTCAGTAACGGAGGACAGAATAGCTTCACAGCTGTTTCGTGTCCCAATAAATCGAGCGTTATGAAGCCCGTTTTGTAAGCGGAAGTTTGGAGAGGGAACGAGCTGCAGGAGCGCACAATCTGTGACCTTGTGTCATGAAAGAGTTTCTTTCCCTGCACAAAATAAAGCGTCTTTAGTTCGTTTTACAGAACTCGATCATAAACCACACCAGGGTGAAATTTTGTTATTGTCTGTATTGCAAGTGAAGAACACCCACCTTGGCTGCTTTTGTGTAGTACTGTCTAGGATTCTGAATGTCCTTCTGTTGTGGCTTTTACAGTTTATTTATTATTTGATTTTTTACCCTGTAGGGTAGGCTGATGTATCAATTCTAAAAATAATAATAATAATTGGCACTTACAAGAACTATTTTTATGTGCAAAAATGAGTGATGGCAGTTTCTGATTATGCTTATTTTATTTTATTTTATTTTATTTTATTTTATTTTATTCACTGTCACATGATCCTTTAGAAATCATTGTACAGTGCTGGTTTGTTCTTATAAGTGTTGAACTCAGCTGTTAGTATTATGATGAAACTGAGATACATTTGATGAATAAAAGTTCAAAAGAACCAATGTTATTTATTTTATTTTATTTTATTTTATTTTATTTTATTTTATTTTTTATTTTATTTTATTTTATTTTATTTTATTTTATTTTATTTTATTTTATTTATTTGTTTGTCTTCAATGTAACATGATACTTCAGAAATCATTGTACAGTGCTGGTGTGTTATTATCGTCAATGTTGAAATCAGTTGTTCTGCTTAACGTTATGCTGAAACTGAGATAAATTTGATGAAAAAACAAGTTCAAAAGAACAGATTTGTTTTATATTTATTTTATTTTATTTTATTTTATTTTATTTTATTTTAATTTTTATTTACTGTCACATGATCCTTCAGAAATCATTTTACAATGCTGGTTTGTTAGTATTGTCATTGCTGAAATCAGTTCTGCTTAATAATATTCTGAAACTGAGATACATTTGATTAATAAAGTTCAAAAGAGCATTTTATTTTATTTTTTTGTTTTGTTTTGTTTTGTTTTGTTTTTTTTTATTTTATTTTTTTGTTTTATTTTATTTTTATTTTATTTTATTTTATTTTATTTTATTTTATTTTTATTTTTAAACTGCCATGTTTTTCTGTGCATTTAAGGGTTTTACAGTATAACAACAATTTCAAAAAGAAAGCACAACACACACCTTTTGACTATATTTTTATATTTCAAAATAGCATAAGCATGATAAATTATATGAATCTTAACCATGAGTATGGTATAACTTTATATAATATACACAATGCGATTTACAATAATGTTTAAAAAGCTGTCCTAGTGAAAAATAAATATACTGAAATGTATTTAAATACATTTATTTCATGCTAAGTGCAAATGCATGCTAAGTAGTACAAATTCATTTACGTATTATGTACTTTAGTGCTGAAGTCCAACTAAAGATATACACACTTAAAAATAAAGGTGCTTTAAACAGTTCTTCTCAGCGATGCCATAGAAGAACCATTTTTGGTTCCACAAAAATTATTCATTCAAAGATTCTTTAAAGAACCAACTCTTTCTTACCTTTTAATAATCTGAAGAACCTTCTTTCGCCACAAAGAACCTTTTTTGAAACAAAAAGGTTCTTCAGATGTTAAAGTTGTTTAATGGAACCATTTAGACAAAAAAGGTTCTTCTATGGCACCGTGAAGCATCTTTATGTTTAGTGTGCTTTAAAAGTGGAACTACTGCAAGTATACTTTAAATATTTTTCATTTAAAGACCAATATTATTTAACGATCATACAATTTTCATCAATAATGACATTAAAATATATTTTAGTCTTAATATTAAGAAATGTTCATTGTGTACAAGTAGTACTCCAAATAAAGTTTATTTACAATTTTTAAACCAGTAAGTCTCCAGCGATATGTCAGCAAATATGTTGATAGACTTGAACTATACTTCGAATAAAATAAATGTATTTTAAATCTATTACTTTTTTACTATTTATATGTATTCTTGTGCATCATTTATATATGCCGTATGACAATAAAATATTACAGTTTTTTAGTTTGTCAATAGTTATAAAGAATAAAAAACTATTTTATATTGAATGGAAAACTTTATATTAATTTTAAAATCAGATTAATCTGTTATCAGCCTATTTCCTCTTCTTAGTTATTGTTATTGGCAAAAAAAATAGTGGCAAAATCCACTATTGGTTGACCTTTAGTCCACTCTTTTCTGTTGAATTAAGTTGCCGTATCATCCGTCGGAGGAATGTTCCAGACAGCAGATTCATAGCTACACACCCTGGCAATCAATATCTCTTTCCACAGGCGTCTTAAATGACCCCCTGTCTTCTACCTCCTGCTTGGGTAAGATGTGCACATTACAGTGAGAGATTTCGTATTTAGTCTCTTTCACGTAACTCTGTGCTAGTAACAGTAGTCGCCTGTAATCTCTGCATTA
Organism: Labeo rohita; assembly: GCF_022985175.1. Taxonomy (NCBI): domain Eukaryota; kingdom Metazoa; phylum Chordata; class Actinopteri; order Cypriniformes; family Cyprinidae; genus Labeo; species Labeo rohita. The sequence continues at coordinate 10,313,843 of NC_066889.1, read as the reverse complement.
CTGTACTGACTTTAGCTCCGTTCTCTGGCTGTGAGCTCCACGTCCCGTATAATGGAAGCGCAGGAGCGGCCCATTGTCCCTCTGTGATTCCAGCGCTTCACACTGAGACCCCTGGCGTGCCGTTCTCGCATGCGAACGAGAAGAGAATCCCACAAGCGCCATCCTTTATTCGTCCATTGAAGGCCACTGTCACAGCAGCCCATTCAGTAGACGCTTCTTCTGCGCCTGTCGCATCAATTTCGGCCGACTACGCCAGGTCCCCTTGAAAAAACAAAGACGACGCCTCGGCCGTGGCAGCGCTTTAAACCCTTAAAAGCACAAGTTCCTCCCTGCCTTTGTTCCAGAATGTGGAAAATGGCCGGGCTGGTTTTGATGGGCATGTCATTGGGCGATAATCCAGTGTTTTGAGCACCATTGTTGGAGCCGAAGAGTTCCTCCAGAGTTCCTCTGGCGCTGTAAGCTGAGAGAGCAGGGCTTTGTGCCCGGCCGGGTTTTGTCGCGCTCCGTTTTTAGAGCGCTCTGACACACTGCATGTAGAGAGATTACACAGCCCTGGCCCTCAGACCGTAGCCGATCTCCCGTTGGTCTGAAATCCTCTTTCATCTCGGAACCTCTTCTTAAGGGACACAAAGGCACTTTTGAATCCCTTGCTTTTACCTCTTTTCACAGGCTCCTGGAAGAATTTGCTTCCGTTTGACCTCATGCGCCGATGTTGGGAGGTGCGGCGGAGGGTGTGAAACGTGTATTATCATATTCGCTGGGTTGTTTGCAACCGCTACGTTGAAGAAAAACTAATAAAAGGTGGAATATATGACAGAAATAAACCTAGGCCTTTGTGCTAGTTCGTGTGGATAATTGAATTTTTACATTAGACACTCAGGAACGTAGACACATCTGTTAAACCTCTAGACATGCTTGAAAACACTATTTGTTCAGAGACCGTCAGGTGGGGCAAATATTTTCCTTTATTATGTGCTGTAAAAAACAGTACCTAGTTCCTATGCATCTCAGAGATGATCGAACAATAAAACACTAGATGCTGTCATTGAAAGTTTATAAAATGAACATTAAACACTAGGACTAGAACTGGGTTATTTCTCTTATTATTGCACATTTTCAAAATTATGAAGGTTTTGTTTATTATATTATATTATATTATATTATATTATATTATATTATATTATATTATATTATATTATATTATATTATATTATATTTAGAATTCATATGATATATTAGAATGTAATAGAATTATGAATTTATATACTATATTAAATTATATTATATTATGTTATTATATTAAAACATTGTTATATTTCTATTTTTAAGTTTATATAAAATATTGTTTTAAAAATGATATTGATAGTTTCACCTGTTTCTTGAAAATTACGTTTTTGGGTTTCTTTTACAATTATTTTCGATATATATATAGCTAGAAGGTGATACAAATGTATTTTTGTTTTATATAAAATATAGTTTTAAAAATTATATTGATTTCACTTGTTTCTTGAAAATTAACTTTAGTATATTATTTTTTTCAGTGCAAGTAATACAATTGTTTGATGACTTTTTTATACTCATTCAGATTTCATTCAGTCTATTATATTATATTATGCTATATTATATTATATTTACATTGTATTATATTATATTATTATACTTAAAGATTGTTATATTTTTACATTTATATAAAATTGATTATTGATTATTTATATATATTGATTATTTTCACCAGTTTTTTTTTGTTTGTTTTTTTTGAAAATTAACTTTAGTATAATCGTTTTTTCAATGTAAGTAATACAATTGTTTGATTACTTTTTTATACTCATACAGACTTCATTTAGTCTATTATATTATATTATATTATATTATATTACACCTGTTTCTTAAAAAAAATTTTCAATGCAAGTAATACAAATGTTTGATGACTTTTCGAGATGTAGCAAGCATGTCAGGAGCTAGAAGGCAATACAACTTTAATTTTGTTTTCATACTTATAGAGACTTCAGTCTAATCTAAAATCCAGCCATGTTTTATTTCTCCACCTAGCAATAGATTTTATCACAGTCTTCTTTTTGTGTCTGCTCAGATCTTATTATCCATAATTGATCCCTCTTTCTGTTGCAAAATGTCTAGCATTTTACCTCTACTCCTTTTAGTTGCAAGCATTTCACGCATGACTACTGAACAGTAAACAGATTACAGCTCCATTGAATTAAAGTAACCTGAACAACTTGATGTTCTGAATTTGTGGTCTAAAAAACATTTTACTGACAGCATCCTATAAGGGAACATAAAGGAAGAGATGTTCTGTGTTTAGTCTCCTTTTTCCCTCTCTCTTTCAGGTGCGTCCAGTCATCACAGTCAGACCTCCCTTCGACCTCCTTTGCCTCCCCCGCACAACCACCACCAGTCATCGGCTAATTCCCTCAATCGCAGCAACCAGGCCAGCCGGCGGAACCCGCAGAGCCACGCACCTACTGCCGCCCCGCCAGATGGACCCTCCACCCCTGAATCCGTCCAGCTCCAGGACAGTTGGGCTCTTAACAGCAGTGTCCCGCTGGAGACACGGTAAGTTTCACAAACACACCAAAAGGCACCTGCTAGGGCTGCAGATTTCTTTTTTGGAAAATTATAGTGCTATTGTATATTTTTATGGACTGCATATTATGGTGTGGGACGTCAATAAACATACATTCTCCTTGATATTATAAGCATTAATGATCTTTTAATGATCCTTGTGTTATGTCCTAATAAAAGGGACTGTATTGTCAGATCATAGTAATTCAAAGAGTTTCGTGAAAGAGCCTAAATACGAAATCATGTTAATTATTAAAATGAATTAATTAATTTTATTCATATTGCATTACAATATTAATAATTATTTCATAAAATAATATCATCTATTTGTTTGATGACTAATTATACTATAAAAATTGTTTTACAGTATATAATGTATGTTTTTATATCTTATATTTGTATTGCATTATTAATTTTCATTTAAATGTCATTCAGTTATATTCAGATTTTATTATATAAAATAATATAATATATATATGTTTTGTGAGTAATTATACAGTAATTGTTCTAAATAAAATTATAAAATTTCAAATCTCTAGATACATATCTATAAATATATATGGAACAAAGTAAACTAAAAGCGAACACTTCCAGACTTTTATTTACTAAATTATTGGTTTATATGCCATTCAAATGTTTGGGTCAGTAAGATTTTTAATGTTTTTGCATTTATTTGATCAAAAAAACTGAAAACACTTGTAAAATTTAAAATAACGGTTTTCTATTTTAATATATTTTAAACTATAATTTATGATACAAAGCTGAATTTTCAGCATCATTACTTCAGTCTTCAATGTCATATGATCCTTTAGAAATCATTCTAATATGCTAATTTATTATCAATGTTGAAAACTCTTCTACTGAATAATTTTTTTGTCAGAAACTGTTGTACTAAATTTATTTATTTATTTATTTTATTTTATTATTTTTTGGAATCTGTGATACATTTTTCATGGTTAATAAAATAAATAAAAAGTTACAAAGAACAGCATTTATCAGAAATAGAAATGTTTTGCAACAATACACTACTGTGCAAAATTATGGGGTCAGTATTTATTTATTTATTTTTTTAAAGAAATTAATATTTTTATTCAGCAAGGATGTTAAATTGATTTTAAAAAAAAAGTGATAGCAAAGACTTACATTGTTACATTGTTATACTTTTTTGAATAAATGCTATTCTTTTAGATTTTTTTATTCATCAAAGAATCCTGAAAAAGGTGTCACAGGTTCCAAAAAATATTAAGCAGCACAAAAGTTTCCAACATCATTGTGATCATAATGAGCATATTAGAATGATTTCTGAAGGATCATGTAACACCGTAGTAATGATGCTGAAAATCAGGCTTTGCATCACAGGAATAAATTATATTTTAAAATATATTAAAATAGAATAAATAAATTATTTTAAATTGTAATAACATTTCACAGTATTGCCGTTTTTGATCAAATAAACAGCCTTGGTGAGCACAAGAGACTTAAAAAAAAACAAACAATACAAATCTTACTTATCCCAGACTTTTGAATGGCAGTGTATATGTATATATACTTGAGTATTTATATAAATATATTATTATTTTGAATTTTGGCAGTCGCTGCATCTAATTATACCCCAGTCTACTGTGCACAGACACAAAAGACACAAACCCATATCACCCACCCACCCAGAGACCCTCACCAAATACTTAGTCACAGCCTGTCACACTCACACACACTGGATTGTGTCTGCTGGGTCTCTGTGGGTTGTATTTTTTGTTTGTTTATTGTCTAGTATAGTGTATCTCTTCTTGCAGGACTGGAGGGTTGCTCCCCTTGACTCAACAATACTGTCCTCTATTGCCGTATGCACTATTTATGAGACACACGCTCTTTTTGTGTCTATTTCTTGTTCTCTTTCTCTCTCTCTCTCTCTCTCTCTCTCTTTGGTTCCCATCCCCCTATCGTTCAGATGTTTTATTCACCAGGTTCTCCGATACACACCACAACCAGTTCCTTTACCACCCCACCCAGCACCATGCCGCGAGTCCAATACCGTGTCGACACATACGTCATGCCGCAGAATCCATGAAGAGCCAGGCCACACACGCATAAACATTCACACACACTTCACGTCCATCAGCGCCAGTCACCATCCATCTCCACACAGATCCCTTCCCCTCTCTTTCTGTGTCTCCGTCGCTCTCTCCGATAAAAAAATTGACACTCACTTTCAGATGAAGCAAGCGCCGCCTGAAAAATAGGTCATGCGATGGCACGCATGCAAAGCAGGGCTGCAACGGCGTGCACGGGATACGAAAAGTTCTGCTTTGAATGCTGGAGTACTAGCAAGAGAGGAATAGGGCCATATGGTGACAGATTGGTTGAGAGTCGCAGAAAGTGAGGAATGTGCAGCTGTCACATTAGATGAAGTGTCTCAGTGGTCGGGAGTCTGGAGCCGAGGGGACCGCAGGTGGAGCAGGCAGGAGTTCGGAGGGAGTTTTTACCACCGGCGAACGCAGCTGCATCCCGGTTTTGAGCGGCCGCAGGTTTGCTTCTTCAATATTCTCTACGCACTCGCACGCAAATGCACTCTCAGATCCTTCAAACGTATCAAGCTGCCTCCAGACGCTGGACGGACTACCCACAATCCCCTGACACTTCAAAGCTCTACCCTTGGCTGGCAGATTAGAATGACTTCTTTCAGGGCATATGGACATGACCTTAAACACCCTCTACTTCATATTGCTTTGTCTGTTAGACAGCCCGGTCTGCCACAAAGTGCAAACCCAGCACTTCTCACGACGTTTTCGTGAGATAAATACCATCGGGTATTTACAGAGGCAATTTACAGCTACTCTCAGCTCTGCCGTGTTTTTGTAGTGGGGTCGGTGGGGTGATTTGACCCACTATTTGATACGGCTGTCAGGCCTGTGGCTATTAGAACGTGTGAATCTAATCTTTTGTATAGAAAGTTATCAAATGATCAAAAATGTTTTAAAAAATATATATAAAATATATAAAAATGTAACATTTATATATTTTTTTCATCTGAAATATTTGGTTTAGAAAGAATGTTTAGGGTGGTAGCATCATGTATAAACTAAAATATTAAAATAAAATAAAAAATACTTGAAAACACTAACTACTAAAAACACTTCTGAAAAATAAATTTCATCCTAAGTATACTACAAATACATTAACATATCTATGTACTTAATACAACTAAAAATACCCTGCAATTGTACTTTTAGTATACTAAACTGGTATACCTAAAGTATGCTAAACTGGAACAACTAATTTTGTATTTAAAGCACTTTAATTGTGTGAAAGTAGTGCTGAAGTCCAACTAAAGATGTACTGAAGTATATTTTATTGTGTTAAAGTGTATCTATTGCAAGTATACTTTAAATATTTTGCATTTAAAGACCAATATTATTCAAAGATCATACAATTCTCATCAGTAGTGACATTAAAACACATTTTAGACTTAATATTAAGAAATGTGCATTGTGTGCAAGTACTCTAAACTCCAAGTTTAATTATCATTTTTATATCAGTAAGTCTTGAGTGATATGTCAGCAAATATGTTAATAGATTTGAACTATGCTTAGTATGAAATACATTTATTTTAAATATATTACTTTTTTAACAGGGATTTTATTCACTGAACTGCATTTACTGTTGAAGTCAAAAGTTTACACACACCTTGCAGAATCTGCAAAATGTCAATTATTTGACCAAAATAAGAGGTTTTTGTTTGTTTGTTTGCTTAGTGATAGTTGTTCATGAGTCCCTTGTTTGTCCTGAACAGTTAAACTTTCTGCTGTTTTTCAGAAAAAAACTCCCACAAATTCTTCGGTTTTTCAGCATTTTTGTGTATTTGAACCTTTTCCAACAAAGACTGTATGATTTGAGATCCATCTTTTCGCACTGAGGACAACTGAGGAACTCATATGCAACTATTACAGAAGGTTCAAATGCTCTCTGATGCTCCAGAAAGAGAAACAGTGCATTAAGAGCTGGGGGGTGAAAGCTTTTTGAATTTGAAGATCGGGGTAAATTTTGCTCATTTAGTCTTCTGGGAAACATGTAAGTATTTTCTGCAGCTTCTGAAGGGCAGTCCTAAATGAAAAATATATATAAAAAATAGGTAAAATAGGAAAAAAGTATACATCTTCATTCTGTTCAAAAGTTTACACCCCTGGCTCTTAATGCATCGTTTGTTTTCTTCTGGAGCATCAGTGACCATTTGAATCTTTTGTAACAGTTGCGTATGAGTCCCTCAGTTGTCCTGTTGTGAAAAGATGGATCTCAAAACCATACAGTCTTTGCTGGAAAGGGTTCAAATACACAAAATTGCTGAAAAGCCAAAGAATTTGTGGGACCTGAAGGATTTTTCTGACGAACAGCGGGCAGTTTAACTGTTCAGGACAAACAAGGTATGTAACTATTTGTTGCGTAATATCTACTAAACAGCAGTATTTATATATTTATTCATCAAAAAGTATATATATAATAAAATAAAATAAATTGTATTTTTGTGATCATATTATTGAGGAGGGGCTATTCAATAAGCCATGGGAATGAACTGATTCAATAAAACAAATATTAGATTTCCCAACCATATTACAGATAGATAGGAGAGCGTGTTTCATTACTCATACTGCAGCATCGGTTGTCATGCTATGCCATCACTTGATGAAAAAAGTAGCTTCTGGAAAAGCTGTTTTCTGGTTTGAAAACAGCTGAACTACTGTCAAGCAAAAACTACTGGACTAAAAAAATGCTAGTTAGATTAGAAGCATCACTTCTTTTAGATGTAGTTTAATTTAGTTGCTAGGATTTTTGTTGTAATTATATCTTAAATCTCTTGGTGACAGATAAAAATAAACCATTTCGTTGTTCTGGCCATTGTCACAAGTGAACCTTAATAGGCACATTTTCCCAAGCTTACTGGTCTACATGAACAGACTTGTTCAGTGCTTTAACTGCTGAGTTTCTGCCGCAGAGAGGGAAACTCCAGATGCTCGAAGGTTTGAAAAAATGCAGGCTTACAGTGTCTAGCTATGCAAGACTAATTATCTTATGAAATATGATCTCCATCGTTATCTCCCGTCAGTGCATAAGAAATGGCCCAGTTCTGAGGAGCAGCAGAGAGAAGAAACTTTTTTTATTCAAACTGTTTTCCTCCGGGACGTCACACCACCATCAAAATCTCAACAGAGTGTTAGCATGAGTGTGTGGTAATAGCGCAGTATCAGAGTGCGCTGAACACTTGAGCTTTGGGAGCTCTCCTCCACTGTCGTGAGTTTTCAGCCTCTCGTTCAGGAAACTGTATTTATCCACTGCCATAGAGATGGAGCCCAATTAGAGGTGGTTTACTTGGGCTAAAACTCCTGCAGTGCCCCCCTGAGCTGGAGCTAATGACGGTGTGCTCCATCTTAGTGGACGGAAATGGGAGAAGATTCTCTATTAGGCGTCAGGGAAGAGCTTGTGTGTCTGCCTGCTGTCTTTTTCTTTTCGTTTTCCCTTCTATCGCTCTCCCCGTGGGCTTGTTTGAAACACCGGTGTCATTTCTCTCACTTGTTCTGCACATGACTTGTCATTCCCTAACAGGCCTCTAACTTCACCGCAGAAAAATACAGAGAAGAAATACTTGCCATTCTTGCTCTGAATCGCAGCTATCGCTAACTGCTTTTGTTCGTCGCCAGATATATAAATGGCCCAGGTGGAATCTGCACACTTTCATGCACAGACTTTAGGGGGGAAATCTGTGGAAAGGATCAAACATGGTAAAATGTGTTAAGCTGAGAGTACAACAAGTTCAGTAGAAGTGGAAACTATATACACTGTTCAAAAGTGTTCAAAGACCTGTTCAAAGGTCGGAATGATTTTTAAATATTTTTGAATATTTGTGGTAATTTAAAGGATTAGTTCACTCCAGAATTAAAATTTCCTCATAATATACTCACCCCTATGTCATCCAAGATGTGTCTTTCTTCGGTTGAAAAGGAATTGAGGTTTTTGAGGAAAACAGTCCAGGATTTTTCTCTATATAGTGGATATCAATGGGGACCAACGGGTTGAAGGTCCAAACTGCAGTTTCAACACAGCTTCAAAGAGCTCTACATGATCCCAGCTGAGGAATATAGCTCTTATCTAGTGAAACGATCTGTCATTTTCTAAAAATATATATACAAATTTATATACTTTTTAACCAGAAATGCTCATCTTGCACTAACTCTGCATCTATGGCGTTGCACATTAAATATAGTAACATTGGAAAGGCCGTGTGTGGCAATGTTTACAAAGCGAACATGCAAAGAAAGTCAAACGCTCTTTGCAAAAAAAGGTGATTTTGAAGTTGAAGAAGAAAGTGAGAAAGGCTTTTTTGCCTACCCTACCGTTTTGTCCTGAATTACACTTTTTTTTTTTTTTTTTAGAAAATGACTGATCATTTTGTTAGACAAGACCCTTATTCCTCGGCTGGGATCAGCACTTTGAAGCTCCACTGAAACTACAATTTGGATCGTCAACCTTCTGATACCGACTGAAGTCCGCTATATTTTTTATTGTTATTATAGTTGAAAACTGTTGTGCTGCTTAATATATTTATGCAAGCCCTTTTTTCAGGGTCATCTCATGAATGTAAAGTTTAAAAGAATTGCATTTATTTGAAATGGAAATCTGTAGTACTAAACATGTTTTACTGTCACATAAAAATGCATCCTTGATAAATAAATACATCAATTTCTTTAAAAATGATTTTACCAAAACATTTTTTATTATTATTTTTCTGTTAATATGTTAAATTAAAAAGGTAATTTTCTTTCTGACCTGTAAAAATGTTCATGTCTTTCTTTCTTCAGTCGTAAAGAAATTATGTTTTTTGAGGAAAATATTTCAGATTTCTCTATATATAATGGACTTCTATGGTGCCCCCGAGTTTGAACTTCCAAAATGCAGTTTCAAAGGATTCTAAATGATCCCAGCTGAGGAAGAAGGGTCTTATCTAGCAGCGATGTAGGACAATGTTGAAGTTGGAGGAGAAAACTAAATTAAATTTTATTTATTTATTTTTTTTTTTCCGAAATACCTTAACTGTAATGAACCGGAATACACAAGAGTTCACGCAGAGCTACTATATACAAGACGAGCGTTTGAGGTTAAAAAGTATATAAATTGTACATTCTTTTAGAAAATAACTAATCGTTTTGCTAGATAAGACCCTTCCTCCTCAGCTGGGATCATTTAGAGCCCTTTGAAGCTGCATTTAAACTGCATTTTGGAAGTTCAAACTCGGGGGCACCATGGAAGTCCATTATATGGAGAGAAATCCTGATATATAAGTTTTATAAATAAGTTTTACTCAAAAAACATAATTTCTTTACGACCGAAGAAAGAAAGACATGAACATCTTAGATGACAAAGAGGTGAGTACATTGTTTGTAAATTTTGTACTTTTTTAAAATATATTTACATTTATAGACAAGTAAAAATCTGAACTTAAAATATTACCTCACTTTAAGATTTCAGCTTGCGCAGATCCTGCTATATATAGGTCTGACTATAATGTTTATAAATCAGGCAATTATACTGTAAAATATACTGATCTTTTAATACCTCTGTGCATGCATTATTTACATTTACATGGGTTTACATTTCATCTGAACTTAGCGGAGTATGTATTTTTTGACATTGTTGAGTATTCAGAATGCATTTTTAGACTCACTTGAACTGCTGTTTTTTTCCTCACTCTCAATGGCCAAAGTGTGGATGCTTCAATTCCCAGATGGTACAAAATGGAGACATGTTGTGCGACATTATTTTCTTAAGTGGATGAGAATAGCTCTTATCTAGACACTTCACTAGCTGGAGACGGATGAGAATAAAGTGGACAGAATGTAACAGGCTCAGTTTGAGGTTTCTGAATGCTGCCACTGCGTCTTATATTGAGGACGGCAGTAGATCGATGTGCTGTATGAGAAAGAGAGAAAGTCTCTAGTGAGCCCTATCAATGGACCTCAACATAAAACCATTTTTGGTTGGCTGGGCTTCCTGTGGACATTTATCATATTTTGAGTTTGTGGAAATAAACAGCAGACTTGCATCTATGAAGTGACCATATATTTTGGTCATTACATGCAAACAGCAAAGGACCTTGGCCCTGTAAACGATGTTGAACACCAAACCAGAGGCTTTGTTACGAATCGGAAATCCCAATTAGGCTGAATGTTTTGGACAGTTCGGACTGTTTATATATTTGTGCAGAATACTAATTCACCTTGAGAGATGTTTGTGTTTGCATTCTCTGTTAAATCTCATGTTTGCTTGTTAATTGCTCTGGACCTTTACGCCTCTCCCACAGGAGGAGAGAAAAGGTGTTTACTGTGAAAGTGAGATTTTTTGCGGCTTTGCCTTGTTTTTGCTTATTGCCATTTTTCTCGGTCGTGCTCTGTTTGCGCTGGATGGTGTGGATGGCTTGCTGGTGAGATGTCCCAGTAGGGTGAGCATTTTCTGATTGGTTTGCTGCTGTTTATTTGCTAAGACAAGTTATCAATTTTTTTAACAAATAAAAATGTACAAAACCATTTTCAAAAGAGATTAGAAGCACCATACAGTACATGCAACAGGGATGTTTCAAAATTTAAATTCACTGTGATGAAGAAGCTCTACTAATTCATATTCTGGCATAAACTGTGATAAACAAACATACGGTTATCATCTTGAGGAATTATTTTGATTTTTACAGTAGAAGTTGAAAAAAGCACAAAGCAGCTTTGATAGAAATTGTGTACACCACCTTAAACTTAGTGATATACAGTGCCTTGCAAAAGTATTCATACCCCTTAGTTTTATTATGTTGCTGCCCTATGTTAAATTACTTTAAATTACTATTACTATCAATCTACACTTCATATACCATAATGGCAAAACAAAACAAACAAACAAAAAAAAGTGAACATTTATTACAGGAAAGTTCTTGTTCTTGATCATTTAGCTCAGGAACATTTTTATTGTAGATGTTACTATACTTCGAGTGGAGTTAACCTGTGACAAATTCATTTGAATAAGTATGATTTGGAAAGACACACACATCTTAATAAAAGGTCTAACAGCTGAAAATGCATATCAGAGCAAAAACCAAGCCCTGATGTCAAAAAAAAAAAAAAAAGGATTGCATCAAGTCATGACATCACATGTCTGGGGAAGAGTTAAGAAAAAAAATCTATTGCATTGAAGGTTCACAGAAGCATGTAGTTTTCCGTTACCCTTAAAGGTAGAAGTTTGAAATAACCAGAATTCTTCCTAGAGCTGGCCTCCTGGCCAAACTGAGCAATTGATGGAGAAGGGCTTTGGTTGGACTGATGACAAAGAACGTGATGGCCACTCTAGCTGAGCTCCACAATCATATATGGAGATAGGAGAAACCTACAGAAGGACAAACATCACTGCAACACTCCACCAGTCTGGACTTTATGGCGTTGTGGCCAAACTCAATTCTCTACTCAGTAAATACACATGAAAACACACTTGGAATTTGAAAAAAAAAAAAAAAACAACACCTAAAGGACCCTCAAACCGAGAGAAACAAGAGTCTTTGGTCTGATGAACCTCTATTCCAAGCATCATGTTTAAAGGAAACCAGGCACTGCTCATCACCTGCAGAGTACCATCCCAACAGTGAAGTGTGCTGGTAGCAGCCTTATGCTGTGGGGCTGTTTTTCAGTAGCAGAGACTAAAGGACTCATCAGAGAAGAAAAAAATCTTAATGCAAAATATTGAAATAGCCTTAATGAAAACCCAGTCCAGAGCATTCAGAATCTCAGACTGGGCAGAAGGTTCACCTTCCAACAGGACCATAACCCTAAGCACACCGCAAGAGTGGCTTATAAACTCTGTGAATGTCCTTGAGTGGCCCAGCAATAGCCTGTGCATGAACACAATCAAACATTTCTGGAGAAACCTGAAAATGTGTGTCTGGCCCCATCCAAGCTGACAGAGCTTGAGAGGTGAAGAGGAGAGGAAAGGAATGTGAGATAACTGTCAAATGCTGATGTGCAAGATTTGCCACATCATACCCAAAAAGACTTGAAGGTTTACAAGTGCTTCAGCTAAGTACTGAGTTAAGGGTATGAATACTTATGCAATGTATTTATTTCAGTGGTTTTTGTTTTGTTTTGTTTTGTTTTTTTGCTTTGCCATTATGGTATATGCAGTGTAGATTGATGTGGGGAAAAGTAATTTCAAGCTGTTTAACATAAGGCAGCAACATAAAACATGAAAAAATGTAGAGGTATGAATACTTTCGCAAGTTTAAAATATACTCCTCAAAATATTAGATGAGCAAAAATTCATTGCACTAGAAAAAACAGCACCAATAATTGAGAAAAAATGGGGGAAATTCATATAAAAGGAGGCAATGCCTCCATCGCGATATGATTGGATATGACTGGTTATGTTCGGCTGTGATTGGTTTATGTGATAAATCCCACCTCTTGTGTTCGTACGCATTCCACATGCACAAATCAGTCTAAATGAACAATATAATGGTGTTAATGGGAAGACCATCTATCTATCTATCTATCTGTCTATCCGTCTATCTGTCTGTCTGTCTCTTTAGTGCTATATGATCTTTAACCCTTCTTGTGAAAAGCACAGTAACACTAAGAAAGAATAAGATGGAGTATCAATTAATTTTCCTTCTGCATGCCATTTTGCAATTAGTGTCCGTCAGATATGATGCAGCTTTGAGTCACACGCCTGATAGCCACAGGGTCTGTCCTGTCTGTCTTTGTATGTGTGCTCATTAATCACTGTGTGTATGTGTGTAAACTGAACCTAAGTGTTGTTTCCATTACCTTGTAGATGTAGCTCTGGGGTTAATGACTGTGGGTCACAGTATGAATATATTGCTACTCTAACGCTTTTATGGGCCGCTTAGTTCTCCTTCCTTTTCAGACTTTCTCCATTTATCCATCCCCGTCTCCCTTTCACACATCTCTCCTCTTCAGTGTAATGTAATTTGGCCTAGAGGGTCGATTATTCACATGGCCCCCGATGTCTGGCTTTAACGCATCTCTTAAGTTGATTTATCTAACACGTCTGTCAAGCCATATGATGAAATATGTTTGGACTTTAAAGCATTTCCCGGATATTATCTGCTCTTTAAATATAGATTTTGAACTGCATTATTTATTTTTAGGGTTTCTTCTTGTATACTATTATGATGAGACATAGCTTGCAACCATATGGAAAAACAATGTTTCATATTCTGTGCTTTGTGTTATGCTAGAATGAAAAAAAAAGATTGTCTGTCTGCTTTCAGACGAATGGTAAAGGCTTGAATGAGTTACCTTGAGCCAGAGCTTGTCCATAGATGACCGTGACTGCACAGCAAGATTGCACTGTTTAGTGCGAGGCCACACGCACAAAGTAAAGGCAGCGGAGTAGGGAATGACAGATTTTCTCTCTACCCACTTCACTGCTCTCATCCAGTTCGTATAAAAACCACAGTTCAAACTCACCCACTTATTCTGCTGTGAATTTGACCCACAGCTGTGCAGGAACCTGACAGTGCCATTTCACAACCTGTTACTCCTCTCCAGCGCTGAAATGAGCAGCAGCAACCAAACGCAGAAAAGAGAACAATTCAAACTAAAACGAAAATTCTATCATTTTTCTCACCATCATGTTTTTCCAAACTCTAAAGGCTTTCTTTCTTCTTTGGAACTGAAAAGAAGTTCCAAAGAACAGTTCAAAAGTTGGATTTTTCCCCCTACATATAAAGAACCAGGGCCTGATAAACTTAAACAAAGAAAAGAAAAAAATACACTTTTGAAATACAATAATCTACAATCTTTTGAATCCATACAATAGATTTGTGCGAGAAATGGTTAGAAATTCTCAGTAGCTGTCAAATCTCATTCACACTTCCAAATCACATCATTTCCACTGCCAGTTGGTCATGTGGCACGCAAGAACCAGTGCAATTAATATATTGATTTGAGAATAATTAATTAATAAAATTTTAGAACTTTCATAGTATATTTAAAGTGAGCTATGCTTGAAAGCCCATCAGTTAAATCTTTAAACTTTTGGGTTCCAATAAAAGGATTACTGTTTTTTACTCTACTTCTTCATTCGTAAAGAAATTATGTTTTTTGAGGAAAACATTTCAGGATTTCTTTCCATATAATGGACTTTTATGGTGCCCATGAGTTTGTGCTTCCAAAATGCAGTTTAAATGCAGCTTCAAAGGGCTCTAAACGATCTCAGCTGAGGAAGAAGGGTCTCACTTAGCGAAACAATTGGTTATTTTCTAGAAAAAAATGACAATTTATATACTTTTTACCGCAAATGCTAGTCTTGGTCTAGCTCTGCATGAACTCTGTATTCCTGTTCATGACAGTTAGGGTACTTCAAAATCATCCTGCATCGCTGCAGAAGTACCGACCCATTGTTTACAAAGTGAACATGTAAAGAAGATCAAACGCCCTTTACAAAAAAAAAGGTAAAACAGCGATGTAGGATGATTTTGAAGTTGAAGAAGAAAATAAGATAGTAGTTTTTCGACATACCCTAACTGTCATAAACAGGAATACACACAGTTCATGCAGAGCTAGACCAAGATGAGCATTTGCGGCTGGGATTGTTTAGAGCCCTGTGAAGCTGAATTTAAACTGCATTTTGGAAATTCAACCTCGGGGGCACCATAGATATCCATTATATGGAGAAAAATCCTGATGTTTTCCTCAAAAAAACATAATTTCTTTACGATAGAAGATAGAAAGACATGAACATCTTGGACGACAAGGGGGTGAGTACATTATCTGTAAATTTTTGCTCTGGAAGTGAACTACTCCTTCAAGCAAGTTAATTTCAGATCTGCATGCTAGCTATAGATTTGTAGTAGAGTTTCTGGCCAGTGCTCATGGGTTGTTCTGGCTGTGGGCAGCAGGGAGCAGTTGGATGCCTAGCAGGGGGGCGACAGAGTGGCCTGTTGGAGTCAGAGTGGACCGCCTGTCCCGAACAAGACACATGGACAAAGATCTGAGACTGGTTTAGCATAGGACCTCAGCCTGAGCCAAACCTAGTGCTCATCAAAGCTTCCTGGTCAACTGTCGTCTGCTTTCATCCCCTTCCCATCTGCCCCCATCCCCAAACACGCACACACCCGTTCCCCCTTTTAGCCCACCTTTGACTCTGTGCACCATGGATACTGGCATTATTTGCAATAACATTGCCCTCCACATCACAGCAAACTGGTACTGTGTTGACCACTTTATCATCACCATGACCTTTAATGTTATGTCTAATGGTGGTAATATTTTGAGTTATAAAGGTTTGATGCGGTCCAGGGTGCTTAGAATTGTTATTCAGTGTCCTACTGAGTCTTAGCAAGCACAGAGATTTAACAACAACAAAAATCAATTCTCTCTGCTGACCATTCGATTGGAGTTGTCTTTATGATGCATTCAGTCTTCACTGCTAGTACACAAAGTAGAAGTCTAATGCCTAATACTTTTTAAATGACCAGAGCTGTGTTAAATGAGCCTCATTTAAAGCCATTATTGTACAAATTGAACTGGTTGTTAGAAAAACTACAGCATGAGAACAAAATGAACAACTTGGCTTCTGAAAAATGTGAATGAAACAAATAGCCTACTCCCCAGAGTTAGCCATTAAATAAGCTTAAACAGGCTTTTTGTAGTCGTTCAGCTCATTAAAGAAGATTTTTATGAGATTTATCAAAGCCGTGGGCATATTGACAAATTTCAGAATGTTTAGTCTGGAGATAAGATAAGAAAGATTTTTCTTCTGTTGGTTAAAAGGTGTTGACGAGTGCTGTGTTATCTTTCTTTTTTCTTTGTGCTTGTAGGCACTTTCTTTTCAAGACACCATCTGGGAGCACTCCTCTGTTCAGCAGCTCTTCACCAGGTTATCCCTTGACCGGCGGTACCGTCTACTCCCCACCACCCCGGCTCTTACCCAGAAACACATTCTCCAGGAGCTCCTTCAAGCTGAAGAAGCCCTCCAAGTACTGCAGCTGGAAATGCGCTGCCGTGTCTGCGATCGCAGCCGCTGTGCTGCTGGCCATCCTGCTCTCTTATGTCATAGGTATGTTTTTCAAATCACCGCCATCATTGTTGCCATGGATGGATTCATTGCCAAATAATATCCAACTGGGATCTGCTACAGTCTTAAAAATAAAGGTGCTTCACAATTTAGAAGAACCCTTTTTGCTTAAATGGTTCCATAAAGAACCTTTAACATCTGACGAACTGTTTCTGTTTCACAAAATGTTCTTTGCGGCGAAAGGAGGTTCTTCAGGTTATAAAATGGTAAGAAAGAGGTGGTTCTTTAAAGAACCCTTGACTGAATGGTTCTTCTATGGCATTGCTCTGAAGAACTTTTTAAAGCACCTTTATTTTTAAGAGTGTACAGCGGAAGCTCCAGTAGTTCATTTCATTGGTAGATATTTTGGATTGCAACACTGTGAAAGTTCAGCAGCTGCCTTAAAATGTAGTTAAATCAACTTAAAAGTACAAGTCATTTCAACTCACTACAATGAAATAAGTTGAAATGACTTGTACTTTTAAGTTGATTTAACTTAAAATTTTAAGGCAGCTGCTAAACGTAAGTTTTTAAGTTGATACTGGTAAAAAAAACGTTTTACAGTGAATCTGGCATTGAATTTGTTTTGCTGAGCACAAATGTGTATTAAATGTGTGTCCATAATCTTTGCGCTGTGATGTCCTTGAGGCCAAAAGAAAACCTTGAAAGCATAAAAGAAACTTTTAGGCAATTTATCATGATGCAAACTGTGATATTTAATTCACATTTACTAATTCAGTCATGCATAATTAGGTCCTGAACTGAATTCATGGATCCTTGATGGATCATTTATTGCTGTCTAAACAATAAGTCAACAACCACGGCATGATAAATCAATTAATTGAATTAGACGCTCCTTAAATGTCATGAGCATGAGTTAGTGTAGTTAGCAGAGGGTTTGCCGGGCAGCGTTCAGTGTCCTCTAGCACGTCATGGCCTTTCAAAGCTCAAAGAATGACCCTGAGATGAGTCACTCAGAAGAATGACATTTATCACGAAGAACGAAGAGCTTCAAAGCGTCTTTGATAAACCATTGATGTGTGTTATTGTTGTGGCACAATTGCAGCAAAGCAAATACCCACGCAGAGGGGCGGAAGGAGCCTCAGCGTGTGGACGTTTACTTCAGACGGCAACGTGTGATTCATCTGCCGTTTGATATGGGCTGTGATTCGGGTGTATTTGGGAAGGAGCGTTTGGTCTTATCAAGGCGCCTCTCTGCAGGGAGTGCTGCTTAGTTTCAAAATCTGAAGTTCTTTGTTTTTTTTAAAAAAATTAGGTTTAGTTCTTAGTAACTGAGTAGCAAAAAGTTGTAAAGCTCTTCTGATACATCCTCAAGTGAATTTTCGTTTTGGTGTATTTTCGTGGCTGAGAGTTGCACTTGAATGGTAAGAAAAGGTGGCACTGAAAGCGAGAGAGACTGCATGTAGAGTCCGATAAGAGTCGGATCCCTTCCAGAAACACCGTAGACGGTAAATGTCACCAAGCACCTCGAGTCTGCGCCAGTCTGCGAGAGAGTTGCACCTTTACAAAGCAGTGAGAAAAACAACAGACTGTCTTTTCTGCTCGAATAATCCGCGCATTTACAATTTCACTATCTCATTTGTTTTTCTTTGTTTATTTTTTCAGGCGTACTTGGCTTCTGTCTTATTTTTAGTTTTTGTGCTCATTGCAGAGCCAGTTTTTGCCTCAATGCCGTCAGACTTTTAAAAATACACACACAATACAAACACTCTCAGTATGTGCTCAAGGTACTTTTGATGTGAGTGTGTTTTTAAATGAGACTGTATTTGTGTGTGTCTTGTGTGCAGTGGCCTGTAAAGTGTTCTGTAAACTATTCCAAAACCTCCGGGACTTTTTGCCGGTACAATGGGACTCTTAATGCATATGTGTGGCTGGTCCACTGAGCTGTAACCACCCACTGAGCAACACTGTTTATTGCCTGAATCGCACAGGTTCTTAAAAAGTTTTCACCGCACTTCACACAGCATTTTAGATTTGAACACACCTTTTTTTCCACAGGTTTGTTAATTAATGTTGCCACTTTCAAAAGAAATGTTTATAATAGAAGTCTGGGGTCTGTACGATTTTTTTTAATGCTTACCAAGGCTGCATTTACTTAATTCAAAATTACAAAAACAGAAATATTATAAAGTCAGTTAATCTTAATATATTTAATCTTAGTATATTGTAAATATCCAGTACTCCAGTCTTCAATTTTACATGATCCTTCAGAAATCAACAATGTTAGAAACAGGTAATATTTATATATTTAATATATATACACTGCCATTCAAAGTTTGGGATCAGTAAGATTTTTAAGGTTTTTTTAATAAGTCTGCTCGTCAGTGCTGTTTTTATTTGATTAAAATTACAGTTGTGAAATATTATTGCAAATTAAAATGTTTTTCTATTTTAATTTAATTTTAAATAGAATTGATTGATTTATTTATTTATGTATTTGAAATAAATTAATACTTTTATTCAGCAAGGATGTGTTAAATTGATTTAAAAAAAAGAATAATAAATGCAGTCTTTTTAACTTTTTATTCATCAAAGAATCCTGAAAAAACTATCACAGGTTCCAAAAATATATTAAGCAACACAACTGTTTTAAACATTGATAATAAATTTGCATATTACAATGATTTTTGAAGGATGTGACACTGAAGACCGGAGTAATGGCTGATGAAAATTCAGCTTTGCATCACAGAAATAAATTATATTATAAAGTATATTAAAATTGAAAACAGTTATTTTAATTTGCGTTATTTTCAATTTTAATTTTTGATCCAATAAATGGAACTTTGATGAGCATACGAGACTTTTCCCAAACTTTTGAACAGCAATGTATATAATTAATAGTATATAATAATTCATATTTTATTATTTTTGTGTAAACCATGATACTTTTTAAGAGTTTCTAAAAGTAACAAAATAGAAATAGTAAGTATATTTGTAATGATATATTCATTTACATCATTATATTCATTTATATTCACAATGCAAATTTCTGTCCCTTTTGATCAATTTATTGCATTATTGATTAAAAAATGTATTACTTTCTTTAAAATAAATAAATAAATAAATAATAATAATAATAATTACTGGTTAAAAATATTTCATAAAGGATTTTCCAAACCACATGAAAACTTTTTATTTTTAAGAATGTACATTTTAAACTACATAAAATACATAAAATATTTTTCCTTTTATTTATTCTGAACCCTCATATACTGACCAACTAGCAGTTGGCAGAGACTTATTCCATTCACAATTGCCTTTGTCATTAATATGAGCTAGCTTCAAAACACATTTGCATTATTAATAGAAGTGACATGCACTTTTGAGCATAGCATCCAGTCCCAAAATTCCAAGTGCGCTCCTATTAAACATCCAGCATTCCAGTGCTTTGTCCTCTGCTCACCCGAGGCATCATTACATCGTCAATCTTTTGGCTGGCTGTTCCAGAGAATGTTTGTCTTGTCATTCTTGTGTCAGAGGCAGCATCCCTTGCCTGAGATCTGGATGCAGGTTGCTAGGAGACAGGTGTTGCGGTCCTGATGCAGGAGGGAGTGGGGAGGTGGGGTTCAGCACGGGGCACGGCGGCCGCGTCTGGCTGCCATAAGGCCACTGTGACTAATCTGGACTAATTGGTGAAAGATGATGAAAGAAGCAGATGAAAGAAGGAGAGATAAATGATGGATGTCTAAAGGCTAAGTGAAGTATTCTGCCCCCCACCACCTCCTCGCTAACGTTGATGCGGCGGATAGAGTGTGTTGTGTTCTGTGCATACGAACATCAGTCGTAATGAAGAGTTAAGTGAGAGCCGCGGTCTGGATGACCTGGATCCCTCAGGAGATAGTGAGGGATCTGACCGCTTGGTTAGAAACACTTAAGGACAATATGAAATGACATTCACAATGCATTTCTGTTTTTGAGTGAAAGTAAATGTTAAAAGGGAAATGATGTAGGTGAGGCATGGATTTATCTAGTGGATTTTTTTTTTCTTTTTGGATTTACTGTTAGTATCGGTACTACCATAAGGCCACCAGGTTAATATTAATAATCTAATAATCTAAATTAATTATTTATGTTTTAGTTTATAATGGATCAAGCAACATTCTGAATCATGACCTCTACATTTAAAGTGATAGTTCACCCAAAAATGAAAATTCTCTCATTAATTACTCACTCTAATGTCGTTCCAAACCTGCAATACCTTCGCTCATCTTTGGAACGCAAATTAAGATATTTTTGGATGAAATCCAAGAGCTTTCTGATGCTGCATAAACAGCAAGTCAACTAACACATTCAAGACCCAGAAATGTAATAAGGACATTTTTAAAATAGTCCATGTGACATCAGTGCTTCAACCATAATGTTACAAAGCTACAAGAATACTTTGTGTGTGCACTGAAAACAAAAACAATTACTTTATTGAACAATTTCTTCTCTTCCGTTTTTCTGTTCCATGTTGAATAAAGTTTTGTTTTCTTTGTGCACAAAAAGTATTTGTTGTAACTTCATAAAATTAAGGTTGAACCACTGATGTCACATGAACTATTTTGTCTATGTCCTTACTACCTTTCTGAGCCTTGAACGTGTAAGTTGCATTGCTGTCTCGGGTCAGAAAGCTCTCGTATTTAATCCGAAATATCTTAATTTGTGTTCAGAAAATGATCAAAGGTCTAACAGCTTTGGAACAACATGAGGGTGAGTAATTAAAGATAGAATTTTCAATTTTGGGTGAACTATCCCTTTAAAGAAAACAAAATACTCACTTTTTATTAGGTGTCTTTAACCACTATATGCTAATCATTTCATACAGTGCACCTACTTTAATGGAAAACTTGCATGAAAACGCATCTGTAATTAATTTCTGTAAGTCCACAGTATTGTACCAAACAACTATTTTATTTAATTTATTTGTTTATTTACTTTATAACATATACTTTATAATAATTTATTTTCCATAAATAGGCCATGCTCTGTAAGGAAAAATCGTTAAAAGGGCGCAATGTTTGTATTAATATGAAGGAATTCAGTACTGATTTTTAACAGGTGTTTTACTCGTATGTTGAATTTTACACTTCATTGCGTTGTGTTTTAGGTTGAACGGAATGTCTGTAAAATTAATGGATAATGGACCAGTACATTGACGTTTTCACATCTACAGAAAATAAACTGATTGACAATGCCAAAGTTTTGGGTCATTTTTTGAACAGATTTGTAATGTGTTTTAAAGAATTCTCTTGTGCTCACCAAACCTACATTTATTTGATCCAAAATACAGCAAAAACAGTACGATTTTGAAATATTTTTACTGTTTAAAAAAACTGCTATCTATTTGAATATATATATATATATATATATATATATATATATACACAGTACTGTGCAAAAGTTTTAGGCCACTAGTATTTTCACCAGCTAAAAAATGGTTTAAAGTAAGTTATTTCTATCTTTTGCTGTAGTGTGTCAGTAAAAAATATCGGTTTACATTTCCAAACATTCTGTTTGCCATTAATTGTAATAATCTAGTGAGATTTTTGTTTGCACAAGGAGTCTGACAACAGCCAGTGCTCCACACTGATCTAATCTCATCATCATCCAGTCTTCCCGGAATGACATGAAAACACAGAACAAACTGAAACAGAGTAAATCCAGAAGAACTGTGGCAATGTCTCCAAGATGCTTCAAGAGACCTACCTGCAAAGCTACCTGAAAAATTTTGCGCAAATGCACCTAGGGCAAAAGCTGCTGTAAAAGCAAAGAATGGTCACACCAATGTTGATTTCATTTAGTTAATAGAAGGTAAATGACAGCATCCTCATTTTACAGCATTTTTACACAAGTGCCTAAAACTTTTAACAGTGCTGCAGCTTTGCAGGTAGGTTTCTTGAAGCATCCTGGAGACTTTGTCACAGTTCTTCTGGATTTAGTCTGTCTGAGTTTGTTCTGTTTCTTCATGTCATTCCAGACAGACTGGATGATGATGAGATCAGATCTCTGTGCAGAGCACTCGCTGTTGTCAGACTCCTTGTGCAAACAAAAATCTCACTGGATTATTACGATTAATAACAAAATGAATGTTTGGAAATGTAATCTGATATTTCCTACTGACACACTACAGCAAAAGACCGACTTTGACTTTAAACCATTTTTTAGCTGATGAAAATACTAGTGGCCTAAGACTTTTGCACAGTACTGTATATATATATATATATTTTTTTTTTTTAAAATGTAATTTATGTAATTTATTCAAAGTAATTTAGATCAAAGCTAAAATTTCAGCATCATTACTTCAGTCTTCAGTGTCACATGATTCTTCAGAAATCATTCTATTGTGCTGATTTGCTGTTCAAGAAATTTTTTTTATTAGTAGTAGTATCAGTACTTAAAACAGTTGAGTACATTTTATTCATTTTCATTTGATATCATTTTATTCTTTTTTCCACTCGGCTGTTTTCAACATAATGATGAAAATTGCCGTTTTTGTTTGTTTGTTTTTTTTTTTGTTTTGTTTTGTTTTGTTTTTTTAGCAGCAAATCAGACTATTAGAATGATTTCTGAAGGATCATGTGACTGGAGTAGTGATGCTAAAAATTCAGCTTTGAAATCACAGGAATAAATGATATTTTAAAATACATTCAAATGGAAAACAGTTATTTTAAATTGTAATGATATTTTAAGATTGTACTGTTTTTGATGTACTTTGGATCAAATAAATGCAGGCTTGGTGAGGGCTTATTTAAAAAAAACTTATATTGCTGTTCAAAAACTTTTGACTGGCACTGCATATTTATCAAAATCATATTTTAGTGTGGTTTTCGTGCATTTTAAGTCAGTAAAGACTTGTGCCCCTAGGCTATTGCCGAATAATTTAGATGATTTAAAAATCGTTCCAGAATCGTGATTCTCTGAATCAGAATCACTTGTGAGGAGCCTAAAGATTCCCATGCCTACTGATGAATCATGTATATTAAGATCAGGATTGTGAATTAATAAAGTACTTAGCTTTGATTTCATGTTGACTCTTAATCATCTGTTGAGTTCCAGAGCGACGTGAGCAGGAAGGGTAATGACTCACCGTTCCAGCTCCTGCCAATAAAACAGCGACTTGTTTATGAAAACAGGTCAAGTCACCGTCAGGTCTACGGTAACATGCTGTATGTCAGTCAGAATGAGTCATTATGTGTCCACTTACCAGCACTCTCTGTCAGCAGGGACTTATACTGTCACCTGCCCATTTTATATTTGTCCTCACGCGCACCCTGGCACCCTCGTGGCGCGCTCCTCTGCCCATACGGGCCCGCAAACAAACACAACAATCAGTCACACACCTACACACCCTGAGATGTTGGAGATTCTGTCTCGTAGAGATAATATGTTCGCCATCCAATCTCTAACTCGCAGCCCTGTGCCGTCTGCCTGACTCAAACTGACACACTCCAGCGTACATGCCCGAAGCTGATTAAAATGACACTTTTCATTTTTTACTTTCACTGTTATATTTACTTTCTCCTTTATTCCATGTTTTTTCTGACATCTGCTTAATATTAAAGCCACTGAGTGACAGGAGAGCGAAATAGTTTGATTAGAGCTTCGCGTGCGTATGCGCTCGGATCGCGGGACGGAGATCGTGGGATCCCCATCGTCATTCTATACCTGCGATAAAAAATGCTGTCAGTCAAAGCATCAGGCTTTCCGCTCGCGCATAGGACTGAGAGAGGGAGAAGAGGTGAATTTGCTTGCGCGTGTGTGTGCGTTTATACCGTGGGGAGTGATTGTTGTGCTCTGAGTATTTGACAAGCCGAGTGGAATAGATTGGATCCATCTCGTCATGCCCACGCAGGAGGTTCAGGGAGGTGTGTGTGGTAAACTCATAGACCTTGCATGCCTGAAGCAATATTCTTGATTTTTGTTTTATTTTTTTTATTTTTTGAGCACATATGTGTGTGTGGCATTTTGGGACTAGTTTTATCTAGGGATTTGAAGTTTTCCCAGGGTGCTTTGAGAGTTTTTTGGTCAACAGTCAAGACTGAGTGAGCTGATGTAATCAGATGGAGCGGGTCCTCGGGGTGTGGCGGTTCACTGTAGCCTTTCATTTATATTCATAGCAGCAGGACTCGTGCACCTCGAATCAAAACACACATCAAACACACACACTCCAAGGAGATCAGCAGGAATGAAAACAACAGTTTCACCTTCAACCAGAGGCTGATTGTGTGTGTGTGTGTCTGGTTTTAAAGGTGATATGCGAGGCTGGGGGGTGATTTTGCTTCTTTCTTGGTCAGTTTTTAGGAAGACAGGCGGAGCATAGGACTACAGTGACAAATCATTTTATAGTTATTTTGCAGCAGTGAATTATAGGAATTGTCTCGGGGTGCAAAAATGACAAGTAAAATTGATTTGGATTCATACCACCTGCGAATATACCATTCCACCTAATCAGAACTGCTTCTACACTATTTAAACAAACTCAATTTTTTGTTACATTTACTCTTAAGGCCAAAGTGTACTTCAGCTGTCTGCATCCGTGCACCATCTGCATTATATAATTTTCGCCATCAGGAGGGTTGTCCGTGTGCAGTTTTTTGAGACCACGCGGATGGTGCACGTAAGTGTCCAAACAATTGTACTGTGCATGTGTCGAACTCAGCAATCCGCTCTCACTTAATAATAATAATAATAACAATAATAATAATAATATTATTGTTATTATTATTATTATTATTATTATTTTATATATATTCTTCTTATTAAATATCCTTTCATGCCACACCCTTTTTGGTTAAATCTCTACGTCTTTATATTTTTATCTTACAAACCACTTGTATAATAATAATAATCATATGCATCATCATCATCATCATCATTATTATTATTATTATTATTATTATTATTAAATATTCTTTACTTTTTAATGCCACACAGCTTTGGTTGAACTTCTATTATCTTTAAAGTTTTTCTAACAAACCACTTGTATAATAATAATATTAATAATTATAATAATAATAATCACCATCAACATCATCATCATCATCATACATTTCTATTGCTATGATTATTTTATATACATTATTATTATTATTATTATTATTATTATACTGAATACTACATTTTCAGATTATCTCACTACTTGTTTTGTTTATATTATATAATATTTGATTTTTTTATATGATTTATATGTTTGTTTATATATTTTTTTCAGACCACTTGTATGGTGATGATAATAATAAAAATAGTAATAATAATAATAATAATATCATATATTTTTGTCATTATTATTATTATTATTACTATTAATTACTGCTAAATATTTTTTACTTACATGCCACACCACTTCAGTTGAACATCTAAGTCTTTATATTTTTTTCTAACAAACCACTTATATAATAATAATAATAATAATAATCATTATCATCAGCATTTCTATTGCTATGATTTTTTTATATACATTATTATTATTATTATTATTATTATTATTGTATTGAATACTACATTTTCAGATTATTTAATTACTTATTTTGTTAATATTATATAATATTTGATTTTTTTATATGATCTGTATGTTTGTTTGTTTGTTTGTTTACCTTTCTACCTTTCTTGCCACATTTTGTTGGTTGACTCCCAGACAAACCACTTGTTTGGAGATGTCACAAACTCACAGTGGCTCTAAAGACACATGAGCTTCATGCATGTTGGTAGTGCGTAGTACACGACAGACAGAACAGAGTTCTGCCCTTTCAATTTAAAGCACATAATTCATGCTGACTATAGATTTGCTTAATTAAACTGCACTACCTTGCAATGTGATTTTAATTGTATTGTAATTAATTGTGCAGCCCTTGTGTAGACATTAAACAAGCCTTCTGTAACAACAGGTGAAGATTGCTGTGAAGTCAGGATGAGTTGCGTCAGGTTGATTGAGGTACAACTGTGTGTGTGCATGCAGGTGAGCTCCCTGGGGACTTACTTACATGACTGTTTTCATTCACACAGCTCATTCAGGTAGCAACTGTTCCCGGACAAAGAGAGGGAACGATGAAGCTCTGGGGGTTCTTACCCTCTGGTGAGCTTTCCTCTCACTAACCTCACTGACCGTCTTACTGTTTTCTGGGCCTCCCAATCCTTTGTAGCTGGACTTCAAAGCTGCTTCTGATTGTGCGGTTTATTTGCTTTTTGCAGGAATGGTGCCCATAGGGAGAAGCCTGTTTCCTCCATACATATCTCTCATGGGTATAAACGCAACACAAGGCTTAATAAATAATAGAACGGTGGGCAACTATCAGTCGTTTCTGATTTGAATTTGCTGGCTGTGTAAAATGGACAAGTGTGTTTTTGACTTTTTGAAGCATTGGTTGACCACATATCCTGGTGTCTCCTGAATTACCCACACAAGCATTTGTTTTGGGGGTGGAACAGTATTGCTGATAGAGATATTTGTTTGTTTAGCTTGTTCTTCTTCCACAGGCACAGTGCCTTCCTTCATTTTTCATATTTTACAGTTACTTTTCAGGAGGATTTCTTTCCTTTATTACTCAAGGTTAAAAAAAAAAACATTGCATGTACTGCCAACTTTGATAATTCAGGGACACATAGTTGTTTTTTTTTCTGTTGTTTTAACCCTGAAGAGCAAAGTTAAAAAGATTTTATAAAAACTTTTTAAAGTCTCTACCTAAGTCCTATTTAAAATAGAGGTGGGGAGGGGTTTTTGTTATTACACAAAGCAAGAAAAAAACTGAATGATAGATAGACTCAGAATAAAACAATTTTTGGATGAATAAGACCTGAAGGCCTGTGACATATCAACACATATCGACTCACGATATGGACTAAGTGTCTGTGAATATTAAAAGGTAAAAAGACGATTTAAAAATTAATCCTGCATGTTCCGTTTGCTACTGTATGTATAAATGGTGGAGACACGGTTTTGTTTACTACACAAATACTGAAGCATGTGTGACACTCGCAGTGATTTTCGGTCTCTGCGATTTTCGGTCTCACTATATGACGACATGAACACATAAACTTCTCATGAGTGTCACTTCATGAGAATTTTACCATACAGTACCCAACCCTAATGTTAATTATAACAGTAAATGTCAAATTTTTATTTCTTTCAAGTTTGCTCCAAAAGATTTTTGCTCCAAAGTGAAAGTTGTAGAAACCAGATGGTTAATTCTGGTTTAATTATGTTTTAATTAGGTTTCTTGAGGAAAACATTTCGGGAATTATTTCCATGTAGTGGACTTCAATGGTGCCCGTGAGCCTGAACATCCAAAATGCAGTTTAAATGCAGCTTCAGAGTGCTCTAAATGATCCCAGCCGTGGAAGAAGGGTCTTATCTAGCGAAACGATCGGTCATTTTCTAAACAAAATATAAATGTATATACTTTTTAACGTTAAATGCTCGTCTCGTCTAGCTCTGCGATGTGCATGTGTACTCTTGTGTACTCTGGGTCAGTACAGTTAGGGTAGGTCGGAAATCTCCCATCTCATTTTCTCCTCCAACTTCAAAATCATCCTACATCGCTGTTTTACCTTTTTTTGTAAAGGCTGTTTGACCTTCTTTGCATTTTCACTTTGTAAACACTGGGTCGGTGCTTCTGCAGCGATATGGGACTATTTTAAAGTTGGAGGAGAAAATGAGATGGGAGTTTTTCAACATACCCTAACTGTATTGACCTGGATTACACAGAATATCTATGCACATGGCAGAGCTAGACAAGCATTTGAGGTTAAAAAGTTTTTTATTTTTTTATTTTTTTTAAAGAAAATAACCGATCGTTTCGCTAGATAAGACCCTTGTTCCTCGGCCGGGATCGTTTAGAGCCATTTGAAGCTGCATTTAAACTGCATGTTGGACGTTCAAACTCACAGGCACCATTGAAGTCCACTATATGGAGATAATTCCTGAAATGTTTTCCTCAAAAAAACATAATTTCTTTACGACTGAAGAAAGAAAAGCATGAACATCTTGGATGACAACGGGGTGAGAACATTATCTGTACATTTTTGATGTGGAAGTGAACTAATCCTTTAACAAAAAAATCATCTTAATAGAAAAAATAATTTCTTAGTTGTGCATGTATTAATGAGTAATGTTGTTTCAAATCAAGAACAGGTTTGTGTTGCCTGATAATGTTAATAACAATATTACTTTTTTTTTCTTTTCTTTTTTTGTGTAAATTTAAGTTCATTATCAAAATCAGTAATATCTGGAAAAATTGTAGCAACCTAATTTTTATATGGTGAAACTGAATTATTCTGACTATTTGATGTTTTGTTTTTGTTTTGTTTTGTTGTTTTTTTTCATTGGTCTTCATTGGTCTTCATCATTGGTCTTTCAATGTAGCATACATTTAGATCATGATAACCACAGTTAAAACTACAAATATAGCACCTAAATACCATAGTAAAAGTGTAATATGATTTCTAGGTATTTGTATGCAAAATAGTAGTCTAAATACATTTAGTATAAATGCATAAACGCTATAGCTTAATCACAGAAATACTGTAATTATATTCTATTACTCCTTCAATTCATTCAATCCGAATACCCACATTTTTGACACAATGCCATGGTGCGGTTAGTGTTACTACAGTAAATCAGCGAGTGAATGCATCTGCTCTAGTAAGCTTGCACCGCACTGCCATTTAAACTTTGAGCCGAGTTGATAAATGGTCTGCACCTTCGCCACATAAACATTTAGTGAACATTTTTCAACTCTTATGATTAAAGGAAAATTTTATTGCGTTAATTACCATTATCGTTTCATCACCCAGCCTTAATTAGTAGCAGTAGTAGATTAGTGATGGAGGTATAAATTTGAATCTATGCAGTAAACATTTCACTGTAACTTATTCCAGAATGGAGCTCTTGTCTACAAACCTTCCTTCACATTAGTGTAAGAGAGGTGACGGACAGCTGCTTCATCATGTCAGTTATGTCATGTCATCATGTTTTCTGTATCTTGTGCACTTGACCAATTATTACCATTCAAGCACATGATCTACTGTCTCCATCGATTTGTATTCTGTGTAAATACTTTTAGCCTCTATGCAGCATCAAATAGTCTGTGTAAAATCATAATACAGTAATGCAGTCAAACAGACTTTCACACATGCCATGAAGCCTCCAGAGACTTTCAGCAGAGCACCTCAGCAGCTCATCGGCCACGTATGGTTGTTTCATAAAGCTGACAGCACTATCTGTTTAGTGTCGTCCTCAATTTCCAAGCATCTCTCATGCTGTCAGAGGTGAGTCAGCTCTCTTCTGCAGTCATTCTGCAAGCGTGAGCTCACGAAGCAGATCAGCTGACTTACTCGTGGCTTGATGTTCAGGGCCGTGCCTGAGGTCAGCGCTTCTCGTGCATCACATCAGCAGCACCTTCATATACTGTACACGCACCAGATCTCTGAAAGGCCACTCATGGACCGCCATTGGTTTTAAACAGCACACATATCTTGTAAAAGCACTTAATTATGGGTTGGGATGTGTTTGTGTAATGAGAAAATAATAAAGGTTCCAAAGTAGTGTTTTTGCAGTGATGCCATAGAAGAACCATTTTTGGTTTCCCAAAGAAGCATGCAGTGAGCAGTTACTGAACCATTTTTAAAGAACATTTAAAAATCTAAAGAACCTTTTCTGCACTTAAAAAGATTCAATGAATGTTTAAGGTTCTTTGTGGAACCATCAATGCCAATAAAGAACCTTTATTTTTAAGAGTGTAATGGAAGGTTATCATTTTTGCCAATGTGATCTCATGATAATTCATATGCATTTAACATAAAATGTGGTTCTACAAAACCTACTTTTACTTACATTTTTCCAGACACTAAAATGTACAATACTGATGTTTTTACAGCATCTAAACGTACAAATACTTACATATTTTCAGTATTTAAAGGTACAATACTGACGTATTGATGACACCTAAAAACGAATCCTTATGATTATTGAAATCACGGCATTAATTTCATTAGTGTTATTTTTATTTGTCATACCAATGGCCTTATGTTTTCAAATGCATTATTAAATTGTTATTCGTTTATTTAATATGAAATTATAACATTTCATTCTGTTCTGTGTGATTTCTGCTGCCCGCTCGTTTCTAAGAATAGGCCTACTTCACGAGTTCACGCTTACATATAATTAGCCGGAGTATAGTAATGCATGTTTGGCGTGCTGTCCGGGGAAGGGCTCCGAGCTCGGGAATGGCCCGAACCCAGAGAACCCCCCTTAGGTGTAGTGAGAACTCGGAGTGAGGAGATGGGGTGGTGGAGGGATGCTGATAAACCGTCAAAAGGATAGAGGTAAGTCAGCTGTATTTGAATGCATAGCGTTGATTGACTTGAGTGGACTCCTGTTGTGTTAATTAGGCTAGGTATCTGACGCGCTCCTCCCGAACCTTGTTAATAAAACATCATATAATGCTAAACAGGACTACACTTTAAACCCTTAAAATAAATAACATTTCTGCAATTGTTTAACCATTCCTGTAATATTAACGTGATGGGACACAAAAGGCGTTTTCTCTGAGATGCTGTGACTAACAATAGAACCATAAAATACACCGAACAAACATCATTACAAAATGAAGCTATTTTATTTGTGCGCTGTAATCCAGATCTTGAGAATCCATATGATTGCGAGGAACTGACCCAAATTCAAGCCTTTATCTGGTGATCTTCATCTCCATCCCAAGCAACGAGTCCAGCAGCAACAGAAATAAACCCGCGCTGAAGTGCATTTTACAAATTCAAATAGTGCCGCATCAAGAAACGACAGGTTTTACGGCAGGAAAATCGAACGTTCATTAGCTCTCGCCAGCATTCGTCACAGATTACGACATGCCGTGTTTCTGGTGAGGTGTGTTTTGAATGATGCACGCGCCTTCACGGAGTGGATTGGGAAAATAATCTGGATAATATTTTTAGCGATTAACAACTTCTTCACCTCACACAAAACAGAGAGGACTGCGGCTGCAACGTAACGTCATTTTGGTACTGCGTTTGACATTTTTGCAATAAATAAATGAGCGAATGCACTTATTTTTCTGTCATGTTTTTCTTTATTACTGTACAGAGAGAGTTATGGTTAGGTTTAGAGGTAGGAGTGGGATTAGCGACTATAAAAAATGTTTTTATTCTATATTGTTACTAAAATAGTAATTTCCCTGCATATTTTGGTCAGTTACATTTTATATCCTTTTATATTCGCTATAAAACAAAATGATAAAATGATAACAATGCATATTCGCTATAAAATGGGTAGGTTTAGGTTTGGGGGTAGGTTAAGGGGGCTAAAAATCTAAATCGCTTGTTAATAAAAAGCTAAAAATTGCATTGATACGAATATTATAATTACATAAAAGATTCGTAAATATTTTACGTTTTTTAGCTAAAAATACGTAGCAATTTGTACTTGTTGAAAATACATCTAAACTGTACATTTTAGCATTAATAATGTATGTTTTGTGTCTCTAAATGTTACATATAAATACCTACGTATAAACAATGAGACCAGGCTGATTCTCTGGGGTGTATCAACTTTGACGAATCTTAAAATCCATTTTTGTGCATAAATTTATCATTTTGCTTAAATTAAAAAACATTTTTAGATATTTTTTTTTAAAATATGTTAAACAACAAAGGTTTTTCAATAATTTTGAAAGACAGAGTCAGATTAAAGCCACATCTCTAACCCTAAACTGAACATGTGATGCTTATCGGCATTAGGTCAAAAATGCATTTCGGTTCTATTTTCAAAATGGATTGCTGAAGAAAGAGTTCCACTTTTGCAGTGCTGCTGTCAGCACCAACTCAGCTGGTACAGCTCAGTGAAATAAGTTTTGCAGCTCATGTCGCTTATAGTTTTCATTTTCTCAGTGTGCTTTTAAATCCGAGAAGAACTCCAGTCTGAAGACGAAGACTTCGGAGGCAAGACAGGGGAATACTTTTGTCATCTGTATCCCAGTCTGTTCTCTCACCCTTTCTCTTTCTTCCTGTTTCTCTCTCCATGCTTTAGATAGGTAATATTATTCATCACTTTGAAGAGGTGAATTATACATAGAGATTACATAAAGTCAGATGCAGCATCTCATGAATTTCACATCTAACACATTTCCTCTTAATAATTAATGCTTATTGCACAGACCGAAAATGAGTTTGTTGAAGATCTCCTCCAGATTTGATTAGCAAAAAAAAGTGCAAACTGACACTAATGGTAATGCTAATGCAGCCAGTCATGAGACCAGTGTGCAGCCCTTACCTGACCCACAACCATACTGTTCTTCCACAAAATATCAAGGTCCTGTGCTGTCAGAGTGTTATTCTCCAGATGGATGCTGAATGAATCTACAATATGTAAATTAATGTTTTAATTATTTTAATTGTATTTATTTATTCCACTGTTACTGTGGTTACTGTTGTTACTGTTAATTGAATATCCTCTGTTGACAAATAGTTGCCTTGTTAACACATTTGCAGCAAATGAAAACTTGTAAACATGCTGTTGAAATGGCTAAACATATTTAAATTTATGAGGTAGTGTCATACCTTACATGAATTCATTTGTAACATATTGTTCAATACCTTTGAAACTAATTAGATCAGAGATTTGAAGAGTAGTTAATCTGAACTAAAATATGGATTTTAATGTTTGTTTTTTTCGCTTCCTTTTCCCATTTTGTATTGAAACAGTGCTTTAATCTCTTTATGTTGGCCATATGTGCTCCACTAAAAGAAAAACGATGCTAAAATGCTATTCAGTGATATTTAAAGGTTGAGCGCTTTTTTTTTTTTTGTGATTGAATTCAGAAAGGATTAATAAATGTGAGCAGGGCAATCCATTAGCCTTTCATTTCATTTCAATGACTGTTGCTCACCTGTACTTGCCGCCCTGTAAGTGTACGGACATGGGCATCTTTCTTAAAAATAACTCCAGAAACATATTTTCATGGCAGATTATGTGAGCCATGAATGCCATATGACTGAAAACTTTGTGTTATGAGGGAAAACATACATCTGTTTTACATGAAAGTCACAAAGTCAAGTCGTGAGATACGAAGTCACTGAAGAATATAAAGTAATATTTTGAGATGTAGTCACATGGCAGTATTGTAATAGAGAAAAGTCACCTGTTATTTTATTTTATTATTTATATTTCATTTTAATTACATTGAAAACAATGGTAAACGATTGCCTTTGAAACAACTTTTTGTTGTTATTACATATTAATAACATAAAAAAAATCACAGTTGAAGTCCCACCCCACATATTTTTTCTAGCTGAACATTTTGCTAAATAAAAATAAACATTTTATTTGATGTAATAACTATGTAATAACAGTATAATAACAGTGTAATAAAGTAATCAATTACATTCTAGACAATTCTTGTTCACGAAGTCACACAGAATCTGATCTGATTCTGAATGTTTGCTAGTACATTTCACAAACTATAATGAAGAAATAACAAGTAGCACATTGAATTACAGTTGAGGTCAAAAGGTCCCCCTTTCAGAATCATTAAAAATGTTCATTATTTTACCAAAATTAGCAGGATCATGCAAATGCATGTTATTGTTTATTTAATACTGACCTGAATAAGATATTTCACATGAAAGATGTTTACATATAGTCCAAAATAGAAAATAATAGTTGAATTTAAAAAAAAATGACCCGGTTCAAAAGTTTACATCCCCTTGATTCCTAATACCTGAATAATCCACAGCTGTCCACAAAATCATTCAGTAATTGTTGGAAAGGGTTCAAATACACAAAAATGCTGGAAAAAAAAAAAAAAAAAGGAAGAAAAAAAAACTGTGGGACCTGAAGGATTTTTCTGAAGAACAGCAGGCAGTTTAACTGTTCAGGACAAACAAGGGACTCATGAACAACTATCACTAAACAAAAAAACACAGTTGTGGATCATTTAGGTAAGAACACAGTATTAAGTATTAAGGGATTGTAAACTTTTGAACCGGGTCGTTTTTATAAATTCAGCTATCATTTTCTCTTGTGGACTATATGTAAACATTTTTTTATGTGAAATATTTTATTCAGGTCAGTACTAAATAAACAATAGCATGCATTTTGTATGATCCTTTTTATTTTGGTAAAACAATTAACATTTAATTAACATTTTTAATGGTTCTGAAAGGAGGATGTAAACTTTTGACCTCAATTTTACATGTGATGTAGACTTAAACAGTATTTTCTTGTAAAACATACTCCAACAATCTTGGAATTGTATGACTGTAACTTTTTATTACTTTTTTTTTAACTTTAAGTTGGAAACATGATCTTTAGTGTTGCAATATCACCTTTGGATGCAATAAGTAGCATGCAGAGAAAAAAAAATCAGGTCATCTTTGTCTTTGAGTGCTGCAATGAAATGAACAAAGAGAAAGCAGGAGGGATGGAGGACACAAGAAAGGTGAAAAGAACAATGAATGAGCGAGAGATAAGGCTGATTAGAGTATAGAGAGATAAGATGAGGAATAATGCGTGTGGGACAATGACTAGATGACATCAGAGCAGCTGACAGCCTGAGGAGTCAGCATTTTCTTTTGACCCTTCTACACGAGAGTGATAACGCGCCCTTAGATGTACAGTCAGGAGTTAGGGAAAGACTGAGCTGGCATTGATTTTGCGTGAATGAGATTGAAGGAGGGATAGAAGAACTAGGGGGCGGAGGTGAGGTGTTATGGTTGATACTGCGAACGTCAGCGGTTTCCCGCAAGATTTTGTGTGCGTGTATGACTCCACATATTTTCCCTTGGGGCATCTCGTTCGTAATTTAGACCAGCACATCACAAAACTAACTTTCTCTGATCATTATCATATTTCTTAAACACGACTTGACATATTTGAATATTGCATATCGAGTGATCTCCAGTGGAGCTAATCAGTCTCTACAAAGTCTTGGAAGCGCTGAAGCACTGATTATAGTACATATGGGGTGCAGAGAGAAGCGGGCGGCTAGCCAAAAATTTCTCTAGCACACACACACAAAAACAAGAAAGTGTTGCGAATATTTGGCATCTGTCACCAACTTTAAACTGTCTTCAGTTTATTTTTTTCCAAGACAATTTTCTTGTCCTCTCACTTTGCAATATCAAGACAAGTTTCACTTACTTCCTGACACCGTTGCAAATGTGTTGTATTTGACATTTTGTGTTGCCACCAGCTTCTGTATGACATATTCATATCTATGGCAAGTTTAGTATTCCTGTAGCAGTTTGGATTAAACCTGGTCCAACTAAACCTGTCTGGGCACGGAGCCCAAACAAAGCACAGACTGTAGTCAAAGTGTCATTGGCTATAATGAGTGTATTTGTATGCTAAAGTCTCCTCTGTCAGCAAGAGTTATAGTTGCATGGGTGTCGCAGGCTTTCAGCTGTCAGGACGTGTCATCCGTGTATACATAAAGTGGTTGGGAGGTGTAATGTAGTGTCATGTTCTATTTTTTTAATTCTCGCTTTCTCTCCCTCACAGCTCTTAATCTGCTTGGCTTGAATTGGCGACTGAAGCCCACTGAAGGGCATCTAGTGAACACTGGCCTCAGCATGAGTATTCCTGGCATTGGCGACGTGGCAACAGTGCCCTCCGGAGGCAGAGGTAAAAGCAAAAAACCCGTGCCAAAAAACCCTGAAATATGATCAACATGAAATCCAAATGACCTGATGACATGAAATGCAAACCCCCTGATGACATAAAACCCAAACTGCCTTATGTTTACACCTGTCAGTCATTTTATTATGCACAATTCATGAGCGCATGTTATTCTAGTGGGAGAAGTTTTAATAACTATGTAACAGGGTCAGAAATTAACTTTTCCATTAAGGGACAATATGTGGGAGTTTTTACATTTGTGAAATCACCTTATTATTATAAAAATATGTTGTCAAATGTCAAATACTTAAATTTACCCAAATACTTTACACAATAATTTCACTGTTGACAATAACAATAGACTGTTTAAAATTGTTTCTAAATTATACATGTTAAAACAGAAGCTCATAGGGCTGCAATATTATGACAAAAATCATTATTGTAGATTATTGATCTTTATATTGTAATAATGATTATTAATATCGATATAAAATAATATAAACAAAAAGATAACAATATAATATAACAATATAAAATGTTTTTGTCTCGCTTTAGGCACATCACATTCTGGCTTCATAGATGAAAATGTTGGTCCATGACGTTAGCCAAGTCTAGCACAAGTTATGCAAAAACTCCCGTTATAATCACTACGAAATTATGAGGGAATTCATGAGCTTGCGCACTCATCAACAGCTCCGGTGTTTTCAGCACTGACTTATCTAAGTGTCTCTGATTGGCCAATGCATTCCTAACTTTATCAGAAATGCGTTTGATTGGTTTTAAGGCTCAATGCTGCACAAAACAGCGCATAAAAACAATCTGATGTAGTGTGAGCGAATCTAAGTGTAATTCCGCGAATTGACACTTTTCATTTTCACTGATTGTCTCTGATTGGCGCATTTTCAGCACTGACTAATCTAAGCGTCTCTGATTGGCCAATGCATTCCTAAGTAACAGAAATGCGTTTGATTGGTTATTAGGCTCAATGCTGCACAAAACAGCGCATAAAAGCAATCTGATGTAGTGGGAGCAAATCTAAATGTAATTCCGCGAATTGACACTTTTCATTTTCTCTGATTGTCTCTGATTGGCGCATTTTCAGCACTGACTAATCTAAGCATCTCTGATTGGCCAATGCATTCCTAAGTTCAACAGAAATGCGTTTGATTGGTTATAAGGCTCAACACTGCACAAAGCAGTGCATAAAAGGAATCTAATGTAGTGGGAACGAATCTAAATGTAATTCTGCGAACTGACACTTTTCATTTTCACATTTAATTTTAATTGTGACAGCCATAATACTTTGTTTAATTGTGCAGGGGCATTTTTTGCCCCTTTTTCTTGAATTTATGGGGTATTAAGGTTCATTTTGGTGGCATTTTTGCCACAAGTCTTCATTAATTTCTGACACTGCAAAGTAATATATTAATAACGTAAAAATTATTATTAAATAATTAAAAATTACAATTTTAGGTTTGTAATGTAATAACTGTGTAATAACAGAATAATAAAACTGTAATAAATTAATCAATTACATTCTAGACTATTCTTGTTAACTCCCACCCTACATTTTTGCCGCTAGGTATGTTTTCCCTCTTTGAAAAGAGATTTAGTTTTGTAATAACCTAACAGCAACATCATACGTTTACTAAGTCTAACCCATTTTTTTAAGAAGAATGTTTTATTTTAGTTAGAAATATGTCACAATCATGAAAGTTAAATGTGTTGTGTTTGCTGTCTTCAACTCTTTTCAATGCTTCTTCTGCAGTTCTGCATGAGAAATGCTAATGCATTCATTTTAAATGATGACTAGATTTAGTCACTGCTGGCTTGTTATAACACATGTTAGTCTCTGTCAGCCTGAGGCTTTGCAAGAATCATCTGAGCCCAACCAATGATTGTCCTGTACTGTATATTGAGAGAGTACATTAGTGTGAAATCACAGTCTTTTTTCTCACAGCAATCTTTGATAAAGAAGGTTATTTAGATTAGACGTTTTGGATCTCAGTGGACTTTAGTTAATGGTTCAAAGCACTGGCTAACTCTCAGTGGCTCCGACACAAAGAATCTCCCCGTTTGTTGTGCGTTCACCTCAAATGATTTATCATTATCAGTGTCAACACGTTCAGATGATAACGACTGCCGCTGACCTTTAAAGAGTGCCCGTATTGACGTTCTACACACACAGTACAGCTTCTTCTTGCTTCAGATGGGTCTAAAAGAGTGGGTCTTTATGGGAGAGGACACATAGGTGCAAATATGGGTTTAACTAGTGTGTGCACAATCCTATTTGTTTTGGAGTGTAATAGACAACATAGGCTCACTGGAAAAAACATACCTCCAAAACTCCAAAACATACATATACATACAATTCACTGCAGATAATTTGCAGAATTCAATGTTATGAACTCAAAACACATTTTCCTAATACATTTTTGCATTTGCATCACTTTACCAGCTCCATATGCATGGCTTTTATGATGTAGTAAACTTGCTTGGTACCTCACCTGGTATGTACTTAGAGAACGAGTCCTGTGAAACAGGAGTCGCAATGCTGAATAAAAGAAATTCAGCATTTGCATTGTTTGTAGGTGGTACAATATTTTCAAATGAGATTTGGCACCACTGACCAGACATTTAATTTTTCGAACATAGCCTATGTACAGAAACCAATGTAATAAAGCAATGACACATGCATCTGTTTCAGATAAAACTGTACTCACTTTCAGAATCACTCACTGTATATTTTACTTTTAAATGTTGCGAAATGTGCAATAAGCAACGTAATATCATTTTGCAGAAATGTCACAACAGGCACATTTTTCCATTGAGTCTTTGAAAGGGCCACTGTCTGATACTGGATGGACAAAATGTGAAAGGAAGAACATCGTGTGCAAAGGTTTTAGACTGCATTTGCTCTCTCACTCTATCTCTTTCTCTATTTTTCTGAAGTGTTTTTCCCCTTCACTTTGATAGAGAGTTTTTGAAGAAAAGCTAGCTGTCCTACAGACACACAGGCGCACAGACATGTGTGTTATAGTGTGCTGTCAGTGGGGGAGGAGAAGCTTGATTCTAGACTCACACCGTTCTCTGTTTGAATGTGGTTGTTATGTGGATCTACAAGGCCCTTTCACATGATTCATGCCAGGACTTCAGCGAACCTCTTAACACAGGCATAAGTTGCTTTTTGACCTTCACATGAAAAGAGCTTCTGATAGCATCACAGAACACCAGTTTTATGTATGTATATAGCTTGACATAGAAAATATTGAAAGCAAGCAAGAGAGCTAACATGTATTTGAGCTCATGACTGAAAAAATACATGGCTGAAACCTAGAGGGACCTTTGATGCTGCTAAGCCTATGCGCTTGCTTTGAGGTGATTGATTTTTCACCTACGTTTTCTACATGAAGCAACATTTGCAGGCCATTTGACTTCTGTAATGTGACATACTTGTGAGTGAAACAAGTTATTGAGCTAAAAAATATAGTGCATTACTTTGGGAATCAATTGGATTGTGAAAAGTGGACATTACATACTAGAATTAGCTTCATAAGGACTTTTAGTGAAAATCATGGAGTTATTTATGCTACATTTAACACTTTTATAGATGTCATCCAATAAAAGTCAATTTAATAATTCAGGATGTGATGCTACATGCAAAAAAATTGATTACCTTTGACCTTACCTATATAATTCTCTGTGGCTGTCATCTTTATATGGCTTTTATACAGTTACATGCTGCACACTCCACAGGAAGTTTTCAGAGTATTTGTTCCTCAGGCGTCGATATGGGGATTTCCATTCAACTCCACTGTGACTGTTTTAAAGACTCTTTAAAATGAAATATTTTACTGACTAATTAAAATGTTACAATTCTATTTTAATTTAGTTAGACCTATTTAATTGAAGTAGACCTAATTGGGTGCTTATATTTTAATGGGCAGAGGTGGGTAGAGTATCCAAAAACTACTTACTTATATAAATAATTACTCAAGTAAGAGTAAAAGTAACAATCCTAATAGTTACTTGAGTAAGAGTAAAAAAAGTATCCACTAAAAAAATCTACTCAAGTAGCAAGTTAGTTCCTTTGGATATATAAATCAGCATCAGAAATTAACTGATTTCCACAGGGGCATTTCTTCATTTCTTGAAGGCAATTTTATAAACACCTTAACTCATTTAACTCATTAAAGGTTAAAGCTGCAGTCATGCAGTGGCAGTTTGTTGTTTATGCTGATTTTCGAAAGTATACTTATCAGAATTCAGTCAGTGAGCGCACACTGAACAACTCTGGAGTTCTCCGCGGTGACGAATCAAAACGCCTCTGATTGGATATTGCATTCATAAACTCAACAGAAACGTGTGTGATTGGTTATAATGCTCTACAGACCGCATCCATAAAAGGACTGATGAAAAGAAACACCCGCCCATGCAATGATAAAGCTGCATGGATAATTTTTAATGTAACTCCAATTGGATTTGTCTGAAAGAAGGAAGTCATATACACCTAGCATGTCTGAAGGGTGAGTAAATTATGGGCTAATTTTCATTTTGGGGTGAATTAACCCTTTAAAGGGATCGTTCACCCAAAAATATAAAATTACCCCATGATTTACCCCTCAAGCCATCCTAGGTGAATATTACTTTATTTTGTAAGATGTTATGCCTCTACCAAGCTTTATAATGCCAGTGAATGGGTGTTGAGATTTTGAAGCAAAATAAAATGCATCCATCTATCATAAAAAGTACTTCACAGGGCTCCGGTGGGTATAAAGCGAAGCATTTGTGAAAGAAAAATATCCATATTTAAAACTGTATAAACCATAATTTCACACGTGTTCATGAGAGAGTGGCATTCCAGCGGATGACGTAGGATGTAGGCGTAGTGTTAGCTCTGGCAAGAATATGCTAGTCTTGCAAGAAGTTTTGTTTATTGCAAAAAAGGAAAACCAGTCTCCTCTTGGCTTATATTGAAATCCAAAGAAATTTTTCTTTACAAATCCTTATTTTGTAACAATTCTTTCATGTAACTCCGACTGTATTAATCTGAAAGAAGAAAGTCGTATACACCTAGGATAGCTTGAGGGTAA
Source organism: Labeo rohita (assembly GCF_022985175.1). Taxonomy (NCBI): domain Eukaryota; kingdom Metazoa; phylum Chordata; class Actinopteri; order Cypriniformes; family Cyprinidae; genus Labeo; species Labeo rohita. Next base: position 10,272,449 of record NC_066889.1, on the reverse strand, counting down.
ATAATTCATGGGGTAATTTTCAACTAGTGTGTACACTAGTGTGTTTTTGTTTTAAAATGCATAACCTTTACTGCGGTTACGCCTGCCGTTTACTCTGGCATTTTCGACTCTCGAAAACGAAGACTTTTGAAAACGCTGCAGCCCTTGTTTTAGTTTGAAAATGGGATTCTGTGTAAACTGACCAAAGCGGAGACTTTTGAAAACAATAGAATGGCTGCCCACATTAGCTGTGCTCATTATAAATGGTCATGTGACATGTGTTTTCAGTTGTATCCACCTTTTTCTTTAACTTGGAATTAAGCCTATGGTCGAAACTTCCCGTACATTAGCTGCTATAGGGAAATAACGAAGAATAACAATGTGCAGTATACTTTTAAACAGTTTGCACTACAAACCAGATAATACATTAAATATATTGTAAGACACTCCATTTTGCAATATCAAGCAGCAAAACAAGCTGTTTTGTATAGCTAAAAATAGCTGGACGTGGATAAGACCAGAAGCCGGACCCATAAAATTTGCGAAAGGCCGCACCCGCTCTTACAAGAAGAAAAAGGTGGATAAAATCAAAACATCCTAGTGTAAAAATGGCCACAGTCAGTCATTTTCTGTAGGCTAGGTTATGATGTATTATGTTATTTTAGAAATTCATAAGTCTTAATGTAGGTTTATAAAGTACAGGATCTGTGGTGACTGACCTCGTATCAAAACTAATATATAACTATATATCTATACCAAGACTTGCGTGTGAGTGTTCGTTCATGAGGGAAAAGTGCCTTTTTCAGTGGCTCTGATGTTAGTAGTTCTGGCTGGTTGAGAGCGTGAGGAGTGTGAACTTCAGCTCCTGAGTACAAGACTCTTCTCATGCACTCTCTCCAGGGTACTTTCTCTCCTGCTTTTTTCTGCTTCCCAATTTCTCTCTCACTTTTTCCATCTCTCTCTCTTGCTCTCTCAGTGTGGTGCTCTCGTTCAGCGCAGAGCCATCCATCCATGCTCCGTGTTAATGAGGGAGGATGGTGTGGACTCCCACTGGTTACCAGCCCGGGCCGCTTTAACCGACCTGTCACTCAGACCTGACACTGCGTGTGCGTGTACATGTTCTCCTTTTAGGAAAAGAGCTCGTTCGTGCTTGCTCAATTCAATTCCTCTCTCTCCATAACTCGTTTAAATGCAGCCAGAGGTTTTAGCAGGCAGGGAAACAGATTGTCTCTGCTTATCAGGGCACATCAAACATCGAGAAAGCAGACTAGACTGACAGCTAACACTAAGCCCACTCGTGTTGCACCGGCCCCTCAGACACAAAAGAGTGTGTTTGTGTGTGTGTGTTGCTTCTGATACTATCAAGGCCCGTTTACTGGGTTATTTTCTGATTGGAGTTGCTGCGATCTATCTGCGCTGTCAACACCGCAACAGTTTTCTCTCTAGAGGACAGGACTTAGCAGGTGTTTTGGGAAGGGAAGTGTGCATGTGTGGCCAGTGCTGTCATCCAGAGGTATTATGATCTCATGGGAGAAGACAGGGTTTGATTTAGGGTTGATGACTTTGGCAGCCCACACCGCACACTCATTAGCACAGAGCTGTGTCTCAGTGGAATAATGTATGTTGATTTTTCTTTGTACACACTGCAAATATTTTCACACGGAGCGGAGGATATTCCCCGTTCTCCATGTCTTTGAAAGATTTTCTTTTTTTATGTGTTCTTTCCCCTCAAACAAATCTTGTTTCTTCTCTTGGCGTCCATCTCAGGGCCGTGGGTGTTGAAGAACAGCAGTATAAACAGCGGGGAGCTGGAGCTGGGTCAGCGTGTCAGTCAGGATGTTCCTCCAGGCGTCTTCTGGAGGTCTCTGCTTCACCTGCGTCAGCCACACTTCCTCAAGTTCAACATCTCCCTCGGCAAGGACGCGCTGTTTGGGGTCTACATGCGGAAAGGCCTGCCTCCTTCACATGCTCAGGTGAGCAAATCGCCTATGTCTTGTTTCTTTTTTTAAAGGAGCCAGGTTCACTTATAATTAGGATTTAGAATCCAGTTTTTAAATACTAAAAAGCATGATTCTGAATGACTTTCAGTTTTTTTTTTTTTTTTTTTTTTTTTTGGGGGGCTACTTCACAAAAAAATGAAAATTCTGTTATCATTTACTCACCCTTATGTTGTTCTAAAACTGTAAGACTTGTCAAGTCAAGTCACCATTATTTATATAGCGCTTTTTACAATGCAAACTGTGTCAAAGCAGCTTTACAGTGTTAAACTGGCAAACTGAGTGTTGAAGGAACCAAAACTCCATCTTTCTCCTCTGGCAGTTCAATTCCATGCTGCAACAAAGTCTTTTAAGATGATCTTATGATGATTAATGTTTGATGTTTCGCCATGGGAATGGAAGATGTTGTAGCTCAGCCAAACTTCACTCGTTAGGAATCCTGGCCTGGCCCAAGCTCGAAGAATTCCTCCACATACCGCTCCAACTCCGTGCCACCTGAGCTACCGAGCAAACTTGTTGCTATCCATGTTCATGATGGATCCATGATCCGTGTGTCCATTTGTGCTGTCGTGTACACCTACACAACCCTAAACCTATCCTTACTGTATAAAAATACAGTGTTGGTAGCATAATCTGATAGGTAGCATTATTTGTCAGAACATCAGAAAGCTAAACATATGGAGCTGTAATCATAACTGTGTACGGAAATGATTACAAGTGCTCGCTGTTTTAACGCCTCTAGTGTTCATTTCTTTTGGAAACTGGAGTGATATGTACTTCCTCCAGGTATGTTTCTGCCATGAGACCAGGTAGGAAATTTCTCAGGTTTCATTAAAGATATCTTCATTTTTGTTCTAAAAAATATGGGTTTGCATCGACATGAGGGTGAGTAAATGTTGACAAAATTTTCATTTTGGAATGAACTATCCTTTTAATGCTCATAAGCTTTACATTTAAATTGAATGACTCTTATGAGCCAGCTCATTTGTCACAGCTTACTCACTGAATGAGTCAGTTGGTTACTGAATTGATACCTTCAGTAGTCAGTATTTTTTATTTTTTAACTGTTACTGTGTTTGACCTGACTTCTAGTTACTGACATACTTTCATTATGACAGAGCTGTTGAGCATGATTTATTATTTGTCATTATGCTAACATTTTTGTCAAAATATTTAAATAAATAGGAGTAAATTGTATAATACAGGAAGAATCACTCATTTGGTGCATCCTCCTAAGTACTGTTCTTAATGGACTTTTTAAGGAATCGGAATCTAAATCAGAAACATTAAAATCCTGATGATTTCCATTCTTATTAATGTAAGTCATTATTGTTTGTGGCTTAAATAGATTCTAAGAATTGACTGTGAAAATACAGCCCAATGTTCCATGTCAATATTAGGAAGTTGCATTATGTTAAGTTTTAGGGTTGAAGGAAATGTCTGCAAACTTAACGCAAAAGGTACTGGTAATTTGCTGCCAGGACATTATCTGTCTTTCTAAGGAATGTTTTTTTTCTACAGTGTAGTCCTAATTTGTTTTTCATGACTATGTTGATATCTAAATCTAGTGATTGACACCGTTATGTTCAGACTAACCAGGCAAATGCCAACATGGTCAACACACTGATCTGACAAACCACAACACCCTTTAAAAATGGGGGCTGGTTGCCATTTGTTGGGACAGTATGGGAGCTAGCCTTTATAGAGCAAGGAAATCTGGTTCTCTATGATGTTCCCCCCTTAAAAAGACAGGTTTTTGTTAATTACCATGCAGAGACCATCTGTGCAGACTGGCTTTTTTGTTTGCAACTTTTTTTAATGAATTGTAAATGATTTCCAAATTATCACTGCATATTTGTCTGCAGAATTCTTACACTTGTCTTGTCACATTCCAGAGTTGTTATCTCGTCTACATTTTGATTTAATTTGACTATTTTGATTGTCATTACTGTTTTTAGTGAAGATGATGTCCCGCAGCTGATTGTTTTCTCCCTCTATCCTCACCTCTCTTTCTCTCCGTGTCTCTTCAGTATGACTACATGGAAAGGCTAGACGGCAAAGAGAAGTGGAGCGTTATCGAGTCTCCTCGCGAGCGGCGCAGTATTCAGACCGTTGTCCAGAACGAGGCGATCTTCGTGCAGTATCTGGACCCTGGCACCTGGCATCTGGCCTTCTACAATGACGGCAAAGAGAAAGAACCCGTCTCATTCAGTACTGTGGCTCTAGGTAGACACCTCCAGCTTTTATTTACACACTAAGGTCAATATTTAAAAGGAGGATGGTAAAATAGAAACTTGGTTGTTTGGAGACCTGCTGTTTAGAAGATGTGTTTCTCTGCAAGCAGCTTACACTGTACATCTGATCTCCCCTTAACCTCATTTTATATTTCAGTTTGAATGTGAGCAGTTGAACTGGGGGAGCTGTTGTTATTGCTTTCACTTACTCTTTAGGTCACAGAAGGAATAGCTGGATTTATAAAATAAAAGTAAACACCAAAATATGTTTGTTCAGGCAGTTTCTCTACAACGGTTGCTATAGTGATGACTTAACACAAGCACAGTGCCACCTTGGGGACTTTCTTCTACAACATTTGAGAAGAGCTGTCAGTGAGGGATGGAAAAGTGGAAATTTGCCTTCATGTCTGTCATGACATCAGGCAGTGACGCAGAACTTATGAAGCATATGGGAGGCCTTGTTGTATTTTACATGTTCAAGTACTTTATATGTTGCGTGTTTAAATATACATGCAAAAACCGCTCACTTGTTCACTCATTCAATATTGAGAACATACTGTAGCAACTAGCATATACTTCAGTTTATGAACTAAGAATGAGTACAAAACATAGAAATTTTATATATTTATAAACTCAGATTTAAAACCAAATACAAATGTGACCCTGGACCACAAAACCAGTCTTAAAGGAGTCATCGGATGCAAGATGTTGTTTGAACATTAATGTGTGTTGGCAGTGTATGTACACATCTACCCTATAATGATAAAAATCCATGCTGTGGTTTTTAATTAATCTGTAAAAATAATGTGGTGTCACACCGACAGAGGCCGCTCCCACAATAGTTGATTGACATGAGCGTCTTACCTCAGATCAGCTGTCACAGTCAGACCTCCATTGTTTTGATGCTGGAGCAGGGATGTAAGTTAGACAAGAATATCTCCGATGGAGGTGTTGTGTTGCTGGATGTAATAATGTGTATAGCAGTCGTCCCGACATCTGAGCCGCTGAAGATGCAGTGGATTACGTTTGGTTGTGAAGGGAATGCGCCTCCCGATCTACATAAATGTGTCTATGTTCGCGCAAATCATTCGTGATCCAGCTCCACTTACAGCAGAAGTGAGTATAAGGGTTTTTTTATGAATCTCTGCAATCACCTTTCCTAATAACATCCTAGGTAGCGAGTTTAATGGCTAAACACGGCTAAATGCGGCTAAAGTAAACAGGCTCGTCACTCCACAGAGAGAAGAGAGGGGTGGGGCGAGCAGAGCTCATTAACATTTAAAGCAGCCTTGACGAGAACAGGATGATTTTTGCAGAGCTGGTTTTGGCAAGGTAAAAGGGTGTTGTTTTACACATCCATTGAGAATTTTTAACCAAAGTATATTGTAGACTTTTTATTAAGACCCTAAAGAATCATATCAACTTGTGGAAAATAGGCATCCGATGACCCCTTTCGGTAGCAAGGGGATATTAGTAGCAATAGCCAAAAACACATTGTATTGGTCAAAATGATTGATTTTTCTTTTATGCCAAAAATCATTAGGATAATAAGTAAAGATCATGTTCTATGAAGATATTTTGTAAATTTCCTACCGTAAATATATCACATTTTAATTCTTGATTAGTAATATGCATTGCTAAGAACTTCATTTGGACAACTTTAAAGAAAATTTTCTCAATATTTAGATTTTTTTGCACCCTCAGATACCAGATTTTCAAATAATTGTATCTCGGCCAAATATTGTCTGTCCTAACAAACTATACACCAGAAAAACCTATTTAGAGATGATGTATAAATCTCAAAAATTACACTTATGACTGGTTTTGTGGTCCAGGGTCACAAATATGGTTTGAATTAGGTTTGTAAATACATATTTAGACATTTCATAGACAACAATTAAATGATTGTAAATGATCAAATGAAACAATTAAGACTTTTACATTATTAAAGACAAATTCTATTCAGTTAAATGCTGTTTTTAAACTTTCTATTAATCTATGAATTCTAAAAAGAAAAGATGTGTCAGTTTCTTAAACAATTAAAACAAAACAACTGCTTTCAACATTGATATTGTTAAAAATTATGTAACAATTAAACAAAAATGTAGTAAGGCATTCATCTGTGCTTTAACAAGAATAAATTACTTTTGTATATTAACATATATTTTAATATGCTATTAATTTAATATATTGAAGTAGATAACAATTGTTATAAATAGTTATTTTTTATTGTATTTTTGTTCAAATAAATGCAGCTTTGGTGAGCACAAGAAACTTTTTTTTTTAAAGTTTTAAACTCTATGTTTTTTTTTTATTTGTTTTGGTTTGGTTTAGTTTTTTTGGCTGTTGAGACTACAAACAGCTAAACTATTCGAGTAGCATATGTCACAAAAATGGATTTTTGCTGCCTGTCTGCTGCCTGAATAAATCCATAGAGATCAAGTGCTACAAAATGTTTGGGCACTCAAGCCACTTAAAATGAATGAATGTCATTGCAATAGATAACAGAGTATCAAACCAAGTGGCATTTATTTTAAAGAAAGACAGCACAAGCACGCTTTTCAAAACATTTCACAAAAGAAGTGTGTTTAATTTAAAAAATAAAAAAGAGTTCCATGTATTTGCACATTTTCTGGTTGTCAAGCATCAGTCGAACATTTGAAGAAATGCACCTGCAGTTGCTCTCATAGAACACCTGTGTGAACTTGAGAAGAACCAGTTTTATACATCCACTCAAAATCACCTTGACATCAGTTGTTCGCAATTCACTGCAAAAATGATTTAGAAAAGTGAAATTGGTTTAGAGAGCTCTAGCAATAGTTGTTTGCAGATACCACTTTGATATTTATCTAATGCAACGGCACTGATACATATTTAAGTGTAGCTTAAGTGTGTCCAGATATTTTCTGTCCACTAATTTCTTAACGCTATGTATGATTAACGATTTAGTTGCACACTCTCACACATTGTGCTCTTTGGGCCTCTTAAATCTGATCACATACAGTATCTGTATGAATGGATCTTATTTGGTTAATGGCTACTGTTGATTTAAAAAGCACTGTGTATTTTAGCATTTACCACAGTCATAGTGTTATATTTCCCATAAGGCTTTGAAATGTGTCACAGTAATTCACACTTTGTCACTGAATCAATAACGCTGGCTGAAAGTTCGCAGATTATTTCACAAAATGCAAGACAATTCATAGCGCTATGACTTGTTTTTGTCAGACAGCAGTGTTTAAAGGTCTTCTGCATTTGTGAACGTTACATTCCACTGTCCCCCATTAATAACTGAGGGTTGTGAAATGAATGTGTCTCTTATGTGTCGTCTCAGACTCGGTGGAAGAGTGCCCCCAGAATTGCCATGGCAACGGAGAGTGCATGTCAGGAGCATGTCATTGCTTCCCAGGGTTCCACGGCACGGACTGCTCCAAAGGTACCGTTTACTGTCACACTGCCAGAATGTTTACGTTATAAAATGACGTTACACTTTGCAGCATTTGTCAAAACAGTCATACAAAATATCTGTGCTGTATAAGAACATTTTGCTCACTAAATCATAACTCCTCAATTTCACATTTCTAATTGCAAAGAGATTTACCTGCATCTTGCTGGATTTTTTTTTTTTTTTGTGATTCTTCTCACAAATAGTCAAAAATAATTATTCAACAATTCAAAAGCAAAACAAAGAGTTATATACTTACAATGTACCTTCCATAAGAAAGTTCCGGTAAGATAAAGTAACTACATGGTAAGTTTAGGTTTAGGGGTAGGTTCAGGATTAGTACCTAGTTATTACCCAGTTATTGTAATTACATAGTTTGTACATGATGAACAGGACTGTAAAATAAAGTGCTACCTTGTTTTAAGCAAAAACTAACAAAATTGTGAGTTTACATCTTGCAATTCAGACTTTTTTTCTCAACTGTGAGATATAAACTTGCAATTACGAATTATTAAGTCAGAATTGTGAGATATAAACTTGCAATTACGAGTTATACATTTAGAACTGTGAGATATAAACTTGCAATTCTGAGAAATAAAGTCAGACTTGTGAGATGTAACCTCAATTCTGAAAAATAAAGTCAAAATTGCAAGATAATCTAGCCAATCTAAAAAAATATATGAAAAAGCTCATTTCAAGTTTTTATCTCACAATTCTGACTTTTTTTCTCAACTGTGAGATATAAACTTGCAATTGCGAATTATAAAGTCAGAATTGTGAGATATAAACCCACAATTCGGAGAAATGAAGTCAAAATTGCCAGATATAAACATATATAGCAATTCTAAAAAAATATGTACAAAAAAAGGTAATTTTTAAGGTTTTATCTCACAATTCTAACATATTTTCTTGCAATTGCGACTTTACATCTTGCAGTTCTGCCTTTTTTTCTCATTTATTAAAATGTTTTTTTTATTCTGTGGTGAAAACAAACACATCCACCCAGTTAAATTGCTATACAATAACTAATAATTCATTTATATAAAGATGAACATGACCTGTCATGCTGTCATTTTTGTAAGCTAATTAAAATCAGTAATTGATTTCAAGTAATTTATGTAGTTTTATATTTAATTTTATTTACTGTGACTTACAAATAAACTTTGTGAGCCAGTGGATTTATTTTAAGTAGTTTTTATTTATAATTTGCTGTAAGTTTTATAGTTGACTTACTGCATTATAGATGTGTGAAGCATATGTCAGAATTTGCCCGCAAGCTCGGCATTTGTCATCAGATCATCAGTGTACATAAGCTCTGGCCATTCGTCGTGGCGGCTCTATGACACTGTCACATCACTCTGAGATCCAGACGGATGAAATACAGCGTCACTGATTAATCCCATCTCAGTTATGCCAAAATGTCTGATGGGTTTGTTGGCTTTACTGTGCCAGACCAATCTTTTTGAGTGATGAAATGCTCTCAGTGGAGGCTTCGTAAGAGAAATATGTGTGTGTGTGTGAGCTCACCTGAGGCTATAGACAGCTAGTTTATTACTGTCGAATGGCGTCTCCTGTGAGTAGCAGAGAGCGCCGTTGATATTGCCTCTGAATCTCTTACCTTAATTACACAAGGCATAGTCTGCTTTATCGCCATATTCAGAGAGCTTTGGCAGTGTTTATGCTGCCTTTGAGGCTGAATAGCGAACACTCTACTGGAAAAATGTGAGATATGATTCTTTTCTTCTTTTCCTACATTTATTCATTCATTCTAGGCATTTTCTAGACTTTTCATCAAAAACTGTAAATTTTAGCTTAAAAACAACGAGGGTTTTTAAATATATGACTCTTGATTAGGATGAGATTAAACTTTTAGATTTTTATTAGTGGTGTCCAAAATAGCGAGTTAACACAGGTGATTCATTTTTTCAAATTAACACGTTAAAAATATTTAACGCAATTAACACAGGGGCAGCAGCTGCTTTTAAAGTAACAGCAGCCAAATAACCTAATAACCCAGCTGCTGTGATGTCTGTTAATCAAAGAACAAAAGAAAAAAAAAAAAGGAACTTTTATAGCTTTAAGGATTTAGAATCTAGTATTTGATAACTTTATTCAATTTTATGTATATTTCTGCTTAAGGGCACAGGTAGCTAAATATGTCATTTATTATAGTGGGTTTATGTGAAGATTGTTTTAAGTTCACTTAAATTAGAAGTTATTTTTTTTTAACATCTAATAAATTAAATTTAAATCTAATTAAAATTGATATTATACTGTAATGTTAAAGGGCTATAGTCAATGGATGGTGTCAGTAATACTGGCCTTCAGTCATAAAAAAGATGCCATTTAACAGATATTAAAAATGTATTGTCTTTATGTTGTTTCAAGATTGAATGTGAAATTATTGTAATAGTATATTTAAAAACTTTAATGTCAGGAGGGATTAATCACGATTAATCGGGATTAATTAAAAAAAAAAAGTTTATTTATTTATTTTTTTTTTATTTATTTTTTTTTTTAATACAAAATTCCACCACAGTTTATTCTACACTGAGACTAGAAGTGGTAAATAGCTTCTGGTTCACTCAAATAAACATATTTACTACAACAATCAGACACATGTGTACTTTGGTGTCAGTAAGATTTCTATTATTATTATTTATTATTAATATTATTTAAGAAATTAATAGTTCTTGAGCACCAAATCAACATATTTCTTTCCGAAGGATCATGTGACACTGGTGACTGAAGTAACTTCTGCTTATAGGAATAAATTACATTTCAAAACATTAAAATAGAAAATGTTTATTTTAAATTGTAATATTTTTTACTGTAAATGACAGTTTTACTGTATTTTTAATCAAATAAATGCAGCTTGGTTAGCATAAATGACTTAAAAACAAACCAAGGCTCATTGGAAATATGTGCCCCTGTATATATTTCTTCAACACCGTAATTACTTCCCTTACTGCACGTATCGCAGCGGTTTTAAAGTGAAATGTCCAGAGAGTGACGCTAAAACACACATTCAATACGTGACCATGGCATGTTTTTATTACGTTTGTACAGGCACGTATTGCTGCGTTTTTATTACCCTGCTTGAGGTACGTATGGCGGCTGTTCAGAATTTAAATATCCGGGGAGTGTCACTAAAGATTAATGCTCTATCGTGTTGGACCAAACCCAACCCTAAACCTAACCAACAGTGTTAACAAATGCAAAAGTGATATAAAAACACATTTGTTGATGCAGCCGTACTACTTTTACTTTCTTATGTGAATTTGAGCTGTTTTGTCAAACCATAGTTTCACAGGGTTCATATCGGAGCTCTTCATCACTCAAGTGCAACGCAAACCTACTGAATTACAAAACTCATGCATATGAAGCTGTATATATGCCAACAACATTCAGAAGTATCAGTTTTCAAACCGTGCAGGATGTTAAAATTGTTTTGAAGCCATAATATAATATTCTGCAAGTAACTGTGTGAAAATTAGGCTTTATTAATCAAAACTGTATGTAAATCACACTTTGTGCAAAAAGGAATAATGGTTGTCAGTTTAACTGCCTCTAGTGTTCATTTCAACTGGAAACTGCAGTGATTCGTACATATAGGTACGTTTTTTTTTTTTTTCAGTTTTGCAGAATTGCAGAATATATTTAATGTAAGATTTAAAAACATTTAAACGGCAGTGCAATGTATGTACTGTATTAAGTCAGTGGTTCTACACATTTTGTATGTTTCTGAATCTGACACACTCAGTTCAGTTCATGCATCTTTCTTCCAATGAGCTGATGATCTGAATCAGGTGCGTTAAATGAGGTGGGACCCGAGGACTGGAGTTGAGAACCACTGTATTTAGATTATGTAATTCATCATTTAATCATAACAGTAAAAACAATGAGGGTTTTTAATCGAGGGTTAAACTTGAAGAGAAAAAGTTTATGTATTTCTATTTTGATATGAAAGATGTAACATTTCACCAAAGAGATAATTATAAGCAGAGACTGTAACTTTTTATCTGGTTCATCCAAATTAACCAGTTTGCTAAAACATGTCAGACATTCCAAAGCTAAATACTGTATATGACAGAACAGTTAATGAGGGCACATTTGATTATTGCGAGAGCACAAGGACATAAAATAATTGTGATGTAGTTACACTGTCTGAAAACAGCTAAAAAGAAAGTTTTAGTTAATTACTCTGATTCCCTTGACACACAGTTTGAGGTGATTTCGTACAGTTCAGTGTATTTGTTTGGATTAACTCTGTGCTTCATTTTTCTCTTATCTTATCTTACATTTCATACCTGAACTTCTCTCAAAGAAGCTGGTTTTCACTAATTCCTCTCAAACATCCTCGTCTTCTGTCCTTCCCTCACTCCCTCATTTGTTTTCCCTCCTGCATCCTTTCGTTCCGTCTCCGTTGCAGTGGCTTGTCCCGTGCTGTGCAGTGGGAACGGACAGTACAGCAAGGGTGTGTGCATGTGCTACAGCGGCTGGAAGGGACTGGAGTGCGACGTGCCGCAGGGCCAGTGCATCGACCCCATCTGTGGCGGTCACGGGACCTGCACCCAGGGCAGCTGCACCTGCGAAGCAGGTTATCGTGGCGAGTCCTGCGAGGAAGGTAATGAAGGCTTTTCCAGCCGTCTCATTTTCAAAACTCTTTTCACAACTCCGAAAAACCTCTTCCTCTGAGAATCTCGGTTTTCAAATGTCTGCTATAAAAGCATGCCGGTACAAGCATAATAAACTTTATTAAAGTGATGAAATTCAGTCTATTGATCTGGCTTTTAAGAAATTGCCCAGAAATGGAGTCTCTGAGCGCATGTTCATATGAGCTGCAGCTGGTTTTTGAAAGTGGAGAGATCCCAGAGGTGAGTTTAAGAGAGAGAGGTGAAAGATGAGGAGGAAAAAGAAATGAAATAGAATGAAAAAGTCTTGTTTCTGTCTCTCTCTCCAGTGGATTGTCTTGACCCCACGTGTTCAGGACATGGCAGCTGCGTGTCCGGTCAGTGCCACTGTAAGCCAGGTTGGTCCGGGCCTCTATGTGACATGTCCAGAGCCCAGTGCCCAGATCAGTGCAACGGTCACGGAGCCTACAGCCCTGACACGGGCCTCTGCAGCTGTGACCCAAACTGGATGGGCCCCGACTGCTCCACGGGTGTGTTCCCATCAGCCATTTTCACCTTCTCACTTGCTGTCTTCTCAAGCTGTGCTGCAATATATTCTAATCTTTCATTTTCATCCATCTACACTCTCGGGGGGATTCACTAAGCATGAATTGCGCCCGCTGATAGCGTTGTTTATTTGCACTCGCTGCATGTGCTGTTTTAGCACCCGATTCATATGCAAATCAGGTAACGGCACAAACACACCCTGGAAAATTTAGTGGACACGGTTACAACTTCGGCAGATAAGGTGCAAGCCAAAATAATCTTCATAAATAAAATATTATAATAATAATCTAAATATATATATTTAAAAAAAAATACAATTTAGGAGACCGGTTTGAACTAAAAATAATGACAGTGACTTAATTAAAATGGATTGTGGGTGATTAGTGAATAAGATTTGATGTAATATTTATAATATTGTGAAATTAAACATTTTTATTTAATATGTTTTATGTCATTTTACTTTTTTTTTGGGTATATTCAGTTAATTCATTGTTCAAAGGAGCTGCATTGATGTGACAGAAATCTTTTTTAAGAATGTAAAAGTCTTTACTGCCACTTTTGATTTATTTAATGCATCCTTGCTGGATAAATTTCTTTTGAAAAGTAATGTAGATAATACAGATATTTTAGTGTGCTACTGAGAATGGCATAACAAACAAAATGCGGTACAATAATTAGTATTATTTTTTAGAAATGTAATTATTTACATTACCAAAGCTTTTACAGCTTTGCTGCAGATAAATCATTAAAACAGTGCAAAGGCAGATAGCATTTAGGTAAATAACAGAATAAAAAGAAACAATAATAACATATTAAAAAGAAACATAAAGTAGTTAAGGAGAATAAAATAAAGATATATTTGATTTTGAACAAAAGAAATAAGAGTAAAAGCAACTCTCTCGCTCTCTTTCTCCAGAGGTGTGTTCAGCAGATTGTGGGAGCCATGGCGTGTGTGTCGGGGGCGTTTGCCACTGTGAGGAGGGCTGGACAGGCACAAGCTGTGACCAGAGACTGTGTAACCCACAGTGTGTGAAACATGGGACCTGCAGGGACGGCAAGTGCCAGTGTGAACAGGGCTGGAACGGCGAACACTGCACCATCGGTAAACACACACACACACAAACACACATGCTCCTATCCTGCTTTGAAGCTTTGAGCTAGTCAAAGGCATTTCCCTCGGTTCTGTGACTTCTTTTACACCAATGCTTTTCAAAGACTTCTGTTTTGTTGTTTGGTCTAGATTGATTTGCTCCTGTTTGCATCAGCACACATGAAGTACAAAAACATATTTGTGTGGATGTGCATATTTGTGTGTGTTGTCATTATTTTATAATCACATTCAGAGCAAAGGACATGGTCTTCACTGTGTGATCCGCATCTATAAGAATATTAAATGACTTTTTGAGCTCTGGAGTCCAGCTGGAAGAGGAATACTAATAGATGCTGCTTTGGTTGCATGTGTTAGGATGCTTGTTTTAATGCTAATGAGTACAATTCTCCCTCTCCACCACTGTTTTCACATCATTGTTTTCAGACAATTACAGCTGATGGATTCTGCACACAACACTTCTTAACGCTGAATGCAGCAGTCAACCAAAAGTCATCCATAATGGTTTCGTTTGGGTTCACTGATAATAGATGTCCATCAAGAGTTTGTCTGACAGGTTTTCTTAGTGGTCTATGACATGCATGCAGTTAGAGATTTAAGTGGCGAATAACATTTCTCCTTGAATTTCGTATGAGCACCAAACTAAATCCAAAATAATCACACAGTTGATCAATCTCTCCCTCCTCTCTTGCAGATGGCTGTCCGGGGCTGTGTAATGGGAACGGGCAATGCATCATGGGTCAGAACAGCTGGCACTGTGAGTGCCACACTGGCTGGAGAGGGCCGGGCTGCAGTGTTGCCATGGAGACCTCCTGCAATGACAACAAGGACAATGAAGGAGGTGAGAAACGCTTGTTGAATGCAAAAATGTTTCTGTCCCCTTTGGCCTTGTATGCCTCACATCTGTCCAGTCTTGAAAAACAAGCTAAACTGATGAGATGCAGAACTTTTGGTTAGGATAGCTGTTTGTTAAGGCTACACGAAAATTAATATTTGGTGCGATAAACGATTGTGACCGGTTTTATATACAGAGAGGTGTTTTAATCTCATTACCATTTTGTTTTATACTTTGGTCTAAACTGACGAGTCAACGGTATCTCATGACCAGTTTGTAGGTATTTTACGAGGTGGCTAATTTGTACAAATTCGTACAAATTCAGTTGAATGATTTTGTATGATTCGTGTGAGGGGTAGGTTTAGGGGTGGTCCTTTGTATGAATTCCTACAAATCCTACCTCATGAAATGTGTACGCTTTTTCAAAGTTGTATGAATTCATACAAATTAGCCACTTTGTAAATATGTATGAATTGCCATGAGATCGGGTTGAAGCGCATGCAAAAATCGATCCTTTTGAAAGAGAAGTTTATTCAAGTGTGCTATTACTATACTAGTTTTAAACTAAAAAAATAGGAAAGTATACTTTCAGTCTACTTTTTATGCACTTCTCAGAAATGAGCTTTATGTACTTCTTAGAAATATACTTGAAAAACTATTTGAGCTAGTCTTGTGCTCCGAGAATTCATGTTTTCATTGTTGTACGGTAGGGGGTGCTATTACACATCTTCTGTACAGAATTTCCAAAACACAAGCGAAGAAGAAACCGAAACAACATGTAATCTAACAGGATCATCAGACATAAAACAGCATCAAAACTTTGTAACGTTGTGGAATAAAATGTCGACCCATGAAGAGGTAATAATGTCTATCAAGCTTTAGAGTATTGATCGACCCCATCTTTGTTGTGATTATCACTCTGGATCCAATCTTTTTTCAGCTTTTTGTTCAAAATATTGCTTTTTTTCCCTTATTTATGAAACTTTTTTGAATTTATGAATTACAAAAAAAGAATGCATGGAGCTAGCATAAAATGTTTTTGTTTACAAGCAGATACCCTTGTGCTTTCTTTTGATGCTGTACATGTTCAGATATTCATATAACAAAATATATACAAATTAATACCTAAATAGGGACATACACTGACCAAAATTATAAATGCAACACTTTTAGTTTTTGCCCCCATTTTTCATGAGCTGAACTCAAAAATTTGACTTTTTCTATGTACACAAAAGGCCTATTTCTCTCAAATATTGTTTACAAATCTGTCTAAATCTGTGTTAGTGAGCACTTCTCCTTTGCTGAGATAATCCATCCACCTCACAGGTGTGGCATATCAAGATGCTGATTAGACAGCATGATTATTGCACAGGTGTGCCTTAGGCTGGCCACAATACAAGGCCACTTTAAAATGTGCAGTTTTATCACACAGCACAATGCCACGGATGTCGCAAGTTTTGAGAGAGTGTGCAGTTGTCATGCTGACTGCAGGAACGTCCACCAGAGCTGTTGCCCGTGAATTGAATGTTCATTTCTCTACCATAAGTCGTCTCCAAAGGTGTTTCAGAGAATTTGGCAGTACATCCAACCGGCCTCACAACCACAGACCACGTGTAACCACACCAGCCCAGGACCTCCACATCCAGCATCTTCATCTCCAAGATCATCTGAGACCAGCCACCCAGACAGCTGCTGCAACAATCGGTTTGAATATCCAAAGAATTTCTGCACAAACTGTTAGAAACCGTCTCAGGGAGCCTCATCTGCATGCTCGTCGTCCTCATTGGGGTCTCGACCTGACTGTAGTTCATCGCTGTAACCGATTTGAGTGGGCAAATGCTCACATTCGATGGCGTCTGGCACTTTGGAGAGATGTTCTCTTCACAGATGAATCCCGGTTTTCACTGTACACGGGAGATGGCAGACAGCATGTATGGCATTGTGTGGGTGAGCGGTTTGCTGATGTCAGCATTGTGGGTCGAGTGGCCCATGGTGGCGGTGGGGTTATGGTATGGGCAATGAACACAGCCGCATTTTATTGATGGCATTTTGAATGCACAGAGATACCGTGACGAGATCCTGAGGCCCATTGTTGTGCCATTTATCCACGACCATCACCTCATGTTGCAGCATGATATTGCACGGCCCCTTGTTGCAAGGATCTGTACACAATTCCTGGAAGCTGAAAACATCCCAGGACATGTCTCCTATTGAGCATGTTTGGGATGCTCTGGATCGGTGTATATGACAGCGTGTTCCAGTTCCTGCCAATATCCAGCAACTTCGCACAGCCATTGAAGAGGAGTTGACCAACATTCCACAGGCCACAATCAACAACCTGATCAACTATGTGAAGGAGATGTGTTGCACTGCGTGAGGCAAATGGTGGTCACACCAGATACTGACTGTTTTTCGGAGTTAGTTGCAATACAAACTAAAAACACAGATGTTAACTAGTTGTGTACTCAAAGTTTACTACTGTTATACTTAAAGTATACTTAAAAGTATACTAGAAAGTGGGCCAGTTTATTTCCAAGGAGTACTGAAATAGTACACTTAAAAGTATACTACTAGTACACTGATATTTGTATATTTGCTACATAAAGTATACTTAATAAAACAAACTTGAAGTATACTTCTTTTTGGTAAGGGATAACTGTGTAATTTCTTTCTTTCTTTTTCTTTCTTATTTTCAAATTAACCACAATTAATTTTGCAATCCCAGAAGTTGAAGAACCTATCCACCTTTTTCTTCCTGTAAGAATGGGCGTATGGGTCTGGCTTCTGGTCTCATCCCATCTAGCTGTACAAAACAGCTTGTTTTGCTGCTTGATATTGCAAATAGGTGTGTCTAACCATATTATTGCAATGTATTATCCTAATTATGAGCACACTGGTTTGTAGAGCAAACAGTTTTACCGTTTACTGCATGCTGTTATTCTTCTCATTATTTCCCTATAGCAGATAGTGAACTGGAAATTCTCACCCATAGGCTTACTTACACATTGGATATGTTATTCAATAAAAACTATAAATTGTTTTTAGGCATTTAAAGATTGAGATTTGCCCATATAAACGGATGAATAGAGCAGCTCCAGTCATCTGTATGAAAAGGTGATGTGTCTGTTGGCTGGCAGAGTGAGGGATTTGAAAGTACCCCAAGGCAGAATGATTATGTAACTGGTGGATGTTTAGAGTCAGCCCTAAGCACTGAGCGTCTCCCCTAGACCAGTAAAGAGCACAGAGAGGCTTTTAGAAAAAACTATTGGTTTTATCTCGTTTTAAAATGTTTTCATTTTCCCCACTTTGTCTTCTCTTTTGTGGTTTCTCACTCTGTTATATACAAGACCAGGCTTTTCACAGAGTATTGTAAGAAAAATACTTTAGGTCCTGTGATGTAAAACCATGCAAACCATAGAAATTTAAATTTTGTGTCGTTTCAATATAACAATGTGGTTAATCTGTGATGTTTAGATGCACGGCTGCCAGCTCTCACGCATTCAGCATGAGACTGATAATTGACTGTACTCAGACACTCTTTTATTGAGCAATGTAGCCAATCACAGTTGATTTTTAGAACACCTCTGATTGGGTATTCTGTTCATGTTAGTCAGAATTCACTTACTGCAGTCTTAATTTATATATAATGGAACATTGTGAGATCACAATGAACTGAAGTGAGTGACAGCTTTTTAGTGATTGTAAAGGAAGCGCTATTTGCATGCTTTCTAGGCTACATATAATCCATTCAGAATTTGAGTAAAAGTTTTGTTTTTCTTGCTGCTAAGAGGACCAGCGTGACACTCAAGGACACCTTGCATGCAAATAAAGATAAAATGTTGAGATCCTATAGAAATGTAGACGATAATTTGAGAAATGCTGAGTTTGAGGGAGTATGTATTAAAAGTAGGTCAGCTAAATAAGAAGAAGCTAGGCTATGTAATACCTTGTAAACAAGAAGCAAAATTCTGAATTCAATATGCTGTTTAACAGGAAGCCAGTGCATCAGTTGCAGAACAGGAGATATGTGTTCCATAGTAGGAGTTCTAATTATTCATACTGCACTGTAAATGTAATTGTGTAAAATTTTAAGAGGAAGGCCATAAAAAAGAGCATTACAGTGGTCAATATGTGAAGTAACAAGAGCATGAACCATAATGGCAATGCTCCCCATTGAGAGGGTTGGGCAGAGGCAGTTAATGTTACGTATGTGATAATAAGCTGCCTGAGTAACCTTGTTATTATGTGCTTCAAAAGTATTGTCAACCATAACACCCAAGATCTTAACCTGCAATTGTAGAACCGTCAATACACACTGGTCTTTGACAAATTATTTTTGGACCTAGAAGTATTTCTGTTTTACTACTGTTAAGTTTAAGAAAATTGCTTGAAAACCAAACTTTAACTTCAGGCAAACAGTAAGTAAGTAAGTTTTGAAGACAGATAGAGCTGGGTGTTATCGGCTTAACAGTCGAAATGAATACCATATTCCCTGAAAATGCTTCCAAGTGGCAGTACATAAATGATAAATAACAAAGGTCCCAGAACTAAACCCTGTGGGACGCCTCTAGTAATACGTGTTGACCTAGATTTAAACTGGCCTAAATGAACAAACTGAGTATGACCCGAGAGATAAGATGTCGACCAAGCCAGAGAAGTACCTACAATGGACCAAAGTTTGTCTAATAAAATTTTATGGGAAATTGTGTTGAACACTGAAGTTAAATCAAGAATAATTAATATAGATAAGAGTCCTGAGTCACCCGCAACCAATAAATCATTCAGAAATTTTGACAAGGGCATTCTTAGTACTACGATAGGAATGAAAACCTTATTTAAATTGTTCATATAGATTTTTCACTAAGAGATGATCGTGTACCTGAGCTGCAACAGCCTTTTGAAGGATTTTAGATAAAAATGTCAAATTGGAAATTGGACGGAAATTATCAAAGTTATTTGGATCTGCACGTGGCTTCTTGAATACAGGAACAGGGATGAATAGGGAGCAGTGCCAGAAGTAAGAGAAGAATGAATGATATCAGTGATAAAAGGCGAAAGTACTGACAGACAGACAACTAATTGAGTTGGAAGTGGGTCTACTTGACAGGTGACTGATTTAGATTTCAGAATAACTGAAGTTATCTCATCTACTGTAGGAAGTTTAAAAGTAGAGAGAATTATTATTAGAGGTTCAAGCACGTAGTGCTGAAACCCTATTGTAATTGTTAGAATGGCCAAGGATCAACAATCTTCACGTAAAACTGATCAGGCAGACCAAACCGTAAGTCGTAGAGATTTGAAACTTGGAGTGATGGTAGTACTCACACTGTCTACAACATCACCAAGGCTCGCCCCAATCGCCCTGACGTTTTTGGGTATTTTGCATTTTTTGAAAAAACCTACTTTTGCAAAGTGGTCCAAGATTTTTCGCCAGATTGGAACCAAACCTGTGCAGAAGAGTGAATATCAATAAAAAAAAAATTACTTTTGACTCTGCATCACAAAGGGACACCAAAATGTTTGAAAGAGGCAGGGCAGCAACTAAAACAACTATAACTTTTGAACGAAATGAGATATCTTCGTCAAACTCACAACGCATATGTAACAGCTGAATCTGAGGTCACATGAAGCACTATAAGAGAAAAAAAAAACATAAAAATGGCCATAACGACGCAACTGTTTGTCCTATCGACATGGAAGTCGCACACTCGGCTATAAGGACATTCGCGTATCTAAAAAAAAATGGCCACCATAGGTCGATGAACTTTGAACACCTATTAGACAAGGGTCTGAATGAAACTTGGTGGGCATGTTTGACTCATGGCCTTAAAGGTCTGTGAGACATTTGAAAGAAATTGCCCACTGGGGGGCAATATTGCATTTTTCAAGGGTGTAAACAATTGTATATTGCACGATTGCATGATTTTTTTTTCTTTTTTGACCTCCTCATTCCGAACAACTTTGCCTCTAGAAACATTGCTGTCAGTCAAACCATTTGTTAAATGATTGAGAAAATATAAAAAACCTACTTTTGCAAACTAGTCCTAAGTTCTAATCTGGTCCTAGTCTGGGTAATAAAACACACACACACACACACACTGCAGTGCAATTCTCTGGTCTGTCTAGGTCAATAATGATCAAAAAAAAATTGAAATTTCCCCTTTGGGAATCTGTAACAGGGTTGTTTAAAAAAGGGCCTGTCCAAATATACCCAGAAGCCTATAAAGCCTGAACGAAAACTTCACAAAACCTGGCGAGCATATGCAACAGGTGATTCTAAACTAGCATGCAAAGTTTTAGGGAGATCTGTATGGTGCTATAACAGTCATAAACGTTTAAAAAACATTTAAAAACATTTAAAACGTTTAAAAAATTCTATGGTAAATTACCTGTATTTGCCAAAAAATGTCTTTTTTTATGTGCTTGAATGCTTTAAAATGCTTGAACCCTGGTTATTGCTGCTTGCAGCTATATTTATTAGTATTATTAGTAGTACTAGTAGTATTAGTGTTAGTTTTTTTTTTTTTTTTTTTTTTTTTTTTTTTTTTCAATAAATTCCTAATTTGCTGCTTACTAATAGTTTAGTAAGGTGCTTAGTAAGGTATTTGTTCATTTTAAGTATTTGGTGGGATTAGGGATGTAGAATAAGGTCATGTAGAATAATGCATTAATATGTGCTTAATTAGTACTACACTGTAAAAAACAATTTGTTGAGTCAACTTAAAATAATTTGTAACCTGGCTGCCTTACAATTTTAAGTTCAGTCAACTCAAAAAAAGTTTATTCAACTTGAAATGTTAAATTATACTAAGTGACAACTTAGATATTTGATTTGAATCAACTTAAAATTTTAAGGCAGCTGGGTTACTTACCCATCTGTTAAGTTTAGCAAACACAAATATCTAAGTTGTTACTTAGTACAACTTAACATTTCAAGTTGACTAAACTTATTTTAGTTGACTGAACTTAAAATTTTAAGGCAGCAGGTTAACAAATTATTTTAAGCTGACTCAACAAATTGTGTTTTTTATTTTTAACAGTGTATTAAATGGTTAATATTCTAGTAATATGCATGCTAATAACGGCTAGTTAAGAAACTGTAAAATAAACTGTTGCCAAAATTAGTAGTTCAAAGTTTTTCAAACCCTTCTTTAGAATGTTTATCATTAGAATACAGAGAGGACAGGAAATTATATATAGAAGGGTAAAGGGGATTGGGAAGTGATCTCAATTTGCTTATCTTAATTATACTTCTTGTGGATTAAATTTGAAGGATGATCGCAAAATGCTTGTTAAAGCAGGCGTTTGAACTTACTGCTCAACCTGACCCACACAAACAAGTGTTCCCCAGACATACACAACTTCTTGCTTCTTTCTTCTCTCTCACTTTTGTTTACTCTTCGTTTGGGGGGTTACTTCACAGAAAGCTCAGAGATCAGAGAGCACCAAGCAAAACAACATGGAGCAAAAGTCTCTAGCAACAGGCGCTTGTTGTGAGTTTGTTCCGGATCAAGAAAGACCCATTTAGGGAGAATGGTTGAAAGGGTGTGCATGTACAGTGAACTGCGATACGCAGCAAAATGAGAGACGGGAAGAGAGAGAGAAAGATGAAAAAGAAAGGGAACCTCTCAGGGGTGTGAGCGATGCCCTCCGTGACTTTGATGTAAGTTCTCTAAAAGTGAAATCAAGAGAGAGAGAATGAGAGAGAAACTAGAGCATCATTCAATTCAGTGATCACTTCCATCAGTTGAGCTCATTACCCCAATGGGGATAAATAAATTGATTTGTTCATTTTCATTTCCATAATGATGAGAAGTTCTACATTTGAGCTTATTATGGGGTTTTTTAATCATATTATTTGTCTCTCTCTCTCTTGACATCAAAGCAGCGCAGGGGTTTGAGCTGAGAAGGGTTCATCAAAAGTGCACATTCTGAGAATAAAATGGCAGATGAACAGAGAGACTTCAGAAGTCTCTTTAAACCATCTGTCACTCTGAAACCATGAATCTGTGTGTGTTAGGGATGTCAAATGTGCTGGTACTTCTGAAACCAAACAATACCAAAAAAAAAAAAATAAAAATCACTTTGTATAGTATTGATAAAATTTCTTAGGTCAGTACTTTAGTAAAATACAGCTAAAAACATGAAAAAATAAATGTAAATTATAACATGCAAGGTTAATATGACATAAATATCAAAATATCCATACTTATATATATACTAAATATATACTGTTCAAAGATTTGGGGGTCAGTAATGTTTTTTTATTGTTTTGAAAAAAAGTGTCTCATGTTCATTCAAAAGATCAAAATAGTGTAAAAGCAGTGATATTGTGAGATATTACAATTTAAACTAATTTTTATATATATTTGAAAATTTAATGTATTCCTGTGATGGGAAAGCTGAATTTTCAGCAGCCATTACTCTAGTCTTCGGTGTCACATAATCAGAAAACATTTTAATATGTTGATTTGCTGCTCAAGAAATATTATTAATGAACAACGTTGATTTTAAGATTCTTTAATGAATAGAAGTTCGAAAAAACAGCATTTATTCATTTCAAAACATTTTTAATTTAATTTAATTAATCTATTCTGCTGAATAAAAACATTAATTAATTTTTAAAAATTACTTAAAATTGCTGTTAAAAAGGACTGAGAAATATATGAAGGATTTATTCCATTCCTAATATTTATTTTTAAATGTTTGTATAAATATTTAAATATTTTATGTAAAATAAATTAGTATGTTCAGTGGGATATATTAGATACACCCTGGCATTTCTATCATCAAGTACTAAATTTTTGGTATCGTGACAACCCTAGTGTGGGTTTACTTTCATACAAAATTCATGTGTCACATTGCTAATGCATGTTACAGACCTAAAGCTTATGACATGTGGTGACATCTTTTCCACTCAGATGGTCTGGTTGACTGCATGGATCCGGACTGCTGCACGCAGAGCTCTTGTGTGACCAATCCTCTGTGTCGTGGATCACGTGACCCACTCCAAGTCATTCAGCAGAGCCAATCAGAGGTCCAGAAAGTCCCTTCCTTTTATGACAGAATCAAGATGCTTGTGGGAAAAGACAGCACTCACATCATCCCAGGAATCAACCCGTTCAATGCTAGGTACCTCTGCCATCTGCCCTGTGCTGTGATGGAATAAATTACTAAATTTATCATATTCTAATATTGTATTTTTGCATGTGTGCAGCCTGGCATCTCTGATTCGAGGTCAGGTTTTGACCACAGACGGCACTCCTTTGGTGGGTGTCAACGTGACATTTGTGAAGTACCCTCACTTTGGTCACACCATGACCCGCCAGGATGGCACGTGAGTAACTTCACATTATTTAAACCCTTTTAATACCTCCACATGCAAGTACACTCTTAAAAATAAAAGGTTCTTTTGGCATCAGTGGCATTTATTAAACATCCATGGAACCTTTAAAATGCAGAAAAGGTTCTTTATATATTTTTTTAAAATGTTCTTTTAAGAACCGTTCACTGAAAGGTTCTTTGGCGAACCAAAAAGGGTTCTTCTATGGCAGTGATTCTTAACTCCAATCCTTGGGGACCACTGCTCTGCACATTTTGTATGTTTCTGAATCTGACACACTCAGTTCAGTTTATGGATCTTTCTCGTAACCATCTGAATCAGGTGGGTTAAATGAGAGAGACATACAAAATGTGCAGAGCAGTGGGCCTCGAGGACTGGAGTTGAGAACCACTGTTCTGTGGCATCACTGCAAAAACAACCCTTTGGAGCATTTATTTTTAAGAGTGTAATGAAGTATATCTCCTGTGCTGGTTCTCCCTAGTTTTGATCTGGTGGCCAATGGAGGAGGCTCCCTGACTTTGCGGTTTGAGCGGGCTCCGTTTCTGAGTCAGGATCGAACCGTGTGGCTGCCCTGGAACCGTTTCTACGCCATGGACACTGTGGTGCTACAAACGGAGGAGAAAACCATGGCCAGATGTGACCTGAGCGGTTTTGTCAGGCCTGATCCTGTGGTTCTTCCCTCCCCACTGTCCTCCTTCTTCAGCTCTAACCCTTCAGAGAAACACATCCTCCCTGAGAGCCAGGTGCCACATTCAACCACTAACTCTCATTTCATTCATGTTCACGTAGGTCATTCCACTCTTCCGTTGGCTTTTTATTTGCGATTTATATGCTCTATTACGCTCCTTCTTCACTCTTGGCTGATCTTTTGTTGTTAATCTTCATTTTCGCTCTTGAACTGCTTTTGACTCATTCACATCCTTATACCTTCTCGCAATCACGGTTTCTCTGTGCTGCTCACAATTCATCTCTTTTATCTCCTCTTCAAGGTAGTTTTTAAAGACTGACAGCAGCTGATTTTTAGCACTTTGAGAAGCCATTAACCCACTTTTCACTTCCACTCACTGTCCAGGTGCTTCACGAGCAGGTGGAGATTCCCGGCACCAGTCTTAAACTCTGCTATTTGAGCTCCAGGACCTCAGGCTACCTCTCACTGCTCAAGGTGATCATGACCCCAGCTCTAGTGCCTCTCAGCCTGGCCAAAGTGCACCTGATGGTGGCCGTAGAGGGTCATCTCCTTCAGAAATGGTTCCATGCATCTCCTAACCTGGCTTACTCTTATATCTGGGACAAGACTGATGCTTACAGGCAGAGGGTCCACGGCCTGACCGAGGCTTTGGGTAAGTGGGATGTGGAGTCACGAAACAGGTGTATTTTAACTGTTATCTTGTTTCTTGTCTATGCTATTGTCTGTTTCCCAGTGTCTTCTCTTAATTTGAGCTCCAAAACACAGATAGTTTCGTAGTTTAATGAGACTGTCTGTCTCTCATCCATTATGGTGTGTGCCAACGGCAACTTCCTCCTGTGAGCTAATGAATTGTTATGTCCCTGCTCGGTGATGGAGTGTTTAATTAAGATAGCACAGCTTTGCTCTTCCACTAAGTGTCTTCTCTCTCTGTCATTTTTTCCTTCATTCCTCACATTTCTTTCCTATCTCTCTTTCCATCTGTCAATCTTTCTGTATAGTTTCTGTGGGGTACGAGTATGAGACGTGTCCCAGTCAGATCCTGTGGGAGAAGAGGACAGCTGTGCTGCAGGGATACGAGCTCAACCCCTCAAACTTGGGGGGCTGGTCTCTAGACAAACACCACATGCTAAACGTCCGCAGCGGTATGCTATAGAAACACCTGTTCATGTTGGATTTGTTATGGGACTAGAAGCTCTGTTCTTCTAGATTTTAGCTCCATCTCTATTCAAACACACCTTTTTGTAAGTTTGAAGTAATCCTGGAGACATATTCTGATTCTAAATATGGATGTAGCTAAATTCTGCAGTCCAGTGGTCTTCAAAGACCAGAATTGGCCATCACTGAATTGGGAAATGGATAAACCAGCCTCAATCATTCTAATTACAATGAGCCAAGATGTATTTCCTATGAGGCACTTGTTTTATGAAATACACTTGACAGTGCAGAGGGGACAGGTCATCCCAGCAGCTGATGGTTAAACAAGCTTCTCTAAGACAAAATGTCCATTACTGATTCACACTGTGAAATGTGTTGGTTTTAAGCACTATTATAGAACAGAAGATACTGCATGCTTTTTCACACCTGTTTATCTGCAGGCCTTTGCAGCAACTAAATTTCTCCTTCCCGAAGACTTATTCCCCTGCTTTAGGAGATAGGGAGGTTCGTGTTAAAAGAAAAACAATTTGTTGTGATTGGAGATCGGGCAGTGGAAAGTCAAATAAGGACACTGCGATGGAGAGCATGCCAGACTATAAACTAACTTGCACTCTGCCTAATATTGCTGTTTTTATGCACATTTGTCAGTGCTCATAATTTCATCACTTTATTAGGGTAAAATTCTGTGTGTTTGAGGGACCAGCACATTTTTTTGGTCGTTATTGATGATTATGAGGTCTTTAATGACTGCTGGTTTCACACTATTGATCATGAAATGCAATAAATATGTCACAGTGTAGAAATTGATGCTTTCATTTAAGCATCACATTTGTGCGTGTAAAGATCATTAGAAATATGCCATGTTTGAAATCTCACTCAGTTGCGCTTAGTGACAGTGTTTGATTTATTTCACACAGGCATTCTTCATAAGGGCAGCGGCGAGAATATCTTCCTCTCCCAGCAGCAGCCACCCATCATCAACAGCATTATGGGTAACGGCCGAAGACGCAGCATCTCGTGCCCCAGCTGCAGTGGGATGGCTGAGGGCAACAAGCTGCTGGCGCCGATGGCCGTAGCCTGTGACGGAGAAGGAAACCTGTATGTGGGCGACCTTAACTTTGTGCGGAGAGTCTATCCGTCCCTCAATACCACAGCTGTACTAGAGCTCAGGTAAAGTTGATAGGATGCACATCTGACAACATAAAAACAGCATTGTAAGACATTATAAAGTACATTTTTTTTTCAATAAAAAATGAATGAAGCTTAAATTCCATGAGCCACTGACAGGAAAGGCTGTCAGAAGAAGATAAACAATAATTCAAACTTGTCATTTGATATTGTTCTGTGAAATCAAGGGTATCCCATGAGCACCACAGCTCAATATGTCAGAGCTCTTGCACTGACCACAAAGTCAACAGTTATTGCAGTTTGATGAAAGACAATAATAAACACTTGACATGCATTGATGAATCATGCACTACTACACCAAGTACTTATATTATGGAAATAAGTTTTGATGTACTGCTGTTTTTAACAACTGGAATAACTTTTACAATAATAGATTTTATTCTAACTAATGCTGTCAAAAGTTTACATCCCCCCTTTTCAGAATCTGCAGATGTTCATTGTTTTACCAAAATAATGCACTTAACAAAAAACAGAGATGTGGATCATTCATTTAACAACACAGTATTTAGAATTAAGGGGATGTAAAATTGTGAACAGGGTCATTTTTAATTCAACTATAATTTTGTCTTGTGGACTATATGTGAATGTCTTTTATGTGAATATCTTATTCAGGTCAGTACTAAATAAACAGTAACATGCATTTTGTATGATCCATCTTATTTTGGAAAAATAATTAACATTTTGCAGATTCTGAAAGGGGGATGTAAACATTTTACCTCAGCTGTATGTGTCTTTATGTTGTTTCTACATTAATTTGAAGATTGAATGTGAAATTATTGCAACATGAAAGTTTATTTAAAAGTGGGATTAATTGTAATTAATTTGAAAAAATGTACATTTTACAACGTACATCAATTGACAGCATTAATTTTAACTGTTGCTTTATTGTTCTCTTCTCTTCCCCTGCTCCATGAAGAAATAAAGATTTGAGACACAGGTAATTAAAATAAATGCATAATGTAAAAATATTCATCATGTGCATGTCTAAATAGCATGCTAATTTGTCTGAAAACTCATTTTTTGTACTTGAGCCCTACTCTTTTTCTGCAGTTCATTTTATGTAGCAGAATTTCACTCTTTTTTCCTCTTCTATCAAAGTGGTTTCTTTTTTGAGCTCCAATTACTTTACCAGCAATGAACTATTCACATTTCATCATGTTCACCAAGGTAACCATGCTGTTTGTCAGAGGATTTTATTAAGAGACATTCTCCCATTTGCCCTATTTCCATAGCAACAGTCCAAGCCATAAGTACTACTTGGCAGTGGATCCGGTGTCGGGTTCTTTATTCCTGTCAGACACCAACTCCCGGCAGATCTACCGCGTTCGCTCTCTGAATGGGGCACGACCGCTGCTGGATAATGCTCAGGTAGTGGCAGGGACAGGAGAGCAGTGCGTCCCGTTCGATGAGGCTCGCTGTGGTGATGGAGGCAAGGCAGTGGAAGCCACACTAATGAGCCCAAGAGGTGATGTTTTTAAAGAAATATTCCATTTTGTAAGTTGGGAGGGGCAGAAATGACACACACAATACTACACTGTACCATACACTACATCCTGAACTTCTTCAGCTTTTACACAAGACAAGGCAGCATTTCAACGTGGTGATGCTTTACAATTACGACTGAGACACATTTTTATTTTCCATGAACCTAGAAAGCATCAACATTTAATCCCTTAGACAGTTACCAGGTGCTGTCATTTTCTATGCTATCACAAACCTTGGTAACCTGTAATTCTCTAGACTCCAGACATCATCCTTAAAGCCCAGCATGGCCACTGATGTGAGGAAAATAAATGACACAGAAAGTAAAGAGAGACCGTAAGGTTAGCAGACTGCACTCAGAGACCGACTCTGCCTTCTTATCTCAGAATAAAACGCACTCTGACATGATCACCGTGACAGCGTGAATCAAACTGTAGCAGTCGAGCGGCACAGCGCCCGACTCTTTTCCAGGTCATTGCACCTACACGCACAGACTACTAATTATTTTGCCTTTAAAAACACCTTTGCTCTCTGGAATATCGGAATGGGAAGGAAATCAATCAGATACTTGTGGAACAGTGAAATTCTTTAGGAGAGTCTGCAGTGACATTAACAAGAAGTTTAAGAAGAAACTTACCTTAATTATTAGACAATAGATAATTCCAACTCAGCTGTTCTTTTAATACCAGATGAATGTTTTCTACATTGTTGCCATCATCATTGTTCACTGTCGGTTCTTTTATATAGGGGTTGCATTGGACAAGAACGGTCCTGATGTACTTTGTGGATGCTACCATGATACGAAAAGTGGATCAGAATGGCATTATCTCCACTCTGATAAAGACCAATGACCTAACTGCAGTCAGGCCCCTCAGCTGTGACTCCAGCATGGATGTCAGCCAGGTTGTAATTACTTTCCTCAACTCTCTTGCACTTGCACTCAGTCGTCGGTCTATCAAGAGAGGTTCAGGCTCCTAAAAATAAATTAACAGTTCCTGAAATCTGTACTAATGTGTGTAATTCAGATGCCCTATAATGTGTATAGATGTTTTAGGTCCAGATTTACTAATGGCTTGCACCAGCACAAACCATCTTTTGGCGTTAAAATAGAATTTACTAAAGATGCGCAGTGAAGAATTAGCCTGAAATTCTTCACTGAAATTAGCCTGAAAAGGCTTATTTTTGCACCTGACCTTAATGAATATGCATTTGTAGGAGTTTCCTTTTCAGATGCAAAATTTATGGGAAGAGAGTATTAAAATGAATCACACAATGTGATTTACTAACGTTTGCACTTGTCAATTTACTGGTATTTGCACCATTATTTAACGCCCCAAAAAAAGTCATTGTCAGTAAATCATACACAGATTTTTCCCCTCCCATTGGCACTTTTATGGATTTGACCCTTCGCAAACAGCTTGGTTGACAGGCAATCTTGACCAGCCATAATGCCGAATCCGCCATTCTGTCAAACAAACAAATCAGACAAGGAGTCGATAAACTTTGGTGGATTTATTTTAATAATGTGGATTAATTTATGGATGTGTATATATATATATATATGAAGAGTTCAAATGCAAAAGCCTCTACATCCATCAGATGTATTTCTTTAAAATTAGCATTTCTTTCTGGCTACTTTGTACTTCTGATTGGGCTGAGACTGGAATTTAGCGAGTTTGAAGTATTTGATGAGCGTATAATATGTGTCAGGAGCATTCACTCAGTGTCATTATCTCATTTTTGACTGAGATGGCTTTTAGCTGGTTTTGAACTCTTCATATATATATATATATATATATATATATGTGTGTGTGTATGTATGTAATAGAATTTATTGTTTGAATTTCTTAAAAATGACAGCATGTTAAAGCTGAGACCTAGTTTCATACCAGTAGTAACCTGCTTTGTCTTGTCTGTTGGTGTGTTGTCAGTTTCCTCTTTGCTCTGCGATGTATTTTTCAATATTTCCGATGTTTTAACACGGGGCGTCAGCGCCTCTTACTCTTTACTTTGAATGAAGTGATGTCAAGCGTTGCCGAGGTCACAATGACGTCAGCACCAAGCTTCAGCCATGCCTTCCGTCAAGCGCTGACTCCGACGCCTCGTGTGAATGTACCATTACGGTGCATTCACACGGGGCGTCATCACCTCTCATTTACTTTGAATGGAGTGACATCAACACAGATAGCACACATACGTCTACAAGATGCTTGTTAATGATCGCTTGATCTGGAAAGCATCTGCTGTGTACAGACATTTAACAGACGTCTTTTTACATACGTTCAGTTTTACATACATTCTAAATCATAAACATCTTAAAGACATCTAATCTACGTCTGTTTGACATCTGATAGGAAATGTCCTACATATGTATTGTAGATGAGCGAACACTCTAAAAAAATATGTCTTGCAGATGTAAAAGCAATGTCAAATAGACGTCTCCATGATGTATGTGTGCTATCAGGGAAGCATTGCCAAGGCCCGCTGAGTCGCATCACTGGCGTTGCTCACAGCAGAAGTTGAACACTTTTCAACTTTTCAAACGGCAATACGGGCATCAGCCAATCAGATCGGCTTATTCAAATATACTTGTCCAGATGCTAACCAAACACATTCATGCAACACCAGAAAAGTAATGTGATTGGCTGTTGTCACTATGACATTCGCCCCTTGTGAATGCACCATAAAAACATGATGTGTAGTGTGAGAGTGGCATTGTTTGTCATAGCAACAGTAACTAAGGAGGGCAGGTTTTTGCAAAGGGATCAATTGCGCTCTAACACTAATATGCCCTGTTTAGTAAATCTGGCCCTTGATGTTTTAATGAGATTTAAAATGTAGATGTTTTGACAATGCCTAAGAAAATACAGTTTATTTATAAAAAAAAAACATACAAAGACAAAAAAAAATAGCTGTTTAAACTAGTTACTTACTGACTACTAATTTTTCAAACAATTTACAGTCATTAAAGCATTCCAGATTATTTAAATAAACTGTCAAACAGTTGTGTAAACACATTTTAGCCCATTTATTTCAGTTTGCGCAGTGAAATACGTTTTTCTTCATGTTTCATCCTTGCAAGCCTTCGAGCTTGCGCTAGCCAATATTGGCTTGTCAGAGTGTCTCCTTGGGTATTACTGTTTGACAATGACAGTGACAAACAATGGAACTGGATTATCAATCAAGCAGCTGTCGTCATTTGTCTATCACTGTAATAAATTCATAGGCCTGCTGATTCGTTCCACTCGGAGGAATCTGTAACACATTACTTTTTAAAATGCCAGCAGGAAATCTACTGTCAGAAATGGGAAATGCATTCAGTTTGACCAGGAGCAAGGATAAAACATATCCCCTCTGGAGAATCAAATGAACAGAAAGGGATATCAAAAGCAGAGGCAGGGAAAACCCATTGGCCAAAGATGAATTTAAACTCACAGACCACAGCTGCTCAACATGCCCAATTATTGTCCTTTTTTGTGTTAGGTACGTCTGGAGTGGCCTACTGACCTAGCCATCAACCCTATGGACAACTCTCTGTACGTGCTGGAGAATAACGTTATCCTGCGTATCTCTGAGAACCACCAGGTCAGCATTATTGCAGGACGGCCCATGCACTGCCAGGTCCCTGGCATTGATTACTCGCTCAGCAAACTAGCCATCCATTCTGCCTTGGAGAGCGCCACAGCCATCGCCATCTCCCACACAGGTGTGCTCTATATTGCCGAAACCGACGAGAAGCGCATCAACCGTATACGGCAAGTCAGCACCAGCGGTGAGATCTCCCTGCTTGCCGGCGCTGCCTCCGAATGCGACTGCAAGAATGACGTCAACTGCAACTGTTTCTCAGGAGATGAGGGATATGCTGCGGACGCCAACCTCAATTGTCCCGCTTCGCTGGCTGTGTCACCAGATGGTACCCTGTACATCGCTGACCTGAACAATATCCGTGTACGTTCAGTCCGCAGCAACCGCCCCAACGCCACAGCAACCGGGCAATATGAAGTGGGTTCATCTCTGGAGCAGGAGCTGTATGTGTTTGGTCCTGACGGCCTTCACAGGCAAACGGTTAGCCTGATTACAGGCTTGGCCCTGTATAACTTTACCTACGGGCTGGACGGAGAATTGGCAGCAGTTACCGATGCCTCTAACAATACACTTCGGGTGAGGAGGGAGGCGTCTGGCTCTATCAGGCTTGTGCTGTTGCCAGAGAACCAGGTGGTTACATTGGGAATGGACCCAGCCGGCAGCCTTCGCTCAGTCTCCGCCCTCAGCCAGGAAGTGGCACAGCTCAGTTATTACACGAACACAGAACTTTTAGCCTCCAAGTCAGATGAGACCGGATGGACAAACTTTTACAAGTGAGTATGAAATGTGCAGTGTGACAATAGAACATTGAGATAATGGCAAACCTGGACATCGTAAAGAAAATAATTTACACTCACAAGTCAAAAAGTTTCAGGCGGAAATCAATGAGAATAACTTACTTTTTAAAAAGCCAAAAAGGCTAATAACTGCACTGCATCTCTAGACGTGTTTGGTTATCGTCTGATGAATAACTGCTGCAATATGCAGTAAAATCTCTTTTCAGTGAAATTCTGTTTACATCTGCTTTCCGTGGGTAGTAATAACACAATGTTTATTGGGCAATGTTAATAAGGTAATCTACATTAAGCCTAATTTACATTAAACGTGGCTTGTTTGCACAGAAAGTGATTGATATTTACCTCATTTAATTTTGTTAAGCTTCATAGAGAATATAATAAAGGATTTTGTGCTGAAATTTTGAGTGCAAAAGTGGTACTGTTCAAAATTTGCCCCCTAGTGTCTCATGGATGTTTTATAGACAATAAATATTGGTTATTTTCTGACTGGTATCTTCATCTAGTGACAGAGCAGAGGTTTTCATAGCACTGCTTTGGTCCTGCAGCCATCTAGTGTCTGTATGCTAGAACTGCTCTAGACATTTAAATAGATAAACAGTTGTGGTTGTTTCAAACAGTGTTTAGTTGTTATCTAAAACTAGAATTTTTATATTTTATTATTAATATTTTAATATTGTATTTTTAAAATAATATTAATATTTTAGCATTTTTTATATATTTGAATTTTTCAGTTTCAATTTTTCAACTGAAAAAAGCTGACATAAAAATATTAAATGAAAAACGTAAAATTTAAAAATCTGCCTTGTTGAATAGCTGAAATACTACAATTACTGAAATTAAACTGAAATAAAAAAACCTATATAGAAATATAAAAAACTAAAAAATGCACATAAACAAAAACATCAATTACTAAAACCTAAACTAAAATAAAAAAGATTAAAATAGAATAGTATATAAATAGTACTACAAAAACATTACAAATTCATTAAACATATTTCTGCAGACACTACTGGCTATTTATTATATTAATATAATTGAGTTTTGTCTTGCATCTCTTCTTCTCAGCTATGACAGTGAGGGTCGTCTAACCAACGTCACATATCCCACTGGTGTGGTGACCAGTCTGCACCGTGAGATGGAGGAGACCATCAATATTGACATGGAGAGCTCAAATAGAGATGATGATGTCACGGTCATCACTAATCTATCGTCTGTAGAGGCGTCTTACACTGTGGTTCAAGGTAGACGCCCACAACACACAAAGAACATATCTCTGTCCAGATCCCATGCTGATGCCCCCCGTTTCCCCTCTAAATCACATCCATTAAGACCACAACACAGAGCAGGCAGGTAGACTGATGTTTCTCTTTACTACCTACAGGGAGGCCACATTGTTTGAATGTGTGGAGTCCAGCAGAGCAGAGAAATCATCATTTTACAATTTACCATAGGCTGCCTTTAGGGGTTCTTTCAGAAGGCAAAAGCTTGAAGGCTTAAACTCTTCTCTTTATATCCAGCGGATTATGTGTTGATGGATTCTCTCAAGCAACTTACTTGTTACTTCCTGTAAAGAGTATGCTTTTGCTGTTTACTCAAGACAAATTACATGAAAACCAACCCTTTGGGTGCCTTCTGCTTGTTAGCAGTGTACCAAAATGCACTTGGATTTTTTTTATGACTTTGAAATTGTACATGATTGTGTTTCCCAGGTACATTTCTGTGGAAAGCAGCGTCTGATCCAATTATAGCTTGTAAATGGAACTGAAGATGTTTGTGCTGCTTTTAGCCAGAGCTAATTCTTCTTTATAACCAAAAGCTGCATTATACACGTGCGTCCCACAGTGCTGCGTTTCCCCTAATGCACAATAGACTGTCAGATCAGAACTAATGCTTAATAGTAAATTAAATGTGGATGGTTTTAGGGAACACATATTACTCGCCTTAACACGAGCATTAAATAATTTATAGATAAATAATAGTTAGTGTACATAAATGCCACGAAACGGTATTTATATATTTCCATATGCATTTCACTACCAGTTTGGTGTCAGCATGATTTTATCCATCTGGACGTTAGGATTGACTGATGGATTCTGTTTTACTTTAACATCTTATTTGACTATTTAAACCATTCAAAAGCTTGTAGTCAGTCACTTTTTTGAAGATGAAGTGGATGCATTAAGTTGATTTAAAAAAAAAAAAAAATGTATCACACTTCCACAAAAAAAAATTCAACAGCAGAACATGTTTTAACATTGATAATATGTTTATTAGGCACCAAATCAGCATATTAGAATGCTTTGCATCATTTTTTAAAATATTAAACAACTATTTTAAAGGAGAAATTCACTTATATATGTATATGTGTACATTCATAATGATGTGTGAAATATTACATGTTTGTTCATAATGTACTGTTTGAATACAATCTGATTATATAATCCTTGCCAAACTATATTCTTTTTGCCTTTTCACAGACCAAGTGAGGAATACCTATCAGTTGTACCACAACGGCACACTGCGAGTGTCCTATGCTAATGGGATGGGCATCAGCTTTCACACTGAACCGCACATTATTGCAGGATCAGTGAGTCCGACCATTGGGAGACGCAACATCACCCTACCCACTGACAGCGGACTCAACTCTATCGAATGGCGCATGAGAAAAGAGCTGACCAAGGGCAAGGTCACAGTGTTTGGCAGGAAGTTGCGCGTAAGCTTTTCTTTTTGCCACTGAAGTTAGTTCTGAAGTCTAGTAAAGTCAATTTTATTTGCATAGCACTTTTCAAAGCAGCTTTGTTTTGTTTTGTCTCAAGATGCACACCAGTAATGTTTTTGGTCTGAAATATGGTCTAATACTGGCTTAGTCTAAACCCTGTCTGTGAAACCAGGCCTACATGTTTGAATTTAAAGTTTAGAACTTCTAAAAACCTTAAATGTTTTCCCGCAGGTCCACAGCAGAAACCTTCTGTCCATTGACTATGACCGTAACACCAGAACAGAGAAGATCTACGATGACCACCGCAAGTTCACTTTGCGCATCATCTACGATGCCCAGGGTCGACCGGCCACCTGGCTCCCCAGCAGCAGCTTAGCTCTGGTCAATGTGTCTTACTCACCCACCGGCCGATTGGTGGGTTTGCAGAGAGGAAGCATGAGCGAGAAAAGTGAGTTTGACACATTTGGACGCATCCTGTCTAGAACCTTTGTCGATGGGAAAATTTGGAGCTTCAGCTACATGGACAAAGTGAGTTGACTCTTTTGAACCACACTTAGGGCTTTGTTTTTTTCTAAAGTGTTCATGTGTGAACTGATTTTGTTTACCTTTTCATTTTTCACTCTGCAGTCCATGGTGTTGCTCCTTCAGCAGAGTCAGAAACAGTACGTCTTTGATTTTGACACAGCGGGCCGGCTCACGGCGGTCACTATGCCGAGCATGGCCAGACACACTATGGCCACCCACGTGTCTGTTGGTTACATTCGTAACACCTACAACCCCCCTGAGAGCAATGCCACCATAATCCACGACTTCAGCGAGGATGGGCGCCCACGCGCTACGTTCTACCTCGGAACGGGTCGGCGTGTGCTCTACAAGTACGGAAAGCTTGGAAAGCTCTCAGAGGTGCTGTATGACGCCACTGCGGTCACCTTTGGCTACGATGAGACGACTGGAGTGCTTAAAATGGTCAACTTACAAAGCGGAGGCTTCTCTTGCACCATTCGCTATCGTAAGCTCGGCCCCCTAGTGGACAAACAGATGTACCGCTTCTCAGAGGAAGGAATGGTCAATGCTCGTTTTGACTACACTTATCATGACAACAGCTTCAGGGTGGCCAGTATAAAGCCAGTAATAGGGGAAACCCCACTTCCTGTGGACCTGTACCGCTACGATGAGATTTCCGGTAAGGTTGAACACTTCGGCAAGTTTGGCATCATATACTACGACATCAACCAAATCATCACTACGGCTGTGATGACGCTTAGTAAGCATTTTGACGCACATGGCCGCATCAAGGAAGTCCAGTATGAGATCTTCCGCTCGTTGATGTATTGGATGACGGTGCAGTATGACAGTATGGGCCGTGTAATTAAACGTGAACTGAAGATCGGTCCATATGCTAATACCACACAGTACCGCTACGAATATGACGGTGACGGCCAGCTTGTTGGTGTCAAGGTTGACGACTGGTCCACTTGGCGCTACAGCTATGACCTAAATGGAAATCTCCATTTGCTTAACCCCGGTAACAGCGCCCGTCTGCTGCCACTACGCTACGATCTCCGCGACCGAATCACAAGGCTCGGCGATATGCAGTATCAGCTTGATGAGGATGGTGTGCTTGCACAGAGGGGCTCAGACATCTTTGAGTACAATTCCAAAGGTCTTCTCGAGCGAGCCTACAGCCGCACAACAGGAGGTTGGAGTGTCCGTTACCGCTATGATGGCTTGGGTCGTCGTGTCTCCCGCAGAACTAGCGAAGGCGAGCATCAGCAGTACTTCTATGCCGATTTGAACTATCCCACTCGGGTCACCCATGTTTACAACCACTCAAGAGCTGAAATCACTTCCTTCTACTATGACCTGCAGGGTCATCTGTTTGCTATGGAGGTCAGTGGTGGCGAGGAATATTACATCGCCTCTGACAACGTAGGCACTCCACTGGCCATCTTCAGTAGCAATGGGCAGATGGTCAAGCAGATGCAGTACACGGCATACGGAGAGATCTACCATGATTCCAACCCAGATTTCCAGCTCATATTGGGCTTTCATGGAGGGCTTTATGATCCTCTCACAAAGCTAGTGCACTTTGCCCAGAGAGACTATGACGTGCTGGCAGGAAGATGGATTGCACCTGACCATACTTTGTGGCCGAAGATAGGCAAAGAGCCAGCTCCGTTCAACCTGTATATGTTCAAGAACAATAATCCACTCAGTGATATGATTGATGTAAAAAACTATGTGACAGGTGAGAGGGTGATAAAATGTTCTGCTTTGTATTTATGGGCTGAGCTCAGAAGTCATGTATAAAGGACTGTAACTGATTACTATGACAGCTTGTAAAAAACATGACATTTTTTCTCTGTTTTGTCTTGCAGATGTGAAAAGTTGGCTGGTTATGTTTGGCTTCCAGCTCAGCAACATCATTCCCGGGTTTCCTAGACACTCACTTTATTTTGTTGACCCTCCTTATGAGATACTTGCCAGTCAGGACTCTGATAACATTCAGGTCAGTTTGGTTTGGCGATCTTTTTTTTAATTAAAATCATTTGTCAGCATTTGCCAAGCAAATGTTTTTTTTTTTTTTAAATCATTTTACCTTCAATGGGCCTCATTCATAAAATTTGCATAAAGATATGGCTGAATTCAGAGTAATTTGCACATAAAACAGACATTTCTGAAAAATTTCCTCTGGATTCACAAATGGTTCGTTTCATTCACAAATGCCAGAGGCTCTTCTAAAAACAGCCAGCTGGTGGTGCTTGAGAACGCTTTGGTGGCACCTTGTTTTTCCAGCTGAGACACTTTAGTTGCCATAATTTAGAATATCCAGGGCAGCGAAAACATTTTACTCGTATCTCATTTTTGAAGAGCCTTCTGAATATAATAGTGTAGTAACCAGCAATATTATGTTTTTCATTGTTTTTCAGTCATTGTACAAGTAGTATGGTTGGTCGATGTAGTATTTGTCTCGCCCCTTCTCCACTGATTGGACGGCGGGGTAAAAAGTGACTAATTTCTTTCGTACCAACTAACATTTTGAAAATACAGATATTTCCATTAATTCGAAAGTTTATGTCATGGCGGCTTTCCGAACGATATACACAAAAATTTGTTCTGCTCGTTTTTCATGAATGAGGCCCAATATTTTCACTGACCACAGTGTTTAGAATTATCTGATTATATTCCATGTATTTTTTATAGATACACTACCAGTCAAAAGTTTTTGAACAGTAAAATTTTTCATGTTTTTTTAAAGAAGTCTCTTCTGCTCATCAGGTCTGTATTTATTTGATCCAAAGTACAGCAGAAACAACATTTTAAAATAATCTTACTATTTAAAATAACTGTTTTCTATTTGAAAATAGTTTAAATTGTATTCCTGTGATTACAAAGCTGATTTTTTTAGCATCATTACTCCAGTCTTCAGTCACATGATCCTTCAGAAATCATTCTAATATGCTGATTGAAAAATCATTCTAATATACATGAAAATTCTTACTGTTCAGAAACTTTTGACTGGTTGTGTATATGCTATCAGTATTTATATTTTTCATTTAATGTTTTCTTTACAAAAAAATAAAAAATTCTTCACAAAAATAGTTTTTACGCAAATTTCTGAAGACAATTTGCAAAATGTTTTTATTACAAATATGTTTACTACTTTTCAAAACTTTCTGTTCACTACTGTTCAAAACTGCTGTTTCTACTCCAAAAAAAAAAAAAAAGTGGTTTACATAAAAAATATTAAAGGAACCGTACGTAAGAAATTTATTTCAGTTAATCATAAAATGGCCCTGACATGTCACTAGACATTAAGAAATCATGTTCATTTCAAATACTAATATCACTGACAACAGTGGTCCGGCCAGGATATTGTCATTTAAAAGTGAAAGTTGCAGCCCTCAACTGATGTTGATGTTGTCATGTTGTGTTTTGGTCTGAGGCGCCACCCTCCAGCTATCTACCAATCACGAAGTCAGTAGAGTTTCGTCATCCGGTTGCCAGCTCTGCTGTAGTTACAGCTGCAGCTACAAACGTGTCGGATAAAACATGTATAAAGTTACGAAACCTAAAAGACCTCGTTATGACAAAGTCCGAAATAAAACAAGGATTTGTATAGGAGATGCCTTTGACAGATGGAGACGGCTGAAAACGGAGAAGAATTTTAACACTAGAACCGCCAGAGGTCGCTGTATACCTAAAACCGCCATGCGGGTAAATTTTACCCACGCACAAACAAGTGTTTTGATATGGCTAAAGAAGATTTTATTTCACTGTATTATGCCACTGTCTTGATAAAGAAGTGTCTAGTGTCATAAAAAAATGATTGTCTAGTCATCAACTTATATTTTTGCCCTGTTTTTTTTTGTTTATAGATTTTTGTGCAGGCTACAGTCCGTTTTCATAATAGTCAATTTAACATAAACAAGACTGCTCTGACAAAGGGAATTAAAAGGAAGTAACTACATAATTGTGTGGTACAATATAAGAATTCGTTGTCATTATTCAATAAATTAAGAGAATTCATGTTATTTAAATTACTAAAATAGCCCATAGACAACGTGTAATAATAACTCGCGCACACTGCATAGGATGATGCGATGTCAAATTCAAGTGCACAGCTTCACCTAAGGAATGATTAATTTGTTTACTTATATCATTTATAATTTGAATAAGAGAACAACACAAATAAACTTAGGGTAATCAAAAAAAAAGAAAGAAAAAAAGAAAGGTATTCATTACACAGATCGGATTTTTTTTCAGGAAACGGACAGACTAGAATAAATAGCAACACAGTAGCGAACAAAAAACAATAGAAATTGCAAAACAAAAATTAAATAAACAATTCAAAGTTTTAACAATATGTGTAACGTTAGGCTAAAACATCTAAATATAAGATCGCTGTCAGATGAGCCGTCAGACGCCGAGCGACCCAGGACGCATAACAGACTCTCCAATAATCATGTATTTAGTGCTTCTAATACCTCTTCGGCATCAATAAACTGCCTTCTTTTACTCATATTGACTTTATTTGTGAAACTGATAACCACTAATTCAGTGAGTAAAAGGCGCTGCCTAGCAATGTACACTGTAAAAACATAACCGGCAAGATTATGACAGTGCGAAAATACACGCATTATATAGTGGGTAAATTTGACCCAGTAAAAGTCAGTGACTGGGAGGGTTGAGTGTTTTATGGAAATTAAGGTATGTACATTTGAATAACAGGTAGGATATTGACCCCGTGGCGATTCTAGTGTTAAGACAGATGCCAACGTTGCTAATTTTCTCCTGGACAGGTAATGTTTGTTGGTATAGGCTAAAAGCCCCGTGCTTCCGTACACAGTGGATTTTCCACGGTCGCCCGTGCTAAATGCGTTCATAAAAAGCTTTATATCGCACCACTAGCACGGTATGAAAACAATCTATGTTCCGACTGAAATGTGGTATTACAGTACATCTTTACGAAATATTTGGCTAATCGCCTTTAGTAAATTTTTGCGACACATAATTACTTCGCAAAACATCTCTCGTGAAGTATAAACATAAGTAACAGAAGAAAAAAAAACTTATTGTGTAGGACTGGTCACTTGCCATTGGAAGCTCCTTGTAGCAGCCTAAGTTCCTGCGGAATCCTGCAGCTTAGCTGGCAACCTCGAGTCAGGGGGGGAGGGGGAGGGGATACGCCGTTCTACAGTATTTTGAAAGTGATTGCAGTACCAGTTTTGGCCACAATCCTACATACGGTTCCTTTAAGCATGTGCAACTGTGATAATAAGAAGGTACGTTTCTTGAGCACCAAATTAGCATATTAGAATAATTTCTAAACCATCACTTGACACTGAAGACTGGACTAATGGCTTTGATTCAGCTTTGACTAAAATAATTTTAAAAAATAATAAAAAAGGATTATATTTCATTACAGTTTCACTGCATTTTGACCAAATAAATGCAGCCCTGGTGAAGACCTCATCAACACTTTCAAAAATAGCCTCACCAACATTTTTAAAAAATAGCCTCACCAACCTTAAACTTTTGAACAGCAGTAATTGTTTTAAGAAATTTAAAGTTATGTTTGCAATTTTGACAAAACCACTTTTATGTTAGCCAGTTAAATAACATTATCCTGTATTTGTAACTACAGTGTACTTACATGACAAAAAAAAACTACTGGACAAAATGGATTAAAAAATCAACAAATGTAACATTTTTAGTGTAAACATTATACTGGTCAGTGTCTGTCAAACTGCATGAAGTGCTCTCAGATGTCACTAACTGCACATCCATTCAACAGCTATTCACTGGAGTTCAGCATTCAGTGGACAGACACAACCAGGCCTTCATGGTCCTTGAGGGGAGGCGGCTCAACAAACAGCGGCGCATCAAGCGCGACAAGCCCGGCTACTGGTTTGGAACCACCACACCCATCGTAGGCAAAGGCATGATGCTTGCTATCAGGGATGGCCACGTATTAACAGACCTGTCCAGCTCAGCTAGCGAAGACAGTCGCAAAATATCACAGATCCTCAGCAACGCCATCTACCTGGACGGCACTCATTACACCATCGATGGACGGGACTGCCACTTCTTCGTGAAGCTCGGACTAGCTGACAGCGACCTGTTGGCGCTGGGTATCAGCAGTGGGCACAAGACACTGGAGAGCGGAATCAACGTAACA
This sequence comes from Labeo rohita, assembly GCF_022985175.1. Classification (NCBI taxonomy): domain Eukaryota; kingdom Metazoa; phylum Chordata; class Actinopteri; order Cypriniformes; family Cyprinidae; genus Labeo; species Labeo rohita. The sequence goes on along the minus strand of NC_066889.1, from coordinate 10,230,032 downwards.
GTCAGCGGACGCTCCCGCCGGGGCGTCACTCTAGAAATTCACTCCGCCAAACTCACATACAGCGTCCGGTACGGGTTGTCAGCGGAGGTTCTGGAAAAAGAGCGGAGCCGGCTGCTTGAACAAGCCCACCAGAGGGCGCTGTCCGGAGCCTGGGCTAGGGAGCAACAGCAGGTGCGCGAGGGCAGGGAAGGAGGACGCGTGTGGGCTGAAAATGAGAAGCAGCAACTGTTAGCCATGGGGAAGGTCGCGGGCTACGAGGGCTACTACGTGCTCCCGGTAGAGCAGTATCCTGAACTGGCGGACAGCAGTGCTAACATCCAGTTTCTCAAACAGAATGAGATGGGCAGGAGGTAACAGAGTTACAGTTGCTGATGCCACATCATCTCCTACGGAGAGAAACAACAGAGCGCTGCAGAGACGTTTCCCAAAAGTGGAGAACCAACAGCCAGCAGCAAGAACACTATGACCCAATATTGGAAAAAAGCACTTGTGAACAATGATTTTGTAGTGATCCTTTGACTTTATAGAAAGTGGTAAATATTTTTTAGTCATTTCGGACTGGTTGTGAGTGGCGGACATTTACGTGATGATAGTGTGATGGCTCACTGCTTTGGTTTTTCATGACCGCATATCAAACCATCACAGAAAATCACAATCAGTTCACCGCACTGTCATGCCGCAGTACTCAATAAAACCTGCTCCCATACGTGTTTGTGAAACTACACTGGAACATATTCAAAAGGAACGTCAGCATCTCGACACTTTCAGTCTTGTTCCTCATGAATTTTCTCGGTATACGTCAACGCAGTGTTCGGTATTAAGATTTTAATCGCGCCGTGTGAGGCTGAGCTTTCTGATTGGCCTTCGTTGGATGTGTTAATCATCAGCTCACACCGTCTGTCCTCTTCTGTTTGCAATATATGACAATCACAGGGGCTGATCCATCGATCGATAAACTGTACATGAGCCAACCGTTTTGTATAATATGTAAGAGATTATTGATTGTCTGGGTTTTTTATTATTATTTTATTAATTTAAATTCAACTTGGCAAGTGATAACAGATGAAAGCGTAATATATATTGTTTTTTTAAGTCTTTTAAAACTGTGAAACATACTACACATGTAAAATATTCTCATTGACTCAACCGTTTGGGTGTATCAAATCAAGAACATTTCTTCAAGGAAGTGGTTTCATCAATACGTTGTGTGAAAATCCATTGCAAGACTCATCGCAGAGGTCGTTTTCTTTGAATATTATGAAAGCTAATGCAGCCGTTGACCTTTTTCGTGGTGTAGAAACTCTTCTGACTTTGGTAAGTCAGTGTGGATGTGAGCTTCAACTAGCAAAGACACACTCAGACACCTGTGGAAGGAGGTTCGTCGGAAAGTCTATGAAAATAAAACATTTGCATTTGTACTTTTTGAGTTTGAATTACTTTTTGAAGTTCTTTCACTGTTTACAGGTAAATGTCTAACTTCTAAACATCTAGTCAGTAGGCCAAACTCAATCCCAACAGATCTTTCTGTCCAACAGAAAAAAGGTTACTGAAGTGTTGTTGATTCATTTTTTGTTTTGGGAAAACTTTTTTGTGACTTGTTCTGTTTTTGTTTGTACTTGTGACTTAAAGGAGAAGTTCACTTCCAGAACCAAAATATACAGATAATTTACTCACCCCCTTGTCAACCAAGATGTTCATATCTTTCTTTTTTCTGTCATAAAGAAATTATGTTTTTTAAGGAAAACATTTCAGGATTTCTCTCCATATTGTGGCCTTATTTGGTGCTTGTGAGTTTGAACTTCCGAAATGCAGTTTAAATGCAGCTTCATAGGGCTCTAAATGATCCCAGCCAAGGAAGAAGGGTCTTATCTAGCAAAACGATCAGTTATTTTTTTTTTTTTAAAAAATTGATAATTTATCTACTTTTCAACCACAAATGCTAGTCTTGTCTAGCTCTGCATGAATACTGTGTATTCTGGTTCAAGACA